>NC_139838.1:9997231-10043472 GCF_963691815.1 Echiichthys vipera | reverse complement strand
CCTCCCCCTCTTTAATCTAGCCCTCCTCATTAACACAGGCATAAATATGTAAATGAGATGAGACAGCATGGAAATATACAAGCCTATTACACAATTAACATGACTGCATGATTAAGTAATATAGAGACTTTATAATATTGCCATGCATGCGTGTATATATGCTGGCACATTAAAACTCATTTATTGTGCGAGTAATTATCTTCACTGCAACCACATCCACTCCCAGTCAGTTTTTTCCATTTCCAAGATGTTTTTTTTGGGCTTAAATAATCAATGATCTAGAGTTTAACCTTGAGCCAAACACAAAGCCCCAAATCCAGATGACATATATTCCACCGCCAGATGAGCTGCGTGATGCAAGCTTATTGAGATTAACAACATAACCATATAACATTACATCTAATCCCATTCTCTTCCTGATTACCTAAGAGCCAGATATCATCTAAATCTGCTCAATAATTGCAATGCAAATGATGATCAAGCGAGATGGAGATAGTGACAGTGAGCGGTATCGCCAGTTTGACATGATTACAGCACCGGCCTCGAGGGACCCATATCTTGATTTAGATTAAACCACGCTCGTCAAACGGAAAGCACACTTCTTTAATACGGCTGTATATCAGCAGACGTATAAAAATCTGAGGTTCCATCAAGTCCATGAACACTCCATGAAGGGGGGGTGGGGGCAGGGGGTTGATTAAATGACGAAAGGCGGTATGAGGAAAAAACAATCTTAATACAGAGTTGATCAGAGAGGGAACACGAAATGACAGCCAGCAAATATTTTGACGCTGAAAATAAGTTGATTCGACAGCAGGCCCCAGGGAAAAAAATGGACCTGAAAAACTGCACCTGTAAAACTGGGTAAATATGCCACCTAAAGGGACGACATCAGCAGTCATCCATAACTCTGCATGATTTCATAACATCAGAATGTGAATGTTGTCAATGTCAGCCTACAACTTTTAAAGGGTTGATTGCCACAAATGACAAAAAAAAGCATGTTCTTAGTTGCTTTTGGTGGCAGTAACGGGGTTTATGTGTATGTGTGTGTGTTTGTGTGTGTGTGTGTGTGTGTGTGTGTGTGTGTGTGTGTGTGTGTGTGTGTTTGAGTCTGCACGTGTGTGGGACTGGGAGAGAGAGATGAGATGTGTGTGTGTGTGTGTGTTGAAGGCAATACATTCACTTCATTTATGAATAAGTTTACTATTCAAATAATTCAAAGTAGTGCATAAAATTCTACTGTATGTGTATGTTTGTGTGTTTACTCAAACAGCTTTTAAAGATAAATATTGAGTAAATTGAGTAACACAAGTTACTCGATTACAAAGATTCATTGTGATTGTTTCAGCCCTAGCTGGATGGAATATTGAAATGACTTTGACCTTTCACCTTTAACTAACACGGCTGATCAGCTGTTAATTCTGTCAGTTTCTTCCAGGATATACCAATAACATGTCTTCATCTCTAGACAGTAAGAAACTTAACCAATACTCGCTGACATTAGAGAACAATTCAAACTTGATGATTTAACTAAATTCCTGAAGACTCTCTCCATTTTTCTGCTGGACATAGATTTGATTGTTGATTTACTGTTACTTCTTCTCCTTGGTTTACTGGTGGATTACAGCTATGTGTAGCCTATAGTGCAGGGCTATTCAATTGGCGGCCCCCCAAGCCAGATCCTGCCCACGAGGGAACATTCCCTGGCCCTTAAAAGCCTCTGTGAAAAAGTAATTCATGGCTGCTGTCCTCTCTCGTATCTATCTCAGCGCAACTGTCTCAGCGCTTCAAATACCTGCACGCTGGGAGACTTGCTCTCTCTGTTACTGTGAAGCCTAAATTCACTCTGCAGCCATATCGGTGTGTAAAGAGTATAAGTTGAGAAGGCATTTTAAGAAAAAACATGCTAACTTCAACACCACTTTCCCACTGAACTGTAAAAAATACTCTGCATTTACGTTACGTCCAGTTTTTGTCAGTCCAGTTTTTGATGAATAAACGAAAGTTTCATATGTACTTGTAAGCCTGGTAAAAAGTAAAAAGTAGAATATTATCACTGATTTGTAGTGGAGTAGAAGAATAAAGTGGCGTGAAAAGAAAATACTCAAGGAAAGGAGAAGAGCCCAAGAGAAGAGGTATGTTCATTTAACAAGGATTGTTTTTTGAAAAGGTTGTTGAACACAGAGTTGGCTTATTACTACTTGTTTTGATCAGCTGTTATGCTGTTGCACTTTATTATTTACATTGATAAAATAAAGACAATGCACTCCTACGTCACTCTATTGTTTAACAATATCCATTAATGTGATGCTCATATTTTTCAGGCCCCTCATTTTAGATAATTTTCGTCAACCGGCCCCAATTCCAAATTAATTGAATAGCTCTGCTATAGTGCATCTGATGTCTGACTACCCTAGTTTATTCCCCCCAAACCAGTTAATGGAAACATGTCTAATTTGCATTTCTTTTTGCTAGACAATTGAATGAAAACACAGCTAGTGACAGTCCTGCCAGACTGAGCAGTTTTCTGGCCAATTGCTTTTTATTTAATTGGGCAGATTCATTTTGGGTAAACACAAAGTTGCATAAACAGTCCCACACCATCTACTTGGTGAGTGTATTACAATTCTGAGGACAATGGCACTCTCACAGAGAGTTAAGTTAAATGTAACATTGTGGTGACCTAAAAATGTCTTGATCAGAATTCAGTTGCACCTTGCTAACAAAGTTAACGTTAGCTAACTAGTGCTAATAGGTAGCTTAAGTGATATTGGTGATTTTGTACTGGCTGAGTGTCCCTGCAGAGAATGGCACCAGCGATCAGAGCTCACAGCTCGCCCACAAGCGATAGTCCACCAGCTGACGAGAGCTTGATGGAGGGGTTGAACTGTGTCAAATAAGTCTACAGTAAGGGCGCTGCAATTTGACATGAAGTGATACTGACGAGGCAACACTGAAGTAGACACAACACTGAGGGAGAAAGTTGACAGAAAACATCACAGACAGCGTGATTTTCCTCAAGGGTAGCCTGCGCAGTGGGCGACTTCATGAAAGAAAGAGATGGATGATGATCACATGAAAAAGCTCTTTCACATGCAACACATTAGCAGAGCGTCCACAGAGAAGCAACTGTGGCCTGCATGACAAATTCTTGCAATGCTGTAAACAATGCTGTGTACTGTGTGTAAAAAGAACTGCACTGTTTAAAATGGAGGAAACTGTTTCACACAATGAAAGCTGGTCTGAAGATTGGAATTAGCCTGGGACAGAGTTTATATGTACTGGTGGCATGAGACCACCTACACTACACATTACAACTGCAGCTGTATTAGGAGAGACACACTTTTCCACCTCTCCTTCAACATCTATCTTTCCCGCTTTTCTCTCTATCTTGCACTCTGTTGCTCTCCCAAGGAAAAAAAAAAGATGTCAGGCAATCAATATAGTGATGAGGGCTGTTGTTTTGAGGCCTGATATACTACACGCACACCAACACAAGAGTAATGACTACTATCCACAGGCACTGTAACAGTCATGAATTATACTTTATTGGCTGCACTTCGTCAGATATATGACTCTCCTGCCTCCTCATATGTATTCCGCGGCTGACAAGATTTGATACATGCACGGGTGCACATGCACGCACATGCACACACACGGGTAAAACACTGATCACAGAGCATTCTATAAACTCCCCAACCATGACCTGAGGCACTCCGCCAGAAAAAAATACAGATGAAAGCTTTTAAAAATAACAGAACAAGACATTTTCAAATCAATACTTATTTTCTATTTTTCTTACTATTTTTTTTGTATCTTGAAAAGTGCTTGATGACCTACGCCATTAGAGCAGACTGAGGTGCGTCGGCGACATGCTCAATACGCTGAGCGGCATGAACAATGCTGGGGCTGATTGTAAGAGCGTATATGCTCCTGGGGGGGTTAATGAAGGGGATTGTTCTGTGTTGTATTTTCTCTTTACTCATTTATGTTCAGCTAGGTGTAGGTCAGATGAAGTGTCCCTGAAGCCATACAGTAGGGTATATGTTTTCAGCGAGATAAAACTCAGTGGCCTTGACCAGAGAACACAGACAACTGTTTGAATACACACTTTCTGCTTCACTGACTAAATCAATTTTTAATACGCCACGCTGCTGCCTTCTAAGAAATACTAAGAAATACTAAGAAATAAAGAAACCACAGACATGTGGCACATACATGTACAGAACAGTGTGTGCGCGCACCCATGCGTGTGGATGTGTGCTTATGTTCATTATACAATAACACCACATGAATGTTAAAACATGGCGTATTATAGAAGGTTCAAAAATTGACCTACATGCCAAAGAAAGTTACAGTTACAGCAGCCAGGTCAGCAGAATGAAAATTACACACATTCTCATTTTGATCATAGGCTGTATAAAAGAAGTGGATGCAGCTTCAGGGTCTGAAAAGTGAAGGCAATGCGCAACTGCCTTAAAACTGTAATCTTTCAAATGTCTAGCAGGGGGCGATTCCACTAACCTGACTCGGCCAGATGGATTGATTCGCATAATTTGCTCTCCATATCCATCTGGGAACTCTCGGTTGGAACTCTCTTGGGAAGAGGTGAAAATACTGGTTGCTGATTGGATAAATAATCTGTCTATCACCACCTATGTTGGTGAGAGACAAGCCAAATCAGATTAACAAAGCGTATGACATACTAACAGAGTGTCGAGGAAAAGCTCAGAAAGTAAACGGCATGTCGGAAAAACGATATTTGCCTTTTGTGTAACATGAATTTATGGATAAAAGGCACAATTTCAGGTGCCCATATAATTTCAGGGGTCCATATTCCAACAGAAGGATCAAAGAGAAATAAGCGTTAGCCAACAGCTTGCTCCATGGCTGCGCTCATCTCATCCGTGGAAGCCGCCATGTTGTTTACACTGAACAGTTGCTTCTCGTTGCGTCACACTTCGAGCCGCTTCAAAACCAACACTGGTTGGTTTGGTCTCTTGGGCAGACTTTTCCAAATTTTCTGCTGCAAGTTACCAGACTGATCTGTGAGTAAAATACAATGGAGCTTCTGAGATCAGGATGGTCTTGCGAGGCTACGACACCACTTGTTCTAAAGAGAATACAATAGAAATAGAAGCCAATGTAAAAATTAACCTAAATTTCACTTGATTTATTACCTCAGTAAACATTTTCACTCAATCAAGTCTTCTTGTTCATTTAGTAAATTATGCTATAATATTGATAAAGCAGGGTACGCCTTAGGGTGTGGCCACCTTGCGATTGGAAGTTTGCTGTGGTAGAGAAAGGATAGCGGTTTTACAATGCATATCCTCAGCACAGTTTACATTAAAAAAGCTGTGAACTTGTTTTTGGGTGTTGTTTGTGTTTTCTTATTAGGACTTTGACACTTTTACCGTGTGTTGTCTCTTCCCTTCAAAGTGATTTGTAACTTTGTGGTCACCTAAAATGTCTTGTTCACTGTTGCTTACCAAGACGGCTAACGCTAGTGTTAGCTAGTAACTTCAGGTAAACTTTGCCGATTTCAACCTGCTCTGTGTCACTGCAGATTCAGAAGAGCAGTACCATCAACCAGAGCTATCTGTTCACCTGCCGGCAAAAGTCTGCCAGATGACAAGAATCAGCCAGTTGAAAATGAAGTTTCCCTCTTTAGCATTTAGCTTAGCACAGCGCCATTGAAACAACACTGGCTTAGTGTTACTCCCCAGCCCCGCTCTCTCAAAAAAAAACAAGATGGCGATATCTTGAAGGCCGAACTTGAGGCTTAAAAATGGTAATCGACAAACCAATGGGTGACGTCACGGTAGCTACGTCCAATTCTTTAATACAGTCCGTGATTGTGATACAGTCACGCATAAACTGGCTGCAGAAGCTGCGGATACTTGACATGCCTTCCACTCGGCCACAAGCTCCTTGATGCTCACAAAGCACCTCAACTCTGTGCACCTTGAATAACCGACTGTTCCAAGCAGCCAGTTCATTCATTCTGCCTGCTTGGTTGAGAGAGTTGGCTAATGACATGACAGAGGAGCTCCATGCAAATAGCCAACATCTGTCACAGCGCTAGCTCCACTCCATATATTTATTTGCTGATCCTACTTAATATTTCTGCATATTACTGGCTGTTTGTTGGAGGCGGACAGTGATGCATGTTCCTGCATGACGCTGTACAAAAGAAAGCAATCTCCTGCAACCCTCACATCCAGTCCTGCTGCTTCTTCTAAATGCATATTTTGTGCTGGCTTTGCAAGCCCGCTGAAGGTCAGAGGAAAGTAAGGACCCCTTTATTGTGGAAATAGCAGAAACACATTTTGTAGAGTTAATGTGTGCTGTATTTATCACCGACACAATAAGGAAGGCTAGATAATATATCTCATGCAATGTGGAGGGAATACATTACTGTACATGGAGGTGCTGTGATGGCTGAATCTGGGTGTTATCTATGGGGGTTATTTAGGTTTATCTTGTATCACGGTGACATTCTGATTGTGAATATCCAAGGTGCCCGCTGAGTTAGTTTAAACTCATTTCACCATGTAAATGCATACATGCATTTACCTACACTAGAACTTTAATAACTCAGATGCCTCTCTCTTATCTTTTAAATAGGAGCCGGTCAGATATCAAATCCTCCTGAGACAACCTATTTGGTATATGGCTGTCAGCACCTCATCACCTTACTCTGCTGACTTCCCCAACTTCTTCTATTTTTTTTTTTTTTTACCGTATTTAGGGGTGGGGTCAAACGTCGACATGGCTGTTTTTTTATCCTGTCTCTGATCCAGTGTCAGCCTTCAGAAATTATCCCTCACCGACACAGGGTTGTCTCAGGTGCCCCCAGCACTGACTGGCAGGCCTTGGAAGTGGAGAACTGCTTTAGCCCGACGTTCAGACAGCCTGCCTGCTCGCTGACACATTCAGACAGATACATCACTGAGGGCCAATGACAGCTCGTTATTGCTAGAGATGATAGAAGCTCACCATAGGGATTTGTATCAAAGCAGGAATGTTTGTGTGTGTGTGTGTGTGTGTGTGTGTGTGTGTGTGTGTGTGTGTGTGTGTGTGTGTGTGTGTGTGTGTGTGTGTGTGTGTGTGTGTGTGTGTGTGTGTGTGTGTGTGTGTGTGCGTGTGCGTGCTTAGCAGCATTAGATGAGAGGGGAAGGCACAGGGTATGAGGACTGCCAGCAATTTTCTATCCTTAATTTGGGGAAAAGGTACTTTGAGCTAGAAGGAATTCAGAAAGCACAAACATCCAACCAGCTTTTAAACTCAAATACGTCATTCCTTTTTCCCTTTGAGTTTGTGGCAATACTAATCTTTTATTCAATAGGAATATACTTTCTATTTCTATTTCTGTTACAGCTTCAAATATTATATTTGGCTTATAGTTAAACTACCAAGTCATTTGTTCCCGGGCACAAGTCCTAACTGTTTAATCACTTCAGTGGAAATTGGTTCATATCTAATAATATTATATAATATAATAATTAATCCAGTTAACGAACAGGGGTGAAAAAGTTCTACATGGATACAAATGTATCACAAGCCCATTTCACACACGCACTGCAAACCTGAAGTTATAATGCAGAACACAAATGTCCAATTCAGTTAGACCCGGCGTCAAATGGAGTTTACCCAACCGGGTCCATAAAAAAAAGACAATGACACTCAGGACTTACTGGCCCACAACTTAATTTTGGTTCACTCTCACCAGTCACATGACATCCTTTTCAGTCTGTTTTCAAAAGAAAAAGCTTTATTAACCCACTGTACGCTATCTCCTGAGCACCAAACAGCAGACAGGTAAAGTTAGTGTATAGCTGGTGAACAAAGTAGAGCATTGGAAACTAAAGGGACAAAAAAACAGAGCTAAAAGAGATTAAATATGAGACATTCACCATGTGACCAGAATAGCACAACATACTACAGCATGGATCACACTAAGTACAAGTATGACAACAATAACAGACACAATTTACATTAAAAGAAAAAAATTCATTTTTGGCAACTACCATGATCAAAACCTTTCCACAGCAAATCAGGGGTTATCCAAAGGTACAGAATTCTCTTTTTGGCTGCATTAACAACATTATATAAACATTTCTGTTTAAAAAGTTATAGCTATCAGAAGCCGCTCGGTCCGGGTGAAAACTGAATTTCAGTGATGTCATGTACAGCTTGGGTTACAAATCTCTGAAAGCTGGATATAACAATGCAATCCCAGATTGTGTAGGAAAGAGTTGACAGCACCAACATTACAGGTATTACAGTTATAGCTTGAAACCTGTTGGATTCTGTATCGCTCGTACGGTGTTGTAGACCCTATAGAATCTTTGATGTAGAATTCTTGGTGACTTCTTTACTTAGTTAAGTTTAGAGGTTTTATTAAGCACTTTATGCTAAGCTAAGTCAACCGTCTGCTGGCTCTGGCTTCATAGTCAGCATACAGACATGAGTGGTATTGACCTTCTAGTTTTACGCAGCTCATTTCTATTTTTCTCCCTCTGCGCACACCTACGCGGGGCTCCAACAGCTAAAACTACATAGAACTGAGTAAAAACAAATACAGTCTGTTTAAAAATGATTACGATACATAGCTCATTGTACCAGAAGGCAATGTGAAGCAGCACAGCTTCCAAACACTGCAGCACTAATTGTATTAAAACTCATCGGCACACAGTGAAGTTGGCAGTATGGCTGTAACTCTCAACAAAAAGTCAAAAATGTTCCTTTACTAACTTTGTATTGACTGCTTTACAGGACCTTATACTAGAGTATACCTTTCTCATATGACCTAGCAGGGCAAATTGTATCACAAACTCATCTGGTGAACTGTTATAAATATTGTTTAGAGTGTCGTGTCAGTGTAAATGTATTTCTATGCCTCAGTATGATTGTCTGTATGCAGTGTGTCTGTATCCTTTTTAACAGCCTTGTTCACATCTTCAGTTCTTCTTCTTTCCACAATTTGATTACTCCATCTCTACATGATGTACGGTATGTTGTATTCTGTGTGTGTGTGTGTGTTTGTGTGTGTGTGGTGGTGGTGGTGGTGGTGGTGGTGGGGGGGGGGGCATTATCATCCTCATCATCATCATCATCATGCCGTAAACAGTCAATCCCGGCTACAATCAAGCCTTTTCATGCAAAAGCCAGGGCAATATGATGCTTTCATGCTCAGACAGTGAGGGCTATTGATCTCAGCTATGTAATCTGAAATGACTTCTGCGGTATTATTTCTCTTGTACTCTGTGACCTAGATAGAGCATGAAATGTGTGTGTGTGTGTGTGTGTGTGTGTGTGTGTGTGTGTGTGTGTGTGTGTGTGTGTGTGTGTGTTTCTTAGAGGATGATGTGCCTCTTTTTATATCTGACCTCAGTTATGCAACACAGGTTATTCAACATGCTAGGCCAATGGGAGGGTTACACCCTGGAGAGTGTGTGTGTGTGTGTGTGTGTGTGTGTGTGTGTGTGTGTGTGTGTGTGTGTGTGTGTGTGTGTTGTGTTTGTGTGATTGCTAGTGTGTTCATCAAAAATGTGCTTTTTCCTATGTCACCTTTTTTTGTTTTAAAGAATCATTTTGGCTTACCAGTTTAGGATCAAAAGGGGTGAACAGCAGAGGACAGCGGAGGAGTGGTGAGTCATGTTCTATCTGAATCTGTGATACATATATAACCACTGTGAGAGAGAGAAAGGGAGAGAGAGAGAGAGAGAGAAGGGCCTGCTGTTAGATTGAGTGAATGATGTGATAGTAACCAGATCCTCCATGGATTATCCTCTTTCTCTCTATAATAACTTCTGCTGCTCTCTGCGCAGCCAAACCAAAGCTCAGACTCAGTGGTGGCTGAAATCATGTCAGAGACATGCTGCAAGAATGTAATCACTTTATCATATTTAGATGATATCTTTTTTTCATGAATAAATATAATTTTGACATGTTCAGTCTCCAGTTCCTATTTCATACCAATGTTTTTTTCTGCATCCAGGTCTTTAAAGTGTGTACATTTGTTATTGTAACACTGTGAAAGACTCGCCAGACAAACAGAGCAGACTAACAACAACCATCATGTCTGAACCAAAAAAGAAAAAGAACAAAACCTTGTGTAACTCAAGCAGGTGGCAAGTACGTATTAAAGGTCCCATATTATAAAATGTGCGATCCATCCATCTTCAACCGCTTGTCCCTAACGGGGTCGTAGGGGGGCTGAAGCCAATCCCAGCTGACATTGAGCGTGAGGCGTGGTACGCCAAAAGGAAGGAAGGGACGCCAGTGTATCACAGGACACATAGAGACAAACAGAAACAGACAACCATTCACACTCACATTCACACCTAGAAAAGCCTCAATGCTACTAAACATGAAAGGTCTCTCCACAAAAATGTTTTGCGAATTATATTTGTTGCTGCTCTTTTTGACCAGTGTTCGATCAGGTCTAATTATCATCAGATCTATTCGGGTCAGATCCGTCTGTGCTCAGGTCCCTTTAATATTGTGTCTCTCTTTATTAAAAGTTAATTTGAAGGGTTGTAGGTTGATTTTACAAATCAAAGTATGTCTACAGGTGTTGGGGAGTACTTCTGCATGTGTTAAAAAATGTTGTATAAAGCATTTTATAGTTTAAGGGGGAGCTGGGCGCAAACTTTTATAAATTGCCTCAAGTGATATCACATGAGTCAGCTTCAGTTGGGACTAGAGACTACCAGTTTGGAAATTCTAAAAAAATCTCAGCTACTAACACAACACACCTGGATTTCATACTTTATGGGTAATGTAGGCACCTGGTTTCAATAAGCAAGAACAATGTGATAAAAAATATCTCTGGTCTTTATTTAGCACTTTGGGTCCGGGCTGGCTTTTCCCCCTATGAAGACCTTTACTGGACATTGCTTGAAATACAAAAGTACTTATCTAAAGAAAATTGGAATTGCTGCCTGGTCTTGAGGTTTTTACAGACTGTTGGAGGATGTCTGATGGATATCCACACCTTTATGTCACATGAGACTTTGGCTGATGTCTACAACTATGTGGGTCATTAAGGTCACAACGCAGTCATGAAACTGTGGCCACATGGAATACAGGGAGGTGTGGATTGTTGTTAAACTGTCTGTCTGTGGCTTTGTGAAACCGCTATGACCTGGACAGTTGAAAATCTTCATGGTCGGACTTCACTGATGTTCCCATGACCACTTAGGCAGTGGTGTCCTTATGTAATAGGGCATCACAACAGGCTATATAGTGGCCTTATCTGATATTCAGCATCAGATCGATGATTCAAATATTACACACACCATTCAGCGATTCAGGCAAAAGTCTTCCACTCTGTTCACACGTTTTTTTGAAATGTGTAATATTTAAAAGTTACCCCAGAGACCAATCACCACCTTGATTACAGGGGCCGTGATGATGCCAGTGCCACATTGGTAGCCACATCACTATCACGCCTATAATCAGAGTAAAGAAATCCACCGAGGGTGTTGCTGCAATAATCTCGCATGACTTCATTTCTGAATTCCATCACTTGAACAGTGTGTGTGAATCTGTTTCTCCATATGTGAGCATGTTTGGCATCCTTTGGGAAATGGGACTGTCAAGCATGCAGAAATCATGGCTTTAACTATAAATACTGCTGATGTCCCATATTTCAGGTGAACAAACAACAGTCAGCTTAACAGTGCTGGTTTCAGCTCTGTACTTATCAGATTAGTCAAGTTTAAGTCTCTCAGATGGGAACCATCATCCCTTTCAGGGTTTGTTTTTCTGTACAATTTCAATCGCACAGGGACTAGACCTCCATATGTGTGTGCACATGTATGTGTTCATGTATGTCTGCAACACTCATCAGTATTCATCTCCCAGGAATATGCATTTTTGGAATGGACAGTCGTCTGGCTGTAAAAGTAAGATAACACGAATATTGCACCTTTATGAAAAAGACTGAAAGGGGACAAATCTTTAAGCACTTGACCCTCTGCCCTGCTAAAGAAAACAGCTAAGTATGTAATTTAAAAGTGTGAAACGTGATTGCATGTTTTTTAGAGGTAAAACCACTTGCAAAACCATTTTGAGATTTTCCCCGTGCCTAGATAAGGAGACTTTGAAGAAGCAATTTCATGTGATGTTAGTCCAAATCCATTCCACCGAAGCCTTTAAGCTGGGGCTGAAATCTCGCTGGTGTGAGGAGTTTGTGTCTTACTGATCGGCTAAGCCCTACGCCTCTTTAGCTGCCACTATTCACCGCAGCACTCCCTTATTGGGACACCCTTTAGCCTCACACAAGTCAGAAGTCAGGGCGGTAAATGGCAGGGAGACAGAGTTAACTGTGAGGTTCTGAAAAGCGAGGAAAGGTGTGTGATGTTTTCAGATAAACTTTTCAAAGCAGGAAAGGAAACACTTAGGCTCAAAACCTTTTAGCTGCAACCAAAGCATGAAGCATAAAGGATGACGAGAGTGAATACAAAAAACATCCTCAAATGATTGAATGAGCATCAGAGGCAGCCGTGCACGCTAAATATCCCATACGGTCCGATAACATTTGTTGATCCCTCCGTCTGAATTGTGCACAGATCTGTGCGTATCCCTCATAGGAGTTCCCCATACTTTTAATTACCAGCGTGTCTGCTGCCAGAAGAACATCACGCCTGTTCAACTTTTTCTTCGGCTTTTATTTTACGCTCTGTGATTATTTCGAGTTCGCCATATCTGCTCTCCTTTGGCTCTCTCTTGTTTTTGTAATCTCTATCACTCTCCTCTTGTCTTTCTTCCTGATGACATGACACAAATAAGAAAAAGGAAAACTGTGAAGGCAGTTGAAGCATGCGAAACAGAGCTGCTACAAACAAGGATTGCAGGGCAATTGCATGAGAAACAAACATCAACAAGCCACGATGAAGGCAGCGGCAACAGTTATAGAGCATAATCTGAGGCAGCACACGAGCTTCCAGATTACATTTACCTCAATTTAAAAAGACGAGGAGAAGAAGAAGGAGAAGAAGAAGAAGAAGAAGAAGAAGAAGAAGAAGAAGAAGTAGAAGAAGAAGTAGAAGAAGAGAGGAGGGATCGCAAATGACATTACATGTTATTTGTTGTGTCTTTGCAGCCAAGCTGACGGGAAAGAGAAGGAGGTCAGATGGTTAAGTGAGGTTAGAGAGTGTGTGTGTGTGTGAGAGAGAGAGTCATCCGCAGACACAAATGCCAGCACATCCGCCTCAGGGAGGAAACATAACGGTAAACCTGATGAACTCATGTTATCTAATCCCTACTGGGATAGACACACACAGTCTCTCCCTCTCTCTCTCTCTCTCTCCCTCTCTCTCTCTTTGGCTCTTCCTAAACAGAGCCTTGGCATGCTACCTTCAATAAAAATGCTTTTCATCAGTACAGCACCACACTGATGAATGTTTTATTTCTGTCTGCATCCAGTGATCATGACACTCTGGCTGAGGCAAAGACTTAAGCATTAGTGTCAATAATTGATTCTATCCAAAGAAACATGACTCCAATAAGGACATGGTTATGAGAGCTTCGAAGCACTTTATTCGGTGTAAGCAATTAGTTACCGGTGCCATATTTTAAATAGTGAGATTTCCATGTTTGTTTTCATTATAAAGCAGGTTCTGGTGCTATATATACACAGTTCAAATAATAAAAACATTAATTTAAACGAGCCGTCAGGACTTCTACACAGATGTGATGTCAGAACCATACTTTTTTCACATTACATCATGTAAACATGTTCTTGTAGAAACCCAATTTACAAGTATGAATCTGAAAATGTGTATAGTATGGGACCTTTAAATTAAGTTCAGCTCTATGCTAGGAGCACGTATATACATGTTTGGCCTTGTCTTCATCTTTTAGAAAAGTACACAAAACTCTGCCCCTGAGCACTTGTCAATGTGTGTGTGTGTGTGTTTGTGTGTGTGTGTGTGTGTGTGTGTGTGTGTGTGTGTTTAGGATCCCTCATCTTTCATTTGCACGGTCAAAACACTGAAGTTCAGTAATTGGATGGGCATATGTACCATAACTCAAGCCACGTTTACCTCACCACCGTGTGCCCTCAGGCAAGGTCTGAGCATAGATTAACAAAACTGTCTGCAGAACTCTGTACTCATCTGCGGCACTGGGGCTTTTAATGTGAAATCCAATAATTTCAGGGTCAACTGATCTCTGACAGCATGTCTGGATGTATTATTCAATGCCAGTGGAGGTTAGGGCAACAGGAGGATGGACACAGACTTACCGGCAGGCCCGCCTGTACATACTGAAAAAAACAAACAATCCAAGCTCACGTCCTTCAAAGATGCAACGAGTTGAAGCACAAAGACAAAAACAACAAGTGTTTTTTTTCTGCAGTGTTGTGACACATTATGCAACAGATTGAAACTTGGAGTCAATCCACGGACCAGAGCCGTGGCTTCAAGTTAAAGCTGCAGCTCAAGAAAAACAAAAAAATAAAAGATGGTGTCTGACCCCAGCAGGGTCATACTGAAATTCTTCTGAACAGATCCTGTTACAGCTCACGCATAAGGTCTCAACATTTATTTTTATTGCTGTCATGTTCAATCAGCTCCCTTGAGAATTGGGTCACCCTCCTCTTCTCCTTCTCCTTCCGTCTCTCCATCTCCATCCTTCACTCCAAAGTCTCCATCACCCCCCCCCCCTCCCCCGACGCAAAGAGCCCTCCCTGAGACGTAAACCATGCTGTTAATTAAAAGATTCCTCAATGGGCATCTGTGTTCACTGCATTCCGGTCGCACACGGATCATTTGACTAACGCACAACTACCCATGCATTAATGAATGTATAATCATCCATATACAAAACTGCTCTGGGAAGAGAGAGATGGAAGAAAAGGGAGTAAAAAAGATTGATTGTTAATAGTTTTATGACTGATAAACAAAGCAATCGATCAATCTGTGTGTAGCCGGAGAGGCACTTACATGGGTTCCTGGACGGTTGGGAATAATTTGTCGTCTCGCAGTGTTAACCCTTCCAAGCGTGGAGGATGTGGATTAATTGTGAGATGGGTGAGAGGGATGGGTGGATTTCTCCACCATGCAGAAATGATTAACGCTGCAGTTAGGCTGTGCCACAAACAGAACAGCTGCAGTAAACGTCTGAACGGATATGAATGATTTTGTCTGTGCATGTATGTGTGTATATGTGGGCAATTATGATGTGCGTTACATGAAGATGGTGCAGAGAAGAAGTGATACAGGATTTAAGAATCTGAATTTGAGGATTCTACGCAGGAAACTACAAAAAAAAATGTTTATCTTAAAAACTCAGTTGAATTACCTATGTTTAAGTGAAATGGAAGGAGTCTGTCATTTTCTTGACAATCGTTGTTTCGATTGACTTCACACTTAGCGGGTGCATTGCTGGAAGGAACGCAAGGAAGTGCATTGTCGAAAGCAAGCTCTTGTGAGCTACAGCAAATATTCATTAGCGCCCTTTCAAAATACTATTTCCGGGTCCAAGCGCTCTGTCGAACAAAACAAACTGCAATGGGCGAACCTGTGAACTTTTTTAAGATCACTTATCTCTTCAGTAAGACACCTTTTCATCGATAGGAAACAGTAAAATGACAGTTCCGTCTTCTGTTGTTTTTTCTTTTACTCGGATATGTTCAAACAACAGGGAACACAGCAAAGCGGTATCGTAGAAATATACGAGGCTTGGACCCCGAAGTAGTACTTTGACGACTTAAATTGCATTGCAATTGCAATTGCTCCGGACCCAACAAAGGGAAATTGTCAAGTGTGAAGTTGTTGAGCAGTTCTCAAGAAAGCTGCAAACAACTGGCCCGTTTCCAACAGGCAGGTTTGCAACGGGCACTGCATTAGTTGATAGCAAAGAAGGTGAAGAACAATACAATGCCTCACACTTTCATGGGAAGTATAATATTTTTTTCACAAATGATTACTGCACACTGTTTGGGTAGGACTGAAACTGTCCCTGTAGAGGCCAGATCATGCTACCATCTGCAACATCCCATCTGGGATAGTCTATCATAAATGTTGATTTGGCCAAGAAAACACTCTCTAAACATAGTGCACTTTGCCAAAGAGAACAGTTGCCAAGACGAGGAAAAACATTCGCACAGTTTTCACAGCTAATTGTAAAACATCATCATTAGGAGAGGACCAGTATGCCAAATCAGTCAAATCAGCATCAAACAACACGCAGAAGCAGTCTACAGAACTCTGCGGAGGACTCTTCAATCAGGTAAAGTTAGTATAACTGATGTTACAGGTTGCTGTTGTTACTCCGGTAAATTAGGAGGGAGCACCCTATTTGCAGAAGGTTACCAGCTGTGTTTTGGTGCCTTAAAATACAGAGGGCCATGTTTACAAAAATAAATGGTGTAGTGCAAATTCGCGCTGGGGCTTATTACCCAGTAAACACCTGTATCGTGTTTGGGACTGCCGAGGAGATGCATTCAACAAGGAGAGCACAGTAGAGCAGGGGCATTTGTATAAGATCACCATGCACAGGAAAGAAGTGTAATGTAGTGATCTGGATCTCAGTTTATCTGATCTGGATCTGAGTTTACTGAGAAAATGCAGACTGCATCAAAGCTGCAATTGAAAAAAAGGCGAGTAAATCTGAGTGTGAATTAATTATTTCATATTAATATCAATAATTAGATTCTCTCTCATCTCTTCTACACTCCTTCCTTATACAGATGTTATCCTCCATTGAACTTTATACTTTGGCTGCTATTAGTTGGGTATACAGTATGTACCACTGTGTAGCCTAATGTAGTGGAATAAGAACAATGAACGTAGCCCAGGGCTATGGAGAATCTAATCAATGGTTCCAGGAATTAAGAGACCAGGAACTAAACTAGGAAATAAAGGTCCCTTCTGTGCATTACTAGGTCAGACAGTCTGCTAATGGATTAAAAAAACATCAATTTTCACACACAAGAAGGCAACAGTTCTTAGTATTTACTGTTGCACAAGTCTGATGATTTAATGGATGTAATGAGCGGATTCAAATGAGAAATGCAGAGGCGAAAAGAAGCTAAAACTCCACAGGTATCTTCACCGAAAGATGTTTCGGCTTTGAACTGCGATGGAAACAGAAAATAAAGTTTGGTTTCTCTCTTTTACTTGCTTTGTTCCCTCAACTGCAGATATCTTTCTCTTTAATTGTAACATTCTCTTTTTATCTTGTTCTCTTTAAACTTGTCAGTAAGTTTACCTACATTTACACAGTTAAAGTTCCTGAGTTTCTAAAGGGGTCCCTGGGCCCCTGGAGAGGTCCCTGCAGTGTAGTGCAGAGTTTTCTTTGTGTCTATTCTTTCGTAAAATATTCTAAACTCAAGGCATACTCTCTAGCTTTTCCTTTTTGACTGGATCCCCTTCAGACAGAATCCCCTCACCAGTACTACTTGTTATCACATGACAAGTAACAAGATGACGAGTTAGCAAGTCTCAACTGTGATACACTTATAGCCTCTGTCAAAAGCTCCAGAAAAGTGAACCTTGAGTATTTCGAGTAATATTATAATAACCTCCAAAATCAAATTGACATTCTTGTAACACTCTGTTCTGTTAATTTGATTCATCTTAATATAAATTCTTGTTTCTGCACCCACTATTTTAATTTTTACTGCACAGTAGTTAAAATCAATAAAATAAATATGTTTTCTATCAAAATAATGCATTATCGAACTCGCTATATTAATCTAAATTGTCATGCCTAAACAGTGACTATCCTGCCATGAGGAAATTAGCATTTAAATTGGACAACATCCTTTCATGTGCACAAGGGTGGCTGGGCAGCAGAGGGTAATGTTACTCTGAGAGCAAGAAATGTAATGTGCATGTATACCAACTGGCAACCAGCAGAGCCACTCCAATATTTTGGTCATGAATGTAACAGTAGGCGTGGCCGGTGTTGCCAGAAGCCAATAGAGCGCTCTCTGGACAACATGACATCAAACTGTCTGTGCCTCTTCTCACCACACCACAGGCCAGATCCCAGCAGCAGGTGAGGCATCTAACAGGGGCAAACACTGTTGACAGTGAGTCAAAGTGACAGACAGATCACACTTAACATCAGCAGAAATCCCAAACCACAAAGTGCCGGTCCTTTGCACCAGCACCTTCAGTTTCACTCCTGTGTCATCACCCTGCTTTCCTCTCCTCGTCTCACCTAAACTCACCCCTCACCCTCTATCGCTAATGCTTCTCCCTCCCATCTCAGGCAAAACACAAAAGAGAGGGGGGCCGAGGGGCACGTTGAAGGAGAACAGCAATTTACAATGATGATGTTCAAATGTTCATAAACGTTCAAACACTGAGTCCCCCGGGGCTACATACTATTGATCGCTCACTATCAATGCCTTTTGTTTCTTTTGTGTTTAAAAAGCAGTATTATGTATACGCAGTAGGTGGGAGACTAATTAAACATTACAACAAAGAGATCTTGGACTAATCACTGGTCCAACTGTAGCCTCTTGTCATGAATACTTTATCTGAAATAGTTTGTATTCATAAAACCGTCCTAATGACCTCAACTGACTTCACACTGCAGTAATAGGAGCCTCTAGGCATCTGGTTTACTTTCTGCTACAGCATTTCTTTGTTTGTTTGCAGCATACTGCATGCTATCGTATATAAGCGCACTGTAAAAATAAAAAGTGCACTATAAATAAATCTTAACGAGGCTCGTTGTAAAATCGTTTTCAATCTTGTAATAACAAGAGTTTATTTTCTTCTACAGTTATATTGTTTATGTGTCATGACACAAATAGCTAGTCAAAAAAGTTCCCTCTTTGATATATTTTTTAATATAGACAAAAGGACTTTAAGATTTTAACCCAATTCACAGACACATTCATACACCAATACTGGTGGAGTTTTCATGCAAGGTGCTAAGAATCTCCCCATTGGCTGCAATTTGGGGTTCAGTGTCTTGCTCAAAGTAAGTTATCCTCATACAACAGTTAGCACGATGTCTTACAAAAAGTTATGCACAATTTCAACACAAGTGATCTGTTTGCTTGCAAAAGGCCCTATCGTGCAGAACGTGTTAAGTACTTGGTTAGGTTTCGAAAAAGATCATAGTTTAGGTTAAAATAAGTATCTTTGTTGATAAAAAATAATTTAAAATAGGTCAACATTGACTTTGGTTTCACATGGGACATTAACAGTTGCCTCCTGGGTGACAGTATAGACGGTATAAAATATGGACGTAGTCTATGTCAGTGGCGTGCAGTCAGGGGAGGCAGGTGAGGCTGTGCCTCCCTCCAGATTGCGCAATCACTCACAAACTGGATTGAGCGCGTTCAAATGGCGCGTGCTTGTTCCCATTTCTGTGTATGTTTCCAATATGATGGTTGAGGACACTTTTATGTAATAAAAGTATACGTCTTCTTTTCCGTGGTGTTCAGTAATGTATTTTACGTATGTGTGTAATAGTTACATCTTATTGATGAGACATAAATCCACAGGAAAAATGCTTGCCTTGAGGCAGGCAGTACCTCTGCCTCAAGGAGGGCGGCGATAGTGAGCAGCCGGATAGCCTGCATCCACCCAGGTCACGGTGAACTCTAACCTGTGTGCAAAAAGTAAACACAAGAAGTGTGCTGTGCGACGCTGTGGAGCTTAGCGACAAGCTGTCATTTCTCCCACTGAAAATGGAGGATTTGATTTCTAAACTAAGACATTTTTCCAAGCTGGACTTTCAGTCAAAGCAAGAAGTCATGTACAAGTAAAGGTAAGATATACTGCAATATACAGTGGCACTGGTGTTTTAAAATGGTTTTCAGCATCCTATTCGCTCCTATTCTCTCATCCTATCCTATTGGCATCCTACTGTATGTTTGTAAATCTGACTTGTGAGTCAGTGCCTCCCCAACCCCAACCCTCACTGGACGTCACTGGTCTATGTGACGTTACCCATTGATTTCTGAAGGGCCAAAAAGAAGCTTAAAGTGGGCGGCTACTGGCTCATCTCTGTCTGCTCCCAGCTAATCCAAAAAATGGTCAAAGAGGTGGAGTGCAGTGTAGCTGAGGCGGGCCGAATGGAGCTTGTCTCAAAGCTACCAAGCTAAGAAGCTAGCTAGACTGCTTTGGAGAGGAGGAGAGCCATAGACAGCTGCCTGGAGACCAAGTTACCTATTTATCACCCTATTTATCTGGCAGCTCTCCTGATTACTTTGCAAGATGGCAAGCCACTCTAGGGTGACTGAAACCCTTTGACAGCAAGTTGTCCAGATAAAGGCCAAAGGTACGACCCTCTACAAGAGAGGTTGATTGTTCCTAGTCTGTAATTTCAAGAATATTGCAACTCTACAAGGACACAGATTCATTTAAGTCCCTCAAAAAGGCCGGTCCACGTAAAACAAGTGCACGCAGGATTATGAAAAGACTCTCAATGGGAATTGGTTCAACACTGCAGCTGGAGTTGCTCTCCAGGCTCTGTCTCGACACACAGTGTCTCGTCATTTAAGACAATTTGGACTGAAAGCCCACTCTGCAGTGACCAGACCTCTCATCAGCAGAAAGAATAAAAAGTCTAGACTTGCCTTTGCTGAGGAGCATGTTGTGTGGATAAAGGAGAACTGGTCCAGAGTGCACTTCAGTGATGAGAGGACGTTCAATTTATGTGTGTCTGATGGGAAACATTATGTTGGGGTAGGACTGAGGAAAGACTGAACCCAAAGTGTGTAAAGAAGACAGTTAAATTTGAAGGAGGACGTTTCATGGTTTGGGGGATGTTTTCTGCAGCAGGAGTTGGGCCTCTTGTACATCTACATGGCAGGATGAATGCAAATGTTTATGTGAACCTCCTTCAGCAACATGCAATACCTTCACGATAATTGTCTCCCAATCAGCTCCAATTTCCATGAAGACAATGCCCCCTGTCACACTGCAAAACAGGTTAAGCAGTTTCTCGAAGCTAAGAATACTGAAACGATGAAATGGCCAGCCCAGATCTAAACCCCATAAAGAATCTCTGGAAAACCCTTGGCGCCGAAGTAATTGCTAAGAAGCCCCTTACAGTTACAGAACTGTGGAGAGACTGAAGAAAAATGGACCAAAATCTTCTCTTCTGACACAGTTGTTACTGATCTCTAATTTTGCTCAATGCTTTTTTCACAAAATAAAGTTTTTTGTTAAAGTGCCTTAGTTATTTAAAAAACATGCAAGTACAGCAGTGGTATAGCCACAGTGGATATTCTATCAAATTCTGGACAATAAAGAATACAAATATTTTAGAATAAATCAAGTATTAATACTTTGTTCTCTAATTTTGATTTCCAGTGTATGTCTTACAAACAAGGCGGACAATTTAAAGCAGTCAACCATAATTTAGATTACACTGTCACATCCGTAATGAGAAAATAATGATGAATGCAATCTGTAGATTATTATTTCCCACACCACTGTTCCAAACAGTGCACATATTTATGGTTTTAACACTGACCTGATTAAATATATACTATAGTAGTAACGTTGCTATTGACAGCGCTGTGCAATATTATTATCTTGAATGTGACTGTTAAGTAATAATAATGCTGAGATAGAAACAAAATAATACTCCCCCAAAAAAACTGGAGCACATACTTCTTGAACGGTCCTTTAGTCCAATAAAATGCACAAGCCATGTTATTAGTCTGATATGTGAATGAAAAAAATACACAAAAGGTGCCAACACGTGTCCATCAAGTTAGATTAGTATCCATTCACTAACAGCACAATCACCGCAGAGAACTGAGGTTTCATTTTCAATAGTAGAGCAGACAGCTAGCATCTAATGTTAGCCTCCAGTGATGGCAGCCACCTGTCACTCAAAGCAGCCTTAATATAATTTAAGAGTTCTAAAAAAAAAAAAAAGCACCCCACCGGACAGTTGTCATGAACAGAGGCTCTATTGGGATTTGCTCTGTTCTGGAGCCAGCCTCAAGTGGACACCTGATGAACTGCAGTTCTGTCTTGGATTCGTTTATCAGACGTCCTTCCTACATGGACTTTGTTGCTTTTTAGACTATGTCACCTGAATTCCTCCTTGGAGGCAGCCTTGCGGCAATAATGTTGCTTAAGGATATGCGCTCACAGCACTTGGTTAAAGGGGTCTAATCAATATTTGTGCATTAACATTGGATAACATAAGTATGTGTTATGTGTAGGGGTCACTTAACTGTAGTTATGAACCCACAGATAACCATTACCTGATTCTGCAGTTCCCCTCAGCTCTACAGAGTGTTTCAGTGTCTTCCTGCTATAAAACTTTCACTGCTTTAGCGAGCATTGCTTCCAAACTTAGCAGCCAGCTGTTTTCAAAAAGTATCTTGAAAAAAAGCCCACTGTACACCACCTGCTGAGTACCAAACAACAAAGTTAGCAACTAGCTGGTGATGCCTTAAGCTATCCTAAAGCAGATCCTCATTACGCCAAACGGGGCTAAAATTAGTTTGAATATTAGACTTATATGTGTCATGTGGCCAGAAATCAGCCCAATCGCACAGAAATACCAGCACTGGGGCGGTCAGTGGTGCAGTGGTTAGAGAAGCCGCCCCATGTAAAGAGGCTGAAGGGCCTTGACGCAGCGGCTGCGGATTCAACTCCAACCTGCGGCCCTTTGCTGCATGTCTCCCCCTCTCTCTTTCTCACCTCATTTCCTGTCTGCCCTACTGAATAAAGCTTGAAAACTACAAAAAAATCTTTAAAAAAAGAAAAGAAATACCAGCACCATAGAAACAATGCCAATGGAAAAAGTCAATAAGGATTTTTATCGTGGAGGGTACATAGCTGGTTCAACAAAGCCCTATCTTAAAGTCTGCGTAGGGAAGTGGGAGGGATGGAGGGGTCAACAAACATGGGACTTTCACCCAGGAGACTGCAGTTTGTGTCCTGTGTGAAACCATTACTTTTTTGGCCTTATTGTGCCTTTATTAGATAGTAGATAGACAGACAGGGAAGCAGAGAGAGAACGGGGATCACACACTACAGAGAGTCAGATTTGAACCCTTGACGCTGCCAAAGACTCAGCCTACCAGGTGAGATAGCTGTCGCCCCTCTAACCATGATCTTTTCCTAAACCTAACCCAGTAGTTTTAGGTTTGTTTTTTTTTGCCATCAAGTAATTTTGTTACCTCAACCTATATTGTTTCCGTGGTGATGGCACGTAATTTTAACACCCCATTACGTGCCATCACCACGTAATGGGGTGTTAAAGGGGACATGGTCATTTCAGGTTCAGGATTAGGTTTCCAGAAACCTGACCCCTGAGGAAAAGGTCTCTGTAAATAAACAACTATTTGTTATATTGACAGAAAAGGGGAGGCGAACATGTCTGGGTTGTCACCACATAAATAATTTAACGTGGGTTTAAGGTTAGAAACAGATTATGGTATTGGTCAAACAGAAAAAAGTGAAGAAGATATGTATTTAACCGAAACTATTTTTTTTCTGCAAACCTTAATAACCTTTCGTTGCGTAAACCTCACCACACATGGGACTCATGATGCAATTCTCGGTCTTAAGTGAGATTTCTGTGTCATACAAGAACATAGCACTTCCTGGACTGGAACAAAAGTTGCTACTGAACATAATCCAGGAAGCATTTATGTTAACCTTGTATTAGGCAAAAAAACTAAGAAAAGTAGTGGCATGAACAGAATTTCGATAAGACAGGGTTGGTCATTTTGCTGTCTAAAATTGTGTGAATGATGATAGGGTTGTTTGCGAGCAACTGCTATTATTCCACTTGTGGCAGAGCTGAACAGACTAAATGTTACATATCCTGCAGCCATATGATGGCCCTGACAGATCAGTGTGGTTTATTTACACCTGGGATGAAAATGTTTTGAGGGGTTGTCATTTCAGAGGTGCGCGCACGTAATGACACAATGAACCTGAGGTGCTGCGGATTTTCCTGCAACCAAGCCACACATTTAGCTTTTGATTAACGCCAGAGAGTGATAGATGGGTAAATTGTCCCTGGCGTATGTCTCCGTAGCCTCCTCGCCTACTGTCTTTCCATTCATCTCACCCTTCTTCCCCTCGCTCTCCATCCCACCCCTTTCTCCAGCAGCAGTAGGGAAACTGGGGATGTGAACACACACCTCTTTGCCAAGCCTCACAGCTCCCCTGGCACCACGCTGCAACATAACACCTTTCAAACCCTCCTCTTCCCTCCCTCGCGCTGCTCCCCTTTTCCTCTCTCAGCACAGCAGAACAGCATGTTTGATTTTACAGGAGCTAACTCTGCTAAGGTTTGACCTTTATGGGTTTTTCAAGGCCGATACTGATATTTTTGGACGTAAACTGCTGATAGCAAAAAAGTTAGGTATTTTCAGTGGCTCCTTCATCATTTCTTCAGAGTGGAAAAACCTGTGAAACAGCATCAGACCATGAGGAAAGAAAATGCTCCATTAAAACTAATGATATTCATGTGGTTGATTCAGCAGCCCCATCCATCTGTCCATCATTTCTATCCCAGGGATCCAATGATAGGGTAAAACACTGAGACTTATTTTACAATATTGTATATTGTGTAAAGTGATATTTCCATGTCTTTGTTTTATTATAAAGCAGGTCTAGGTGCTATATACTAAATACAGTTAAAGTATCAAAATGCTCACCGTATTTACCGTATTCACCATATTCACCGTATTCACCGTATTCACCGTATTCAGAAACTGTGACTTTAAACAAGCTGTCAGGATTTCTGTGCGGTTGTGATGTCACAACTATACTATACGGTATATAGGTAGAACGCCACAGTGGCGTTAAGATCATTCCCCGGCTGCAACGACCTTGCAGCGATGGCAAGAACCCAGATTCAGAAGGCAGAAGAGAGGGTTCTTAACGAGACAGGCGCCAAAATTGAGTATTTTCAGACAAACAGAACGAGAAAAATTATGTTTTTTTAACATTAAAGAATGTAAACATGTTCTAATAGAAACCATAATGTGTGACCTTTCAACTTTAATGAAACATCCAGGATGAACATAACAATGGAAATAGTTAAGATGAGGACTTGTAAGCTAATGTTAGCCTCCTCAGTGGTACATGTGACCCACTTGATCCAACCGACATGGGGAAATTACTGTTTGGCGATGAAGAGAGAATCATTTCTATCAGTAATGATATAATTGTAATCACCAAATAGGTTAATCTTTGAGAAAGATGACATTGCTTAACAAGCTAACATTTAAGCTAACATGCTGAAAATTAACACACACAAACTCTCACTGCAAAGGACAGCTGCCTGTGCACAGCAAGCAAAAACATAGTGGGTCAAAGTTAACCAGGAAGTCAGTTCATTTAGCTAATAGTTGTACTGTTTGTTCATTTTGTCTTCCAAATAAGTTTGGCTAAACAAAACCTAGCTGATTGACTGCTTTTTTTTAAAATGTATCAAGTTTTTAGAGATGTTGCCACATTTGCAAATATTGGCAGTTAACTTAGTGAGTAATAATGCTGATGGCTAAAATTAAGAAGTTCTAATAAATCAGATCCATCCACTTGGCAGGCTGGGTTTTCCTTGATCTGATACAAATGTTTTCTAGTTTTGCTTTTTGCAGAAACCTACAATATCAGAACCGTGACTGACTTATATCTGACAGGCCAACATCGGCCCAGGATATTGGTCTAAACTGTAACTCTACAAGCCAGCAACCCTGACAGGATATGCTCTCTCACTGATATTTTTCCCTTACTAGTTCTCTCTTGGCCTTGCACCTCGCCAGCTGCCTCCAACACGGTAATGACAGTTTTATCAGTTTAACCACGTTTGCCATCTCCAGGACTGGGCTGCTCTCCAGTCCTGTCTGCTGTGTGCTCAGCTCTGCTCAGCTAAAACCAGATACTAACAAGAGCCCCTTGTATATCCATTATGGAGATCTACCGTAGCTCTCACTGTTGGCTTGCGTGTGCTATATGTGTTGAAACCATTCCAGGTTTAACATATGGAACCCGCCTGCCAACACCTATTTCACTGACACCAAGGTCTCTTCCAACTACAACGGATGTGTTCTGGGCCATGGAAGCTAGGTAGAGATTTAAATCTAAAAAAAATCACAATATAAATCATACAAATGAGAAGCACATTTGCCTGAATGATTTCCAAGAAAATTCCAAGAAATACAAGGAGGTTTGACCGTATGGCGTCATTGTAACAGAGATTTAACACTGCCTTCAACTGTGGTTGCCTTCAAACCTTCTGTAAACATGTTGCACTGAGAGTAGAAGGTGGACTACCAAGTATAGTTCCAGTCAATAAAGTCTAAACTCTAATACCGTCTTATTACGTCTTGAAGTCATCACTAGATCTGAACAAGCCATCACACCGCACTTCTAAATCTAATCTCCCTCCCGCCTAAAGATAGACTCCAGCTCTTTTTATAGAGGGCCGAGCTGCAGAATTGCATATTCTATTTCAGACGACCCAGGCTCACATCATTGTTTGTTTTAGCAGGCTAACCTTCCCCGTGTATTTATAGGTGTCAAGGCCAGGAGAAAGACCACAGTAGCTCCATAAATAAGCTGCCCGGGCCTCCAGCAAGCCTCCCGACCAACAAAAGCCCAGTCATTTCACAGGCCATTACCTGGAGCTGCCTCGCAGGGAGGCTGGCCTCCGAGGCAAGGGAGGGTCGCACGGCTTTGAGGGCAAGTCGACCCGGTGGGAGGAAGGGAGATGTTTGGATTAATAATAAATATGGTGATCTGTTTTCTGTGACCAGAGCCTATGTAAAAGTGCAATGGGAGTAAATGGAAAATAACCGACTTCTGAGGCTCTACATGGACATGGCTCACACCATTTTCACCACTGTACTACGTGTCTTTCATCCCCTTCTCTGTGCTTTCATCCACGCAAGCTGCCACTTGCTCCTCTCTCGCTCCTCTCTCGCTCTCTGTCTGTCTGTCTGTCTCTGAACTTTTGGCCTTGGGATCTTGTTGGAACCTCACCCATATGCCCCCTGCCTCTTAAAAATAGATGAACCAAATAACATCACACACTCACGCAGACACACAAAATCCACCCATGACGTCATACGTCAACAGTGTGTGTGTCTGTGTGTGTGTCTCGGCTTATCTCTGCCTCCACAGACGCTGTGTAGAAAGCCAGTCAGCAGAGGCCAAAGCCAGCGCGCTCCACAGCCCCTCTGGCAGCCAGACCTTGCTGCACTGAGGAAACTGCACCCTGCAACACAAACAACCCATCAGCCACAGCAGCGCTTCAGTGCCGACTGCTAATCCCGGTACCTCCCTGTAAGGTACAGCGCTGCAACACCCACACAGCTTTAGGAAATGGATGTCATCTTCCCCCCTGGCTTTAATATGGCTTTTTCAGAGTGATGAAATATTCAAAAGCATTGTTTCGCAGGGCCATTCGACAGTGGCATTTGTCCTAAATATTGCTGTGCTCATTTGCTGGGTAGCGACAGTGATGATTCCATAAAGCATATGAATGGAGAGAGTTGTCATGTGGATGTGGCTGAACACTGAAGGCTCATGATCTTAAATCAGAGGGGAGTGCTGCTGACTGGCACAGTGGGGGTTCCAGCGGAGCGACTACAACTGCTAATTTGTCTCAGAATGGCCCTTTACGATTTCAAGGGCACTATAACTGTTAGATGAAGAGATGTTTTTTATTTTCCGATTGTATCCTAGCAGCATGCAGTGTGTGTGCTAAGGTTAGATAGCAGTATGAAAGCCATATCTTTGCCTGTTCTAGTAATATCTTCACGAATACCCGCAATTCCAATATACTAGCTTTCTACAGCTAATGTCATTGCCACTGTAAAAGAGTCATGTATAGCAAAGAAGACTTGTATCTCAGTTGTCCTTGTAGAGGGCCATCCTTCATAAGCCAGTTATTTAAATCATCTTTCCTGTGCATGAAAATAAAGAAATCTTTAAATCTCTAACTTTCTGTGGACAAAGTTGTAAAATGACTTAAAAAATCATCTCAAGGATGAAAAAGGGGTGCAGTAGCACCACAATGAGAGGAAAACCCTAAAGGATTCATGGGGCTACATAACGCATAATTATTTTCGACATTTACACCTAGTGTCAGCACTACTCGAAACATTTTCGAAACTCTGAAGCAGAGACGTTTGGAAAAGCTGAGCCAGTCTGAAAACTCACAGAGAAATGGAGACGCTTTGCGACGATTTGACTATGAGATTGGCAGTCGAATCGTCGAAAAGTCGACTATTCGGGGTCACGACTAATTTTCACAATAACAGCCCCCTGTTTTTTTGTCATTCAAATGCCTTTATTATAAAGCAGCAAAACCAGGAAATGTTTTTTCATCAGCTGTGACCTAATACTTTTAAAAACATCTTTCTCTCTGGCCACATGAGTTGAGTCTCGTTACACACCCACCTTAGTAATGTCTCAGCTTGCTTGGAACCTTGACCGACTGAAACAGAGACGTTTGGAAAAGCTGAGCCTGTTTTAGAGGTTATGTTTTAGTCAAGACAGACGGACACTTTAACAAAGTATGGCACAGACTACACTATGTTTTCTTTCAATAACGCATAGCATTTGCTACTTTTTTGCCTCGCGTCCACACTACTCTGCCGTTTCCGAGCCCATGAAACGGAGACGCTTGAAAAAGCTCAGCCTGTTTTAGTCTGTAAACTCGGGGGTTGCAATTTTGTGTCTGGACGGGCAGAAACTGAGACCTTTTAAATGATGACACAGACACCCACTTCAGTCAGCCTTAAAAGTTAGGCAGGCTGACACACCTGTTGGGATTTTATCCATCTCTCCTATATTCATTTGACTCTTTCAGAAACGGTTTCCCCTTCTCATTGGTCCATGCAAATAAATCTCTGATGTTATTTTTTATCATGCTGTTCTTCCTCTGAAGCATTTTCTGTATGTTCATCTTATTCAAGCATGATTTTCAACTGCTGCATAACGAACAATCTGATTTCCACAAGCTACACAAGCTGTTATTTGAGTGATTTGCAACAATGTCCGAGTCCAGCGGCAATATCAGCATGACATGGAGAACCTGTTTTATGGTCGTGTTATGTGTGTTTTGAGGTACGTTCGTATGGACTGAGAAACAATTAATGAAGACATATTAGTGTGTGGTCTGACCACCCGGTTGGCCACCCTGGTAGTAAGAAGCTTGACGATTGAACGTCTATGATGAGAAACAACAAATGGGCAAATATTCAAAGTAAATGATGCTGACGATTAAACAGGAGCAGACTGTTGTATTTCTGAAGCCCAGATAGATTTAAAGCTCAGCCAAGATTCGCTCTGACAGTGCCGGATCCTGGATAGAACAACTTAGTCAACCAGAGGGAGGGGGTTATTACCACACACTAAAGAGATAGATAAAAAGCACATGAGTTATTTTCACATTTTTAGCAACAGTATTTATTAATAAGCTTATATTTATACCCAAATAGACTATTTATCATGGTTTATTGGAAGAAACCAAGCATCTATATGTAAAATCAGACATTCAGCGCCCTGCTATCTGCTATAACTGCTATCCATAACTTTTGCTTATGTCTATGTGCCTTCAGGGGACGTTTGTCTGGGATAGTTTGGTGCAGGGGCTGAACATCGGGGTGTTGGTTAGGGTCTCACAGTTATTTCAGCCTACATTCAGGAATCCTCTTGGAATGAATGAGTGATATGTAATGAGTAATTGATTACATTTTTCAATCGTGACCTGATGTAGTAAGCATTCAGTCTACCATGCTGAAAATAACTGAAAATACTCTGATATCTGTCTCAACTCAAAGTGAATACTTTTCTCAGCACATAATAATTGTGGACAGACTGGAACAGGCCAGGAAATCAAGATATTTACTGTTTCAAGGTCCAGTATGTCCTGTGAGGGAAGCAGAACTCCTGGCACCGCCCATTGATGAGTGTAAGCTTTCGCCCACTGTAAAAGGATTTCACACATGACTCAATAATCACTGTTCTATGGTCAGAGATACTAGCTAATGTAACAGAATGTGATGAAATATCAATTTATATAGCTATGACTGACGAAAATACTTGCTATGACTAACTTGGAGTTGCAGAAAGTCTGAAAACAACGATGTGGGAAGAGAGAAATGTTCATTCTTTCAAAAAAAAACCTCAATATCCAGTTGTATTGAAACAATGACCCACAGTGATCAGAAAGTATTTTCATGTCTGAAATCATTTGACTTCTGGCAATGAAAATCTTCTCATGGCTGTAATTTCATTGTAAACATACCGAAGCTTCAGTATATGGGATTAGGCTTCACGGAGGAGATGGGAAGGTGTAGTTACTAACACATACACACACATATATGGCTTCAGAAATGCCAATCTGCCCCACACTTTTCTTTATGGACCGAAACAACAGTCATTAGAAGATGTAATGGATTAGTCACGGATAGAGTGAAGGAAGACAGAGAGGAGAGGGAAGAGGGGACAAACCAAGATCGAAATGATGGAGATTGGCAGATGGGCAAAATGGATTGGATAGACCGCTCTACGGATGAGAAGACAGGACGGAGAGCTGATGCCTACCGCCGCGTCGAGAGATAATGGAAACTGATTACAGAAAAAAAATCAACAAGGTTTCTCCCATTTCAGGAGCGCTGCTTGAAAACGCGGCAGTAATAAGAATGGTGAGGTCCCAGATCCTGGTTAAAACTGATTGTCACTGACTTTGGATTCGCAGCATCAACAAGTTCCAAATATAGAAAGAAGAAACACAAGAGTAAGGTGACAGAGGATAAAAATGTAAACTGGAGATCCGAAATGACAGGAATTGCGGTTGTTTTTAGGAGTTCTTTGTGCTTCCGTGCAGCTTTCTCCTCAGAAACTGCTCCTGTTTACTGCGTGCCTCTCTGGCTTATGTTCATCTGAGGGAGCAGAGGAGCTGCAGGAGACAAACAGGATGTCTGTGGGAGGACGAAAGAGAGGGGGTAAATCTGACGAGGAAGTTTGTGTATGTGCCTTTGTGTGTGTGTGTGTGTGTGTGTGTGTGTGTGCATGCGTGCGTGCGTGCGTGCATGTGCGTATTAATCCCAGGAAGGACTTCCTCTGAATCCGAACTGCTTGGGAGTTCTGTGGGAGTTCCAGACGTTAACATGGAGAAAAAAAAGCAGAGGAAGGAGAGAAGAAAGAGAGCAAGAGAGTGAGAGGGATCAAGGGCAGCAGCACTATTGAATCCCACTTCTAAAAGAACACATACACACACACACACAAACACACACACACACAGAGGAAAACCACCCACAGAGAGAGCTTGCGATAACAGCGGCGGTACTGGCGTCATTATGAGCTGATGATGATGAACATAGGCCCACCTCAATGACACACAGCCTGAACCTACTCAAACGCTTTGCCTCAATCAAAGCTACTCCAAACCTCTGACTAAACAAACACACCATCTGAGCTGGAGTGAACAATGCGTGCAATTAACCCTCATCGTTTGTTTTAATCTTCTGGGTGTGCCAGGCGGGTGGGGGTCTTGGCACAGCACGATGCTTCAAGTGAGAACATTACAGTTTTAGAGAGTGTGAAATGTGACAGTGTTGAGGTGAGTGAGGTTCAAAAGATGTTCACCCGGGTGGGGCTCAAAGGGGAAATTAGAAGGCAAACAAATACCGGGAACAAAACTTACTGTCTCACTAACACCGTGGCAATGTCTCAAATATTATTAAAATAGGCATATCAACCTCAACCTCTATTGGATGGATTTCTGTGACACTTTAGATATCCATGGTACCCAGAGGATGAATCCCAGTACCTTTGGTGATCCTAAGACTTTTCCTCGAGCGCCAACAACAGGGTGACACTTTTGGTTGAGAAAGAAATGACTCAACTGATGGATTAATTGCCATGAAATTTGTAAACACATACATATCCCCTTTACCTATAAAGTAGCTACCTATTAAAAATGATGTGTAAAAAATGTATAAGCAATAAGTTAATAAAAAGTTTCTTAACAACAAAACAACATTTACTTTTCCTCATCATGTTTGTGTGTCAACTTGGCAATTGTACCAAAGATTGTTGTTTTTCTGTCATGAGGGGGCATTCACATGAACGTTCCTATTTGGGAACATTTTTCTGATTATTCCCACACCACATGAATGCAGCACACGGTCTGACAAAATAACCCTGATGATGTCGTCACAATGTCATCGGGGCTTTCTTTAGTTAGGCTCAAGGCTTCAAATATTTGACAGAAAACCTTTGTAACAAACATGGAGGTTAAAAAATGAGGAACCTGTGACAAAGATTTGAGAGAAGCCTATAACCAGTGATATAGCACAACGTGAGTATCTGTCCTAAATATTATGTAACATATAAAAAGAATGGAAAACCTTAGCAAAGTTTAGGTGAGTTCATTTCATTTCCTTGAACTGGAACCAAATCTATGAATAATTCACCCAGATGTGTCATGTTGAACGTATCACTTCTTCACCAGGAAGTCTATAGAGGTTACGTAACTGACAGAACCCGCAGCGTGTCCTCTAATTAGACAGGGGGAAAAGTTTGGCCAGTAAAACGCTGCGTAATATATATTCCAAACTCCCTCATGGATCCCGCCTCCTTATTTCCTTATGACCATGTGTCAGGCAGAGCTCTGGATACCACACGCATACCCACTCCATCATATGTGTGCTTACTCATCATCACACCGCCACATCAGAGAGGACTTGTGCACAATACACTTGTCTGCCAGCCAAATGTGGGGAAGCCACAGCAAGGAGACCAAAGAGAGAACAGAGAGGCCAACCCCACACTGTTCCCCTCCCCCTTTTCTAACTCAACCTCCTGAGTCATAAACTATCACTGCCTCAGAAGTTTGGGGTTCTGAAACTCACCCTCTCGCTCTCTAACCACGCTTGAAAGAACAGCGTCTCCACTCTGAATGCATCTGTCACGGCAAAAGATAATGAAAAAGAAAAACACTAATTTAACACTTATCCTTGGCATGCAGGGGGGGAGCGACATTCAATGCGAGAAGGCACGTTGAATGTGAGAGCTGCGTGGTGGTGTCAAGAACTATGACAAGGTTAATCAACGACCGCTACTTTGTCTCCCAAAACGTTTCAGGGCTTGCGTGAGCAACATTTTTACAAAACCAATTATCTCTTTTGAATAAAGGGTGTTCGCTTATCAAGAACGAGCCCACTTAAACAGGGCCAAATACAATTCGCTATCACGCCACTTTCAAACAACATATCAAATTGTTGTCACTTCCATTCATGACAGTAATGTGTACCTAGTAAATTGCACTACTGCCTTTGACTGCTGACAACAGCTAATTGTAAATGTCAGAGTTATTCATGCGGGTCTCACCATGGTACGTGATTAAACATCACCTATAGCTCTTTTCAAATGTGTGATAGAGAACATCTCATATAAAAGCTGTAAATATATATCTGAGTGGGAGAAGGGATCCCTCATTAATTTGCTGTGATGTATTGAAAAGCCGACTGCAGTGCTGAGAGACTGGTTGGGGATAAAACAGTGAGACAATTGAGACAAAGTTACTCTCTTGATAATCATTCTAACTGAGTGGAATGTGATAACTTTACTCGAGCCAAAGAGAGCAAAAAAACAGAGGGATACAGATTTGTGTGTTTCGAATTTCTATTTTCTATTTCCTGTTGTCTCTGGTCATCCAATCTTTTTGTCCTGTGTGTTTACCCACATGTGACGATGATTTGTTTTCCCTTATGACCATGATTACAGGTTGTCAGCCATGCTTTTACTAGAGCTGATGGGTAATTTCACTCTTTAACATGGTTAGTGTTGACGGATAGATTGACACACACACACACACACACACACACATATACACATTCACATACACATACATGACACATATGCACAAATGCCATAGGCGTGTGGCCACACTTACTTGAGCACCCAAGGGTACACGCAGCACACATACACACTGATAGACAAACAAATCAAGTGCCATGTCCAATAGAGTGGACTAATCAACAAGGCCTACATGTTCTGTCACAACTCACACAAGAACATTATGGATCATTTGTGTCTATAACATTGCATGCAATTATTCCTGCATACATTCCTGTGTGCATGGCGTTTAATGAGCCAAGCTAATTAAATATGGAAATTAATGAGATACAAAGGAAATAGGGAAAAGCACAGTCCTGATGCATTTGAAGGAGTTGCTAAAAGGCTTTTATTACATTAGGGACTGGGAGGGAAATGTGCCTTCCTCTAAGGAGACTATTAACAAACAGTGATTAGCAAGAGCCAAAACACCACAAACTATCTCAATGTATGATTCTCAATATGGGGCATTCCACACATGAAATATTAAAAAGTAAACTGCTGCCGCGCTCTTCTGTTACTCATTCACAAAGTCTTTAATTTGAGTCTTTTTGATAATGAATCTCGTCGTAGCTGATAAATCAACATGAATCACCTTAATTGCCGTTTTCTTGTTTGTAAACAGAGAAAAAAAAAATCATGTTTATGGCGGAGCACAACAAAAGCCTAGCAAGTGTGTGTTGGATTAGATTCATTGTCAGTGGTGAAGTGAATCAAAAGCTTATGCAGTGTAAACTGCTATTGTACGCGCCCTCTTTTTCACACACCATTTCCTTCTGCGAGCGTCGCATGAGATGATGGGAAGCCCCCCCCCCCAATCAAAGAGGCCTTTCACTGAGAAGAAAGTCATCACATCATGCTGGCTGTAAGCAGTGTGTACCCCACTAAGGGATAGAGTGTGTGTGTGTGTGTGTGTGTGTGTGTGTGTGTGTGTGTGTGTGTGTGTGTGTGTGTGTGTGTGTGTGTGTGTGTGTGTGTGTGCGTGTGTGTGTGAGTGTATTGGGGAGAGCCCTCCAGATACACGGGGTCAGACACAGTTTACAGACGGGCTGACTCCATCCCAAAAAAACACACGCGCCATGGGACACAAGCTCAGTTGAAGCAAAGGGGGGGAACGGGGGAGCGGTGGGAGGCTAAAGTTCATCTAAAATCGCCTCACCCCAGGGGAAGCACCCGACAGGCTGCCCTGAGGACACCCACGAGCGCAGGTCAAAGCAAACAAAGCAGAGTCTTCGTCTCTCGGGTCTTCACCTCTGATACATTCCAATCCTTGTCGTTTTCAGCAAAAACAAAGTATCATCTGTTCAACCTCTGACCTCTCTTCCACCTGATGTCACCATTGATGTCACTCCTTCCCCCTTTATGTTTCGCTCCTCTTATTTAATCTCTCCTTTCGTCGTCTCGCCCTGGAAAGGAAAGTGATGGAGGAAAGAAGTGAGGAGGAGGAGAAGGAGGTCGGAGGGGTTTAGCAAGTCGGCGCAGGCCTCTCCCATAGGGCTTACCTCATCCTTCTTTCCGTTCCCATCCCTCCCACCTCTTTCTCTCCGTCTTTCCTTATTTATACTGTACTTTTTTTCCATTGCTATCCCTTGCTTTTTTCCCCCTTGCAGCAGAACTCTTGGCTGCTCAGCTGATAATAATGGTACATAAAAAAGATGAATCCCTATCCTTTATCATTGGGACCATTATCATCTTTAAGGCCTGGTCACACCAGCATTAAGTGGATTTGGTTTTGGGCCAAAGTTAGTCTGCACACATGTTTCATGTCAAATTTAACTTTTGTGAACTTTCACCCACAAATTTGTACCATTGAACAATAGCAAGCCGTCTTGACAGTGTTGATCTCTGAGGCAACATAGAGCCAGAGAGACCACAATGGAGGAAACTATCATAACTTAGCTGTGTGGACAGAAACTCAATTTGATCTTACCTTCTCTGTCAGGGTACAAAATGTTTAACAACAGATATATGGTTTACATACAGTCATGAGTCAGGAGTACATGGTACAAACAAGTATTGTGCATGAAGTATGTGAAGTGACAGAGGAATGTAGCCTATTTGTTTGCTAACTGACAAGCAATTAACACATTTGTTAGCCTGCTTACTGTTTAAAGTTCAGGTAAGCTAGTGACATGCTATTGATAGCATGTTCTGGTTTGCTAGCCGAGCATTTCGATCCGATGGGGCATTTTTGGACTGTTGGAAATATGAGTCCTCAGGGCAATGCACAGGCTCCCTTTCAGGTATGGCAAGGCCTTCAGGGGGGAAAAAAAATAAGAAAAAATCTACAAGACACTAATTTATATTTGCTTAACCTTTGCTGAATGAATCTGTATATGAACCACTAAACTTTTGCTCACTAAGCGTGGTTCACGTGAGTTCAGGTGGGTTAATCCTGCACAACATTCCTGGGTGACACTGACTACAGTGATAGTAATAAGAGAACTGCTTGAATAAGTTTTGCTGTGGTTGCACCTCTCTAAGGAGCTTCATTATCAGTCTTCAAAGAAAATGTCAACTACAAACAAAAAAAAGCATCATTAGTCTCTTTTTCTTTCTGTGGTGGAAAAAAAAACATAATCATTAGTGTGTTTCTCTATCTCTCTTTTTACCATGCCTGCAAGACAGCTTTTCTTCTCAGCCTCTACTGTAAAAGGTATGTTGAACATCTCTCCTTTTTGCTTATAAACACACACAAACATACACACTAACTGATTAAAACCATCACAAACTACTCACATTTGCATAGATAGCAAAAACAAGTGATATGAAAACAAAAGTTATTGCTGCTATAGCTTTCACCCTGACAAAACACAGAACGCTATATATGCTAATTAGCCATTTAATATGAATGTCTAATTAATAGTATGCAAATGAGACACTGCCATTATTGGACCTGTTTGATATGGGGATGGACGCGGTATTGAAAATCCTTGGGAAAACAGACTTCCGCTCAGCACACGCAGGAAATCAATTTGGTTAATTGTCAAATATGCAAACATGTAAATTGGAGTCATGCATTGCTATGGCCGAGGCACCTAACCATTGTCCCCGGAGCATGAATTTGAGTGCGGGAGAAAGAACACACACACAGCCAGGAGGACTAACACACAGGCACACACTCCTCTTATCTCATCAGCCCTTTAATGTCGTTGGTATTCAGTGCTCTGTCCTCTGACACAATGCATGCCACTAATTACCAATTCCCATGATAAGAGCATTGCCCATAGAATACATGATGGAAGATGAAGGGTTTGTCTGCTAGGCCACAGCTATTGAACATTCTGACTACACACCACTTTGAAAATTGGCTTTCAATCAACATAGTGAGGACTGTTTAATTCTGCCACAGTTAGGCCGTGCTGTCTTCCCACAATGGCCCTCTAAACAGCTGCCACCCAGGCTCCGCAGACAGCTAATGGCAGAGGACAAATACCTGACATCTCCTTCATAAAGTGTAAGGGCGAAACATTCTCATTCACCCCGCGCAAGGATGTCTGGCTGCGCTCTGAACTGTATCACCTTGCGGAAAGCCATAAAGTATTCATCAACGAGCCCAAAACAGAGAAAGTCACCGCAACGTTGCCATTCACCTCCACTCACTGTGACTAAGATGAAGATAAAATTCAGGAAGACTCGACAGCACACAAAAGATTTGTTTTCTTTCCTTCTTCTTCCTTTTTTTTTTGCAGTGAAAGTTAATTGAATTTGTATGTTAATGAGGGCTGTGCATAGCTAACGAGCTCAGTGTGCGACCCATTAACACGTTGAATGATTGTTATGCCCGGGGCAAGAATCACCTATAGGAGCTCCAAACACGGAGACAAAGAGCCAATCTGAATACATTATAGATTCATTTACATGTTCATCTACATTACATACATGTTACACCGATATTTGTCCCTCAGTTCAATACTCAAGACCTGTCTTAAAATATATTTGTGGGCTGAGAGGGCAAAAGGACAAGAAAGGAAACCACAAAGAAAAAAGAGGGAAGGAGAAAAGCGGGGATAGTTGGCCAGAAAGCAGAGCGGTCATTCAGAAATCCACAGAGTTTTTTGCTCCTTACTCATTGAGTGTTTTAGCTCAATGACGACAAGTTCTCACCTTGTTGGAGATGAGGAGTTGGTGTGATTCAGTCGCCCCCCTCTCATCACCATGACAATGTGTGAAGCACCGTGAGATATCTTGGATATCATTACGGTGAAAGCAACACTTCTTTAAATAGCCACTCACTGCGAGTATGAAGAAAAACAAACTCATTCCAATGCGTAATCACAGCCACTTATTATCACTGCAGCACTAAACCAGGAAGTCTAGTAATGGAGGTGTTATTTTGTTATCAAACATATCATAAGTGTGGAGTGTAAAACACTAGCAGGCCTAACTTTTTTTATTAGCTGCTGGCATATCTGACAGATATCAGATCCAAGTTGTAATATGATACAAACATCTTTAAAAGATGAAGACCTTGCTAACTCATCATGTTCTCTAGCCACACATGGCTCTGAGGAAGGCCATGTCAGTCCACCACTTTTGTCCAGACTGAAATATCTTATCAGCAACTGGATAATGAAAATGTAGTACAGATATCCATGGTCACCAGAGGATGAACCCTAGGAATGCCAATGACTCCCAAAATGACATAAGGCCGTTCTAATTAATGTTGTTAAATGGAAGCAGTTTTCAACACTTTGTTAACGCTGTGAAACATGACAGCTTGGTTAAGTTTGAGCAACAAAACTACCTGGTTAGGTTTAGGGGACCTTACTGGTATATTTATTACGTAACTTAAAATTAAAATAAGTAGACATTGATTTTTTTTTATGTTGTTGTTTGACTCATCCATCACCGAGACCTCACCCCTATGTGGACTGTGTCACTCTTTATACAATATCTATAGTCTACTACAGACATCCATGGTCCCCAGAGGATGATTCTTAGTGCTTATCCTAATTACTTTGGGGATTCCCTGCCTTTTCCTCCAGTGTCACCATGACTTTGGGGTTTTGAGTGAAATGTCTAGACAACAAGGATTGACATCAAATCTGGTACGCACGTTCATGTCCCCCTCAAGATAAAAAGTTGTAACTTTGCTGATCTCTTCACTTTTCATCTAGCCCCACCTCCAATACTTCATACCAAATACCAGCTACTTTAAAGACTACGACTTTATTGTTTTATGTCGAAAAATTGTTTGTCATTGCTCCTTTGGTAGAGGTCCCTTTACTGAAGAAGATAAAGAAGTCATTTTTTATCAGCCTTCCACTTGTTCCACCATCTGCCATTGTGACAAATACCAATGCTACATTGTGATTTCGTTTGGAATCAGAGAACATGCACCTACAGTGTAGCTGTTTGTCTGTATGTGATGAAGAAAATAAGTTTGTAAACAAAGTCCTTTGTTTATAGGAATTATATTAATATCTGACAATTAATGTAATCAGTCATTTGGGTGCTTCGGATGAACTGCATAACACTGGCGCTGAAGATTCAGTTTAATCATATGCACTGTATTCCTATTGAAAAGGTAAACTGATAAAGTGTAGGCTATATACAGGAACATTATCTCGCTCTCTATTCACTCTGCCCTCATTCACTCCCCTGTGTGATGACTTGATTGGGATTTGACTCCTGCTATTGGATTGTTGCGTAAGGCCACTGCAGCAGTTGGTTTGCAAAGTGAATATGAGCCTCTTCATAGTTGCTGTACAGCAGATAATAAAGCTTCCTCTCTGAATAAGTCTAGACATCTTTGCTCCCCAGGGGTCTTATTCATATTGTGGAGACATAGACAGGCTAATCACTACGGGCTTTCATAATGCACACACTCAAAGTACATCAAAAGGAATGGAGTACGTGGAAAGTTCAGATCAACCTGGATGTATCATTCATTCCTCTCTCTCACACTCTCCTCCCTCGCTGCCTCAGCTGTTATATAAATTTACTGTGCTTCCACTGGCTCTGCCTACCCTCCCAGCTCTCGCTTTTCCAGCTTAATGGCCGAGTGTGTATGTATTGACACAACTCCTCAAAGCCACAGCAGTGTGAGGGCAGCACAGTCCAGCTGGGGGTCAGCTTAATGATAAGGTTAATGAGGGTGGCTGGGACTCAGGCATGCCTCTGTGAGCTATTACAAGAAGGACAGAAGAGGAGAGGACATGAGAGAAGAAAGGAGACGACAGGAGACGAAAGGAAAGGAAGGAAAGAGGAGGTAAGAGAGAAGAGGAGAGGGAAGCAGAGGAAAGGAAATAAGAAGAAAGAAAATGAAGGGCAGGCCAGGGGAGAAAGGGGTGGCAGAGAAGAGGAAAAAGGAGGTGAGGGGAGTAGAGAAAGCAAAGGAAATATAAGGAAGAAGGGGACGTGCAGGGAAGAAGGAAAAATAATGGATGGAAAGGAGGACAGAGGAGAGGAAATGAAAGAAGAGTACAGGGAAGGAGGATAGGACGGAGAATAAGCAAATAGAACTAAGGAAAGGAGATCAGAGGGGAAGTGAATAAGAATGATAAGGTAAGGCACAGGGAATGAAGTGAAGAGAAGGATAGGAGAGGACGGGAAATGGTAGTAAGTAGATGAGATGAGAGGGAAGGAGAAAAGATAATTAATGGAAAGGAGAAAGGAAAGGATTGGACAAGTAAGGGCAGAAAAAGCAAATGAATGGAGAGCCCAGGGAAGGAGAGAAAAGAAAAAGAAAGAAAGGGAAGACTTGGAGGAGAGGAGAGAAAGGACAGAGGGAAAGGAGAGGATGGTAAAGGAAGGAAAGGAAATAAGTGGACACACACTGGCTTAATCATTCACCATCGATGAATACCCCCACGATGCATGCCTCCCTGCTCTCTGCTTGTGGTTCATTTTACTGGATGGACAATGGAGGGAAGTTAATGAGCACATGTGTCACTTAATCATCAGCCCAGTTGCTGGTAAAGAAGCGGTCACGCTTCCAGCAAGATGCTGGCAGTTACACACTTATACTGTACACAAACACACATACACACACGTCTGTTCAGTGCACTTGCTCCTCTTCTTATAGAGCATATGCCCAGACAGCCCTGTAGGTGTAAATCCTCATCTGACAGACATGTTGTAGGTGTCCAGGCAGAGATTTCCTTCTTTAGTCTGGAGAAAAAATCCTGAATCAGCTTTGAATAGTGCTGATGCTCATCTCTAATAGCCTAATCTGCACTAAACTCTCATTGTGTGCATGTGTGTGTATATGAGTTTAAACCGTCTCTCTTTTGAGATTAACCCTGAGGTGTCAGTGAGGAGTTGTGGATGTGCACTTCAGCTTTCAGCAAAAAGTATCTCAAAACAGCTTATGCTACGGATTAGACCAATGAAAAGCATTGAGGGATTCTCTGTTTTTCATGGATTAAATTCTGTTTAGGTTTAGGTATTTAGCGGACATAAAATGCGCACAGCTGTAAAATTAGCTCAGATTTCCAGAAAAGTAACAAACAAACAAAAAGTGCAAAGGGCAGAGTTTAAGATACGGTATACTGTATGTGCCCTTATAATATTCTACTATCAGCTTACTTACAGGGAACAAACTACTGTAAAATAAGAATGTAAATAATATCTGTGTGAGTGTGTCTTTCACCTATCTCGAGAACCGTTCATCCTACGTCTACTTCACACTTGGCAAATGTATTGCTGGAGTCGAACGCCATGCAAAGTATCTAATTTGATCAAATTTGGCCATATGGTGGCGCTAAAACAAAGAACTATGTTTTGGTCTGTAACTGTTGGACCACAAATTATTTTTTTCCTTGATTCTGTGGCTCCAGACCATAGACTGGATATAAAGATGGACAATACTTCTCCACTTCCTCCCACTGTACAAAAGTGAAGAAGAAATATCCTGCATACAGGCGCCGCCATGTTGTAAATTTGGAGTCTGTGCAGTAGTTGCCATTCTAGTGATAGGATAAAGGCATTTTTGGTGTTGTCTGTGTTAAAGTCTTAGGACTTTGACCCTTTTACAGTGTGTTTAATTAAAAAAAAATTTCCACCCAGCGGTCAGCTGCACCTTGCACCTTGCATTAGCTAGCTAGTACTAGCGTTAGCTGGTAACGCTAAATAGGAAAACTGCCGATTGTCCACCAGCTCTGGTTTAAAAAAAACAACAAGATGGTTTTAGCCAAAATGCCAAACTCGAGTAGGAGTATTGAATCTTTTTGTAATTGAGTATTCTACCAATTTTTCCATTGATTAATCAAATAATCGGATGCAAAAATATATATTATGTCTGGGGTAGGCCTATTTGGTGAGGTAACCTAACAGGTGTGGTTGTGTGCGTACTCGCTGTCTTCCCGTTTACCGTAACAACAAGCAACGAACAAAACGCAACTGACACATTTCCTCAAACAAAACTATAACGATGGATCAGGTAGGTGACGTTATGTTAAATTATGTTACGTTATGTTAATGAAAAACTAAACATAGAGGCATTCGCGAGAAGAGCTAACGTTACCCATCCTCTTCCAGGCGGACCGGATGCATTTTTGTAATAGAGTACCTCGAGTTACACAATAAATTGTTTCAGCCCTAAACTCGAGGCTTCAAGAAGGTAGTCGCAAACCAATGGGTGATGTCAAGGTGCACTATGATCCATATGCGCCTCTAGCCATTCGTGAAGATAAATTTTCAGTTATTTTGAATTGTGTCAAAATCAGATTTTTCACTCGTCCTTCTACAAATTTTGAGCAAGCATCACCAAATCTAGTACATAACATCTCTGATCCTAACTATTTTGGTGCTATTTGGCGCTAAAGCGGCATCATCAAATTCTAAAGGAAGGAATCTCTCGTTCTTTGCATATCTCAAAAAAATTTCATCCAATCAACTTCAACTACTTCTGAGGAACAAAAGGAGTGCAATGTCAAGTGAGAAAGTTATCGGCTGAGTGGTTTTCGAGAACCCTGCAAACAACACTTCCTGGGGACAGAGTAATCAGCTTGCTCTGGATGCATACTGCTCTCGTGTTGCAAACACTTTCTAGGCTATAGTGGAATTTAGAATGGCAGGCTGGTTTTACTGTAGTACACATTAATAACACAGATACATAGCAATAACAAAGAGGAAATTGTTCATTAAGAATGTCCAACATATTCTAATAAATGGTTAACACACTCACCAACTGTGGCTGCCCTGTCTGACAGCCAAGAAGAGTCAGGCTTTTCCATAACTCCAAGTAACACAAACACTTAGAAACAACACTTCCTCAGTAACTACACACTCAATACACAACATGTGCATGCCTCAAAATGTTTTCTATTAATTCACTGTTGCTTCTAAAACTGTATCACTGAACAAAGATCTCTCAAACTCAAAATTCAAATTGTACATTGTATATGTCTTTTACTATCTTTTAAAGGCATGGTATTGAACTGTCAGTGCATCCCTCAGCTATAAATGACTCCTCCTTTATCTGGAAGGTTACACCACTGATAAGGTCAATATTTTCCCAGCTGATTCAATTTGGAAAATACCCACACTGATAAACAAAAATATGATAGTGTCCCTGACGTATTGAATTATGTGGGGGTAAAACGGTGAATCATTTCAACAGCATCATATCTGTTTATCTTTTGCCTTCAGTTGCTTTTTCATCTGTCATATGGGATCAGAAACTTGGACTATGATGCATTTCAATATGACAATCCAGCCTGTTCCTCATTCTGCTAATTGGCCCTATACAATTACAGGCCAAATCAAGGTGACATATTGGCTGCTGATTGGCCCAGAGGCGTATTACATCACATTTGAAATGTTTACCATTGCCAAAGTCATGTATGTGCAGCTTATTTACACTCAGTAAAGGATAAAAGCATGGAATCTGGTTAGGAATTTCTTCAGGATGTCCATGAGCCTTGATTTCTCACACATTATCTTTAGACAACATGTTGAACTGTCCTTGCCTTTGATACATAGGCCTAATACCATTGTTGTCGTGTAGAGAGCTCCTATTTATTGTCGGTGTTTTTCAAATTTGAATTTATGATAAATTACTAAGATGATTTGCCATTAAGGAAAACTATTCCATCATAATTCCTGAAAAAGCTTACATTTTGGTGATATTTTACTGTATTCTAATGATTTACAGAGATGGGTCCTCAATTTAAAAAGTTAAAAATATTATACTACATCTAGTAAGTAAAATAATGTTTGGATATATCTGTAGTACCAGCATTAACTCTTCAAGTTTCCCATGGCAGCAGTTGTCACTGACAGCTAGTGTTGCTAAGAGACGCGTTGTCAACCTCCATGGCCTACTATGGCCTACAAATGTCGATAAAATCCATGCTTCCCCTATCCCCTTGTTTGACTCTCGTCAATCAACATTTAACCCATTGGGCTTTTAAGTTTGTATCCCTCTCGGAAAAGGATACACTAGCCAGCTAGGCTAACTAGCTTTCACTATATATAATACTCTGTATATGTATACATAATTTTGCCAAAATTAGTTATTTCTTGCTCATGTTATTTCAACGCCTGCTAAGTTGTTGTGAAGGACACAATTATCTTGCTGTTGTATTTGTGGCACATTATACAAATAAGGGTTCAAGCTAGTGTAAGCAGCCCTAAGGGTCCAGATGGTGATGGTAAATAACCAGACTCAAAACTCACCACTGTGCATAGTATGCTGACCCCTAATTTAAATCACAGCACAGCACTTTAAGGACGGCTCAAATAAGATGGGTCTTAGCATAAGCTAACAACCTAGCATCCAGCTAGCCTCGGTAAGAAATGGTTAAATTGCACCAAATATGTATAACAAATGGTATTAAACCCAAAAATTGCTGCAACAACGTATGAGAAATGAATGAGCATGGTAATGGCTTTCATATATATTTAACTCCTTATGTTCTAGGCCCTTGTACACTTCTTCTCTTAACTAATTCATTGATTGACTAATTACTGTTTCTTTCTGATTCATGACTTGAAGACCTTAACACACAGTGCTGAGTCACATCTAAAATTAATCTTTAGGTTCCCAGCCAGATGATGTATACTACTTCTATGTGGCATCTGCTGCTCACCTGCTCTGTCCCCCTGAACATCCCTTGTTCCCCAGTCTAAACACTCTTAAAAAAGGGGTGGCCATGGAAGGGGTTAAAACTAGATTCCTCTCAAGTGGTCAGCTGTCGTTTCAACTTCCAGACTAGCTGAGAAATGTTGAAAGAGGAAGCTTATAAGGAACCCTGTTCCACCCTCTCACCAGACACTTAAGATTTTGTCCTTGAGCAAGGCAATTAACCCTCGGTTTCAGTGTGTGAGCTGCTCAGTGGCCAGAAAATACATGAACTAGGAAGCTGCCAGGTGTGAATGTGTGAAACATGGCAAAAAAAATGCATGCCCAAGTACTCTCCGTTATATAAATTTACTTGAAAAAAGATTGGACTATTTGCTATGCCACCAAATGTGTGCACAAGCCTGACTGACCAGCCTTAATGCCCAGGCGCCCTGGATTACACACACCACTAGTCTGCTGGCTCCACAGTCATAGTCAGGGCCTATTGAGAGGACATAATTGAGTGTGTGTTTATAGACCCGTATACAGTGACACTTCATATGAGCAAACACAAAGCCTGATCAAACATGTGAACATGGCGATACAGAATGCTGAATGGCTTTCTAGCTGTGATCTTTTGTGTGTGTTAAAGCTCCTCGTACCATGACACTTTGTGCTTTGTATGTGTTAATGGGCCTTGCTGATCAAATGTTCTCTGATCGTTGGCAGGGATATGAGGGTGACATGAAGTCGATTGACCCTCATACATCACAGTGTACACCAGCATCTACATCTGCAGGGAGGTAATACATACAAATTACTTTTTAAATTTGATTTAATTAGGTAGATTGCCTTCTCTGATTCTATTAGGACTTTTCTAACTGAGAGCAGCAAGACAACTACAATCCTCACCTTAAAATGTAACTGATTTTTAACTTCTCCATACGCATATTTTCTATATTTTTCAAAAGAGGATTGTTTTTTAAAACTGGATTGGTGTTGCAAAGAGAAGTGCTGTCACCTTTCATGGTGCGCTAATGAGTGGAGCACGTCCTAGCCCTGTATAGCCTAAAAACATTGATATAAGACTTTATTCCCACTTTACCACATAGCAGTGAGTTATAGTAACATCAAAATAAGATGTCTTCTTCATTATAGCACTCAAAAGTGGAGATTGGAAGCCATCAAACTAGGCTAGCTACCTTTCAATCAGAAAAAGGTGGGTAGTTAGCCTTTCTTGATAACATTAGCATGTTCTTTTTTGTCCATGTTTTTTTAACAAAGGCTGACTGGCAGTTGCTGCAAAGTCAGTGTTGTGTTCATCCTATGTTACAGAAAGGACAAGTGCTTTCTCCATTTCATGGGTCGAGGTGTTTTGGCAGCAAAATTACCCAACTGTCAAA
>NC_139838.1:9679731-9992231 GCF_963691815.1 Echiichthys vipera | reverse complement strand
GACTCTGAACTTATCAAGTCAGTCTGCTTTAAGTTTGATTCTAAAGTTATCAAGTCAGTCTGCTTTAAGTTTGATTCTGAAGTTATCAAGTCAGTCTGCTTCAAGTTTGATTCTGAACTTATCAAGTCAGTCTGCTTCAAGTTTGATTCTGAAGTTATCAAGTCAGTCTGCTTTAAGTTTGATTCTGAACTTATCAAGTCAGTCTGCTTTAAGTTTGATTCTGAAGTTATCAAGTAAGTCTGCTTTAAGTTTGATTCTGAAGTTATCAAGTCAGTCTGCTTTAAGTTTGATTTTAGAGTTATCAAGTCAGTCTGCTTTAAGTTTGATTCTGAAGTTTTCAAGTCAGTCTGCTTTAAGTTTGATTCTGAAGTTATCAAGTCAGTCTGCTTTAAGTTTGATTCTGAAGTTTTCAAGTCAGTCTGCTTTAACTTTGATTCTGAAGTTATCAAGTCAGTCTGCTTTAAGCGTGATTCTAAAGTTATCAAGTCAGTCTGCTTTAAGTTTGATTCTGAAGTTATCAAGTCAATTTTGCGGTTTTCACTGCTATAATGTTGCATCTGTGGCTGCTGGTAATGCAACCCGTTTCACAAAGACACAAACACCAAATCTAATCGTTTCTAAAAGTCAGTCCTCACGTTAACTTGACAGCTCCAAAATAGATTGCAGTAATCAAAAAAATACATTTTTCCTCAGCCATTACTCAGTTGCAAACCATAGTCCGTTGTACTGCATGTCCAAGCTCAACTTTCAAAGCCATAAAGATCCAAACTTTTCAACGCTTATTTCTCTGTTGGTCTCTGTGCGCTAGTTATGCGGTATAGTCAACCTACTGTTGTCAAACGATTACCAAATTAGCAGAAAAGAACCAGCCAATGATGGAAACAAAATGAACAGCCTCTTCATTGTAGCCCGGTCAGGTGCATTATTGTTTGTATTGTATATATGTTGTTACAGGTTATTTTGTTTTTTTCTCTCTTATTTGTTAAACCAATTTAATTTTGTACACTTTTGTATTCTTTTTTTTGACATGTCTGAAATAAATTCATGTATCCTGTGTCCACATAGTGTTTTTTTTTTTGTTTTTTTTAGACAGAAAGGAGCTGGCAGGGCGCTGGAGATTGCTTCATCCCAGCGCTTCAATGCACGGCCATAGATTTTGTTTCTATGACAACAAAATTGATGTTAACTAGGTAGCTAGCTTAATGCTACATTAGCAGAGGGTTGACTACACAGCTAACAACAAGCTAACAAGTTATTAACACAATACACAGCAGCACCATTCAGTGTCCAGCTCCCACAAATGCTCTTTTCTGTTTTTGTTGTGATAGTTTCCTGAACAGTAGCGCCCTTGTTGACACCTGCGTTTCTCTGAAAATATCAAAGATTTCAAACTAGAATCGCTCGGGGTGGCCGCACAAAAAAGGCAGAGCACTCTCATACGCTCTCTCCTCATCGGTAACAAGTGAAGAAATGATGCTGCAGCTCTTGAAAAAAAACAATACGTGGACACAGGCTCTCTCTCTGCATGTGGGATTCCACTGCCTTGATTCCCATTGTGCCAAGTTTGAAAACCTTTTGGCATAAAATACACCAAGCCTCATAAGTATGGCCTTGTACCATAAGATGACCAGATTGCTGAAATGAAAACCGAGAACATTTCCAGTACAGCGGTCATTAAAATTTGGGTTTCATATATGTTGACCATGGTAAGTGTTGAAAAAAACTAGCACAACACAATTGTCTTGCCACGTAAAATATTATTTCACTTTGTGGCCTGTTTCTAATGAACAATAAAAAATTGGGACAGGTTTCCGCCATGCCTAGATATGTTGGTTAAATAGCCATCTCACAGCACCACGGTCTAAGCCTGGCGCATCTCATAAAGATGCTAAAGCATGCTTTGTGTGTTGGTTTCCGCTAAGGGCCACTGTACAAGCTATTTGAGTTGAGATTTAACAGGCTGACATAGCCTACAGTCATCAGTCAGCTGTAAGCATGCTAGCAGATTAACTCATAGCGGTCGGTCAAGAGTGTCCCGTTAACTAGTCTTTGTGCTAGGCTAAACTAGAAGAAGAAGAATTCCTTTATTAGTCCCACAAATGGGGAACACACACACACACACACACACACACACACACACCACCTCTCCAGCCACCAGTCCACACAGGGACTCAAACCAGCAGCCCTCCGGTTCCCAGCCCAGTCACCTATGGACTGAGCTACTACCGCCCCTGTCTGTCTAACTGTCTGCTCTTGTAGCTTCATATTTAACGGACAGATATGAGTGGTGTCAATGTTGTCATCTAACTTTGAAAAAACGATGAAGTGCATTTTCCAAAATTATTATTATTAAAACAAAACTATTAAACGTTAATTTGTGAAAAGCTAAACTGATTTTAGCAGTAACTCCAGGCAGTAACAGATGTAACAATAGGAGGCATAAGAGGGAGGAGGTGCTTTCAAACAAGAAAAGGAAAAGACCATGACCATGTGTTCATTTGTCTTCCTGTGTGTGTACCGGCTTTGATCACTGACAGTGTACACAAGTACCTCGTCCTAGCGTGACAACACTCAATTTGTTGTGGTGAAGGGTAATTAAAACAAGCTTGTTTTTTGCACATGCTGGCCAACGTTGGCATCAACGCGGCAGGGTTCGAATCCATCTGGCCAAAGACCTTCATTTTAACTCATCTCCCCTCTCTGCCTCTCTCTTCCTCTTTCAAGGTTCTCTCTCTTCCTGAATAGAAGCTTGGACCGTTACACCAAGCAGCAAAAACCCTGGTCGAGGATCAGTATTAGAGAGATGAAATAATAATCCTGCGTTATCCACTCAGTAGAGAGCATCAGTACCATGGTAGTGCTTCAACCCGGCGAAGGGCTGTTGTTGTTATTCTTTGATCAGACCAGCAGGAATAACAATCTATAATTCATAACGCTCAGTCTAGTCTGGGAACACTAGGCACTGCACCTTTAATTATTGATCAAACAGAACAGATTTAATATCAATCACTGAAGCATAGGCAGAAGTGAGCAAAGTGGGAGAAACGGAGGAATCTCTGGGGCGCTACCGTCTAACCCTCTAATGAAAACAAAAAAGAAATGCAGTGCAGTTAATTCTGTGGTGGTGGAGGTGGTGGAGTGCAAACAGGAACTCAGGCTTACCCTGAACACTGATTCACTGAGACTACAGCTGGCAGAATATACACTCTTTGAAGGCTGATGCTGGTGGTTTGGGATCTGAATCTGTCAATACTCAGTACTTTTACAAATCATTCTACATTATTCAATGTTTTCCATGAATTTGATTACAAGAGAGGTGGAAAAAGCACAGAGGGTGCTACTAATCACTAAAAACAAATATAATACTACTAAAATTACTACTATTTCAGGTACTGACACCACTTCTGCTACTACTATAACAACTATATCTGATGCTACTACACAAGCGACCATCATTTTACCTCCACTGCTACGTTTGCAGCTCTGCTATTACAACCACTCTTACTGTATTTGTATTCATATTGCTATACTCATACTACCATACTACTTATTGTGCATCGGCGATGGATGATGACATCACCCATGGACCCACCCCTAAATTCAACTAAAGTGCACTATTCTCTACATGCTTATTTACAGTGTATTTGTTTTCCAATTCATTACTAATAAGTGTAGCTTCACAACTTTCCCAAAAATGAGAACATTGTAAAAGTACAAACACACTTTTTTGTGTTTGTCTCTTTCAAAGAACTTAAATATTTGTATGAAAGATAAACAACTATGAAAATATAAACAATGTAGCAGCTGTTGGCATCAATTATCCTAGCAGAGAGTATCTTAAGGGTGCAATCATTTGATCCTTCTGGCATGATGATGAGCAACATGACCAGCATCACTTTTGGCAGCCTACAGTGAAATCTAACTGCTTATTAGCTTTAACCTAACCCAAGATTGTAAACAAATCCTGTATGTAACAATGCCCCAAAACACATGACTATCACCAGGGCGAGCGGGGTTCGTTTCCCATTGCCATTCATGTCCCGGACGTAATAAGCCAAACCACAATCTTTTTTGTAATCCTAACCAAGCAGTTATCATGCCTGACCCGAACCGTCACATTACATGGTTGAAACTGTTAACGTAACTGTAGCTTTGTTGCCTAAACCTAACCAAAAGCAGCTGTAGCGGTTCTCTTCCGGTCCGTCACCACTTCTGCTCACCGTTTCCTAAGATATCATATACATTTTTTGTGCAGAACTTTTCAGACGTTATCCTACAAACCTTCTGATGAGCATACACTGGCTAACTTACATGTATAACAGGGGTTTTGTAAGGTGAATGAGATCTTGCCATTCAGGTATACAATTTCCTGGGCTTTCTGAAACCTAACGTTATGGCCTAAATTATCCATTTATGAAATGAGTGTGTTCACTGAGCCTGTCTCCGGCCCTTAGAGCCTAACAACCAGCCTGGCCCACCAGGAATCCTCACGTTTCTCCAGATTAGCCACTTCTGGCCTGCCTTTGTAGAATCCTAATAATGAGTTTTATCAAAATGAGTTCACATTGAGGGCTTTCCATAGTCAGTTATTCAATAAATAATATACATAATATATATATAATATATAAGTAATATATGTGTTAAAAACATAATGGAAACCCACAGTGTTCCAGTGTGCTGTTTTAACTCTAGATTGAGACATCAGTAAGGAGAGTGGGAGAACTGTGCAGCTGAAGTGTACTGATTACACTAGGCCTGTAAGCGGCCTGCAGCTGTAGAAGCAATTGAGCCTGACACACGCTCACACATACACACACGCACGCACACACACACACACACACACACACACACACACACACACACACACACACACACACACACACACACACACACAATGTAAAACCCCAACATATTTGCAGCTTCCTGCCTTTTACTGTCTATTGTTATATTTAGTGACACTGCTCTCACAGACCACTTTGAACACTCAGCGTGCAATTAGAAATGGACATTTTCTTACACTCACAGTTGGACTCATAAACACAGCAAAATTCCTGCAGACTGAATGGGCCCTTGCTTTCCACTCAGTGCAGGAATGCAAGGAGAGAGCGAGAGAGAGAAAGAGAAAGAGAAGAGAGAGAGAGAGAGAGAGAGAGAGAGAGAGAGAGAGAGAGAGAGAGAGAGAGGGAGAGATACTGGGACTTTCCCCAGGATCCCAGAAAAAGGGGGGAGAGAGGAAGCAGACAGTGGGAGCGACGAACGACAGGAACAAATACAGGAGAGAAAATGGATGGGTTGTGTACGGGCTCGTTTCTGTTTCCCACAGTGGAAATGACCCAGTTATTACGGCACACTGTGTGAAGGAGGCCATACACCATGAAACAGAAGAAGATAAAAACCATGAGAAATGTATCGTAGAGATTGCATGAGAACTTTCCCTCCACTGTACTGTAAAAGTTGGGTTAGTAGTCTAGAGCTGAAGAAATGTGTCTCACTCTCATCGCTCCCGCTGTTGTCTGTCTCTCTCTTTATATGTCTCTCTGTCAAGGTTAATGGTGTGTCTCCAGAGCTTACTCCAGTTGCCACCAGTGTTCCCATTGATCCCACACACAGCCACTAACGCTGCAACCCATATGGCACCGCTGAGGGTGTGTGCGTGTGTGTGTGATAGGGATCAGCAGTCTTGATTGTGACTCAGTTTGCGGCATGCGTGTATGAGTGAGTGTGTGTGGTCTTCTCGGTGAGGCAGCTGCTGGCATTCAGGGTTGCATATATCTATGTGTGTGTGTGTGTGTGTGTGTGTGTGTGTGTGTGTGTGATAGTAAAAGAAACCCTCTCTGACATTAGCAGACTTGCCATGTCATCTTCAGGGAGGCCTCACTGTGATAAAAGAACAAGGATTCCTTTCACCCCAGTGGTGTGTGTGTGTGTGTGTGTGTGTGTGTGTCCATGTTAGTGCATAAAAATGTGTGTATGTGCATATTTACTGTATGTCCAGGTGCTTTCGTGTGTGTGTGTGTGTGTGTGTGTGTAGATATGCCTGTATGTGTGCTTGTGCCTATACATGTCTGTATGAAATTATCTGTGTGTGTGCCTCCAGTGAAGGTGGTCTCATTACACTGTATATGCCTGTATGCAGTTGCAGAAGGAGGGGCGTTGTCTCCAGAACACACAGTTCCTCCACTAAATAAAAGTCAAAACACTGTTAGTATTTTTAAATCGACCAATTGCAGCTAAAACATCATAGAAAGAAATGGAGAAACTGAAAAGGAAAGGAAAGCTCCTAATTCTTCACATACTAGAAGATCTATTTTCATCCTATTTGACAACTTTAGCTGATTATAAATCAACTGATTCACACAGGAATGTGTGGGTTAGCTAGTGCTAGCGATTTGTGTCTAGGGCGTTCTGCAAGTAAACACTACAAGAACTGTTCTAGGATGGTGTCGATTCATTACGGTTTAAGTCTATCACACAGAGTACGCTCCAAATTACTTTCTGGTTTGCTTTCAAATCATGACACATGCTCATTAGAGTCATTCCCTGGTGCCACCAACATGTCCCTTAGACTTAACATTGTGACAATGTCATGCACATCAAGCAGTGCGTTTAAATGCACATCAGTAACCCAAAAATGGTCTTACCCGGGGTTAAGGGAATAATCGGATTATTGAAGTTCCCCTCGTATACATGAAAGGGGGTTGAATGGGAAAATGATGGAGTAACTCAAACTCCGGTACAGTAGGTGGCGCTCCGCCAACATACAGCTGGACTTAATACGGCTTCTTTTCCAGTTCATCTTCTGCCGGCCGACTTCTGGACAGGAATATTACTGAAACAGGTCTTCTTGGTAGTGATGTTACTTTCCATGGCAAAGTCTTCCCTTGGTTTAAAGGTAACGCTCTATTGTTGTTTTTTCAAGTTGTTTTCGGCGCCATTGCTTCCTGGTTTATCTTATTTCCGGGTCAAAAGCCACTGCCTCAGGGTTGGGAGGGGGAGTTATAACCCACGGAGCATGCGCAGACGCGAAACCCGAGAGTAATCAAGGAATGCTGTTTACATGCATGAATAATCGGGGTATTGAAGGAGTTCTCTAAGTCTGTTAACCTGGGTATGAGAACTACAATTTTACTCAGGTTTACATGGTGTTTGAGTTTGAGAAACCGGAGTATGCCCTTAACCCAAATATAATCAGGTTTTTAAACTGCATGTAAACACACTGTCAACAGTTCTTTATAAAGGCTGTGGGAAAATCTTTTGGGGCCAAAGGTTTTTGTTATTTGTTATGGTTGGGCCCAAAAAAAATCCGGCCAGACCCTACATGTACCCGCATAGTCTCCAAGTCTATGTGTGAATAGAGCAGGTCATTGTCCCGAGAATTCACAGTGAGTGAGTGGGCATGTTAATGAGTTTTCTATCATGCGGTTGGCTCAAAAACTGGTGGAATACAAACATCTAAGGGATCCTGAAAACTTCCGTCACTAAGGCTTGATGTAAAAATGTACAAACCGGCATACCGGACAGCGGTGTAATCCGCATCATGTCCTGCCTCCCACACACTCTACACAGGCGCCAACCCTTGCCTAAACGGAGAATTTTCAGCAAGTACTTAAGATAGTCTGTGTTCCACTGCCTGATATATTTCTTCTTGATAAAACTTTCATAAAACTTTTGCACTCCTTTTTTTTACATCTAAATCCTTGTAAATTTTTGAAATACATGCAGCCTTCTTCTTGCTTGACTTTGTCGGTACATTGCTATGCATCTACGTTCTCACTTTGGGCAACGGCATCTATTGACACTGAAAGCAGGAGTATGTATACAGTAACTATGCTGGGGTGTTCTTGTGCAAATAGAGTATAAATAAAAGAGGGATATTGCTTCATGAAGCTACTAGTGGTCAAAAACTCTACAGCCATAAGTCGGATGCACTGCCAGAACCTAATTGGAACTGTAGTTGAATGCTTTGGCTTTTTAACAAAATATTCTCCACTCAAACAACCTTTTCCCAGGGTTATACATTTCACACTGAAATGTCAGTCTTTTTTTAAATGACAAGGTTTTCAACAAAAAACATATTTCAGCTTTGAATAAAGAATGTTTACAGACGCCTTCTAAGAGAAATGACATTTTGCAATAAAAAGACTAACTGAGAAGGAGGCAAAGCTTATGCTTCCTGTAGAGTTGTCTGAGTAAATGTGCCAATCACTATCATAATGTGATCATCCCTAACCATAGTGTGTATTTTTTGGCATTATCTTATATTACTTTCATGATAAATCTAATATGTCAGAAATATCTTGTGTAGTGTGGAGTATTAATCTTGCCTTCACAGTGGCTAATCCACCTATAAAAACGACATCAGTAATACAGGGAATCTTTTGACATTGAAACTGTTACATTACAAACTGAAAAATATCAGTATTGGCCCTCAAAAACTCATATCCGTCTAACCCTGCTGGCGTGTGAGAGAGAAAAAAAAGGAGACTGCGAACCACATCTTAGCCTGCCAAAAATCACATTTCCCCTCGACAGTATAGCTGGTTTACATTAACTCTCACACATGCATGGCGAAGCCCGAGTCCACCCACTTCACATTTCATTACCAAGAAAAGCTCAAACCGTTATACCAGCCTCTCCAGTACAGCAGAAATCTCTAATGTGATTCATCAAAACTTGAGATGAAAAAGAAGTGTAAAAAATGGTGGTTAAGTGTTGGGGAGGGGGTATAGGAGGGGAGCGAACCTCTACAGATTAATCCCATGGGGTAAGGACCTATGGAAACTGTAGAATAGGGGGTCAAACATGGCCTCTACACATGTGATCTATTAGCCAGAGCAGTACAGTACTAATGGCAATGGAAGAGCCACTTATCACATGTCTCTACTGTATTACAACACGTTCACTTCTTCTTTAGGTTCTCTATCAATAGTTCTACATTTTAGTGATTAGTGTGAATGTTTTACGAAAGTGCATAATCCCATACTGCGCCAGGTTGAATGGGTCCAACAAAAAGCTTTTTGTAGGACCCTTTCAGATAATGGTATATTTTGTGTTTAGCCATGTTAGAGTCTATGTACACTATATGACCAATGTTATGTGGAGATCCAAACATTACACCCATAAGGTACTGTTGCCACGCAAGGGGCCACCTGCTCATCAGGATCTAATCTAATCATTAATGCACATTTATGCACTGAGGGTGCAGCCTTCGGGAGCAATTTGTGTTTCAGTGTCTTATCCAAGGAAACTTTGACATGCGTTTATCCACTGCATGGTACGGCTTGATTCTATTCCAAGTTGTGGATAACACCGGTTACCTTTTTTGGCACCGCCTTGGCCCAGGCTTAAAGTGAGCTAAGCCAATACTGTGACGTGGAATTAAAAGACTGCAGACCACGTATTTGTTAGAAACCCACCATTTTTAAACAGCCAAACCAACGCTATATATATATTATTATATTTTTCTATTCACTAGACCCAGATTTTAAAAATGCCAGCCCATAAAACTATACCAATTTACCTCCTCTGTTTAGTTGCAGATGAAAGGATTGAGTGTCGCATCAAACATTATTTCACAGCAGTTTCACACGCCATTGCTGTGGCAATCAGCTTCAAATCCCACCCACACTGAGGTGGTACTATTTGCATGGAAAATGACTAAGAACAAAAACGTGAGTAGAGTTGAACAGAGACGTAGCATACAGTGGAAACACGGCATAAAAGTCCCATTTGTCAGACCTTAACATAAAGTCTTTAACTGTGATATGGCAACAAGATTCAACAAGACATTTTCACCTGGTTATACCCAATGTTTAGATCCGTTGTGGTATTTATGAAAATTAGCACATACGTAATTAGATTATGCCCCATTTGCCCATGTTTACAAACAATTTCTTAAACTTGTAATACATTCTGTTTGTCTTGATGTAAGTAAATTTTCATGGTGAAATCTGAAGGTTATTTCTTTTCCCCTATTTGCGTGAGTAAAATGAATAGGTGAATGCATAGGGTATATTTGGGTCTTTTTCTAAACTTTCCCCAATTGGGATTTTTCAGGGCTTTTTTCTCCTTACTTAGGACATATTGATGATACAAAATCAGTTGAGTTTGCTTCTATTGCAATCTGTTCAACATTGACCCCTATTTTTGTCTTAAAATGACTGGACTATACCCCTTTAAGAGTTCCCTTACTCTGCACTGAGACCCAGAAACAGGCCAGATCAAAAAAGACATTGTCCATATACTTTTGGCCACATTGTGTATCTTTTGATATTATACATAAAAAAGCTCTGTCTTGTTTGGTCGTCTGTCTCCTTGTATGGATTCATCATGTTTAACTTGACACTACTGCCAACACAGTGAGCAAAACCTAGTATTTCAAAAGCCAACATTCACCAGTTTATACTGTACTTCTATATTTCAAACTGTATTAAGATCTCTCTCTCTCTCTCTCTCTCTCTCTCTCTCTCTCTCGCTCTCTCGCTCTCTCTCTCTCTCGCTCTCTCTCTCTCTCTCTCTCTCTCTCTCTCTCTCTCTCTCTCCATATGGATCAGTTTAAACACACCCGGCTTTGGCCCACTTTCAGAATGTCACAGGACATTTATCTTTATTCCCTTCTTCCTCTCCCTACCTTATAGAGAAATGGCTTTTACAGATGTTCTCTCCGTACACTCTCCGTACACTCTTCTACCTCTTTTTGCCTCTCTCTCTCTCTCTCTTTCTCTCTTTCTTTCTCTGTGCACTTAACTTACATGATTTCTGCCTTCTGCCCCGCACTGTGCTTGTGTACTCTTATAGAGCTTTCCATCTGGAAAATATATCCTTCCACTGGATGTATAGAAGCATAGGAGGAGAGGACTTTGTTCATCTCTTTCCTCCTCCTTGCCTTCTCTTCCTTTCCTAATCAGAGATATACGGGAGGGTAAAGCAACTAAAACCTATTTAGATTTATAAAATAATATGTGAAAACATATCTGGCTCTCAGAAAAGTGTTTCACTCCAGCAGAAGCATATACAGCAGTTTGTTGAAAATTGTTGAGTACCACCTACAGAAAGGTGAGATGCATTAACAGAAAATATGGAAAATAAGTTCAGTAATGAACATGCTGTTCAATGGATAGAAAACACAAGATAAACTTCTCAAAGTAACTGCTGTGTTAAATACACCTATTAAAGCTCATTCAAGTTAAATGCATCCACCGTGTTTGTCCCTTAGAATGAATTATTTTACTTTCACTTTCCCCTGATGAAATTCAATAGATGGTTTGAGCAGGATAAGTGTGGCCTTTCTCCATTTCATCACACACTTTTCAAGGACGGTTCTCATTTAACGCTGTTTTTCACAATATTTATTGACAGCTACTTGTTTTTACACCATATATAGCTTATCATAGTAAACTGTCAGGCACCTACCTATACTTCACAAAGTGCTGGAGTCCACAATTAGCACTTCGCTGCCAACAGTTAAGAAAATTAGGCATTTAAGAGCGAAAATTCACAAATATGATAATCAGCAAATTTTCATTTATTAGGCATGTGTGATACTTGATCATTTTTGGACTTGTACACCCCGGGTTTTAGGTTACAGAATAATCACACAATTTGTAGCAAGGCCTATGGTAACGCGCTCACAGAATTAACCTCACCAAGCTAGAAATTAAGTTCTGTTACACACATTTCCACAAGAACTTTGAATTCAAAAGAAATGAAGTGGAAAAAGGTAATCTTCTGCTGTAACAGCAATACAAAAGCCATGATGTACAGGCCAAAGACACAATATAGCACTTCAGGCAGTTCAAGAGGACCTAATGATGACATGAAAGCACATGGAGATGCCTGTGAAAGGAGTTAGTTGAATTCTGTTTTATTGGCAGTTGTATACCTTTTGATGATGGTCACGCTCTCTAGCCTTAATCTTTATCAGCTACACCCCTGCTCAATACCTACGTGAACACTTCTTTTGCTTCAAAACTATTTTATAAAAGAAAACACAAGAACTCACAAAACACAAACACAAAACTCGGAAGAGCCTCTTTGCCAAGTCTCACAAGTTTGCCAGTGATCAGTGTCTAGACGAGCCGTGACACACAAACAAAACCCAAGTGCTTCTCCTGAGTGTACTGTATCAGATGTAATGACCCCGGCTGCCTCCAGTCCACTTATATAAGTAAAGATTACACAAGCAAAAAAACACTGCAAGGAGCAGACGAATATAACTCTGTGAATATCTGTGTATATTTTATCAAGCGTGTGAGCTACAGTATATGTGAGGGGAGCAATGGAGTGTGTTTGAAAGGAAGAAGGATGTGCATGAGTCTATATGTCAGAGAGGGGTGGAGGCAGACAGGCAGAGATGGAGAGGAAGGAGGCAGGGGTTGCACACATTGTCTGTTGTTTGGGAGAAAGAGCAATTTATCATCTTTGTGCGGCTTGAACGTTTAAACTGTTTGGGCTGTTGGAAATTTACATTTTATACAACTACTCAGGCAGTATTGTTTCCGATGAAAGTCACAGCAGTCAAGTCAATGCATTGAATTAGTGTGAAAACAAAAAGGGAGTTAGGAGGAACAGGAGACAGGGAGAAGAAGAAGAAGAAGAGGAGGAGGTGGGAAGTGGAGGTGTGAGTTTGACTTAAACAGCAGAAGGACTGCTGGAGCTTCCACACTTCAAGGGCTTTAGTGACAGCGAGGCTGCTCTATTCAGCACTGTCAGCAGTTTTGCTCACACGTGTGTGTGTGTGTGTGTGTGTGTGTGTGTGTGTGTGTGGTACATGTGTGCCTATCCATGGGGAATGAAAACTCCCGGTGTTGTTGTTCTATAAAGCAAGGACACTTTCCTACATAGGCACAAAGGACAAGTACACACATGCTGTATGGCCACATACTATTCAGTACACTGATATATCGCTGAGCGTATTCAATATAAAATTCCGACATCTGCTACATTTTTATTTACCTTTTAGTGTACATGATTAAACATATTTATTATTAAAGTGAATTCATTCTCATGTGACATTTTGATTGGACGCCACACAAGTATGCATGAATATGTATTACTAATCACTGTCACTTGAAAAATGTCATTGATTTCTCATTACATATTACTCATTAAATTTGCTACAACAGCAAATTACTCAGATTAAACTATTTCCGTTATTCAGTCCAGCTCCGTCACAAATACAAAGCCTCCGCACCATAGACTGTATGTAACAATGGATGGACAGCCTGACGGCTCCCCAAAAGTAAATCCAGCGCATCTCGATCGCCTCTTGCTGACTGGCTGCACTACAGGCCCTAACGTAAAGGCCTCTGTGTTAGCGGATGGGGGACATGAGCTCAAATATTTTTTTCCCGAAGATGGTTTCTGTCAATGTAAGTAGTTTGTATCAAGCTGATGTTTGTTCAAGCTAATGGGTTTTTACCATTGGATTTTGTATTATTGCAGAAAAGAAACTTATGATACATGCTTCATCTTCAACACCACCTTTATGGTTATTCCACTCGTAACTAGCCTGGTACAAAAAAAATGCACCCTTCTCAGTTGTCATGGAGATATGACCTAAACATACAGACGAGAATGTTTTTTGTACCAAGCCTTAAATAGGTGTAATTATGCTGTGAAAAAATGTCTATTTAACGTGGGGGTCTATGAGAAATTGCTTTATTATAAAAGCCACTCAGAGAACTGCAATATTTGGCACTTCCTAATTGGATCAACCAGCACCACTAAGTTTTCAACTTGTAATTTGATTTCACATGTTCGGCTTGATGACGTTAAATGTCCCCGACAACCTATGGAGTCTCATTTAGCCACTTGTTAGCAACCGCCTTTTTAGGAAGGGTAAAAGCTTCAAAATTCACAAGTGGGGCATTTACCAATGTATTTTCTGTATTGTAGAACAAAAGTGATAATCTCGTTAGCCTGTGTTAACCACAGACCATATTTCAGGCATCTAACCAAAAGCCTATGGTAGAGAAGGGAACCGAAAGTGCAACAATGCTAACTCACTTCCAGATTGTTGGACTTGTGCACTCTCGCGGCACTCTATTACTGGGATAGTAGCTGCTAGTTACTGAATTTGAAACAATAAATCACTCTACTGCTGCTACTATAGTGTCCTGTGTGTGTTATAATGTTCAAATTGAATTCAAGTAAAAATCTGTTGGTTTAACTGTACCCAATGCTGTAGGATGCCTACAATTCACAGAGAGACAAACAAACTACCAGGAGAAAAGGCCCACTGTGTAGAGTTGTCAGACCCACACTGACTGCTACTAAACGATAGCAAAGGAACCATAAAAGAACGCATCGTATCTTCCAGGAGGCTATGATGAGTGGAAAGAAATGAACGTCAAAACACACACTTGACTCGGAGCAAGTCCGTAGTACGGTGGCACGGTGGCACCCAGCAGTAAAGTGCAGCCATCCCTGGCTGGCACATAGGACACCCATTCACTCTGTGACAGGGTGTCACACCACATGATTTATGATGGGTAATTATGGTTATGGAGGTGACATCATATCCTACTCGCTGGCTCCCGGCTGCATGTATCCATGCTGTGTATGTGTGTGTGTTCACATGTGTGTGTGTTCATATGTGTGTTCGTGACTAATTAGTTATGCTGTCTGGATCCAGCAGCGACTGTCTTTGTTTTTCTACAGAACGGAAGACAAGGCATGTCACAACAACATATCTCGCAGTTCCTCCAGACGTGCAGCAATGCACACGCGTTCACATGCGCGCTTAAACGCACATGCACACAACATTTGCACATATGGGTCCACAAAAGAGTGCCTCTACCTTGCTTTCTTGCTCAAATTTAGATTCTCTGCTCATTTCATGAACAGATTGGGTTTTTTTTCATCTCAGTAAAGGGTGAGGACGGGCTAAAAAAGGGAAACAGAAATAATCACTCGCATTTCTTGACAGAACTAACCATCAGTTTACCACAGTCTGAAACTGGCTGCAGTGAGAAGCATACAATTAGAAATCATTACTCTGCACCTAACTGCTGCTGACAGGCATGGGCACGACAAATGAGAAAATGGAAAGATTATAACACAATTTCTCTCTCCTGTACACATCTGCTAATTCACTTGCCAGTTCTAAAAAAATGCATTCATTTCAAAATGATTTGACAAACCGTGCCTACATCTTGGATTAGAGACACGGAGGCTACTAAATAAAGTTATATATTTACAGGAGGCTTTTCACAGTTAAGTTAAATCCATCATCAACCTGGAAGGTATTTTTTTAACACAGATTTTTCATTTCTTCCCCAATATTGACATTGCAAGTGTATGTTGTTTGAGGAGTTTGGAGGCTGACAAACCGCACAGGTCACTGACTGCAGATAATGTGCAGAGACCATACATGAGTGTCCTTCATAAGCCAATTAGGATGAAACAAAAGAATGTAAGAAAAGGAAAATAGATCAGATCCACTGCTGTGAGTCACCAGAATAGCATTTGTATTTATTTATGTCTTTTTTGCTGTTGAGTGGACTCAGTTTACTCAGTATTCACTCGCAAGCATGGCCATAGCCACAGGGGCCTAATTTGGAAATGTGCTTCAAAAGTCCATATTTGAACTTTAAAAGGCTATTAAGGGAGCAGCAAAAAATCAAAACAGAGTATTCCTCTCTTAGTCCCCGCAGATCAGCATTAAGTTGCCACATAAAAATATCTCTCTCTCTTTGCTCCCTGACCCTGCAGACAAAAGTGACCTTTTGCAGCTTTTCACCCTTGGCTCAAACACTGAAAAAAACTTCACAAACTCTTTGGCCCTCGCTACAGTTGTAGGTTTTTTCAGCCATGGTGAGTTAAACAATGCACGCTTGCCCGCATTTAAATGCACAAGGTCATAAGGAAATGGTATTCATATAGCACTACTAGGCTGACATCCAATAATCTTTTTTTCTATCCCTGTATTAGCATCAAGTCGAAGTAGTATAATCACAACATAAAGTGTAAGAACCAGTCTACTGTACCTGTCTGGTCCATCTCTAAGTGGGCAGTGCGGTTCCTGATGTTAAGACGGCAGTTTGTGTGGCTGACTCTCTACTCTCCTCCTCCCTTGCTCTTAAATGCACCACAGAAAAATGTTGCTCTTTCCCCTCCTCTGCTGCCGGAGCATCAGGCTGTGCCTCCTGCAATGCTCCCATCAAGCTGTGTGATTTTGTGGAGGGCACGAGCACTGAACAATTATTGGGCCATGTTACTTGAAGTGGTGCTGATATGCAGAGTATCATGAAATCCCACGTTAACCTAGTCCCCCTCCAGACACAATTTAAAGATGTAAAATACTCTGCTATGATTAATATTGCATTTAACATGGTTTGCACCTAAAACGTTTTTTAAAAAATCTCTGAAAAGGGGCTGGGAGCACGTTACTCTTTCTCTCTCATTAACAAATTCAGGATCTGGCCTCGCTCTCTGCTGACCACCAATTCTTGTTCAAGGTTAACCGATGAAAGAACAATCATATCCGGATGACATCGGAGAGATTCAGCAATACATATTTTGGCCTCACCGTGGGATCAAACAAGAGGCTGAAGGTTCCCGAAGCATCCAGATGCGGCCCAAGGCACCCCGAAGCCAGCATGGAGCTCCTTGGCTGCGGAACCTTACTCCGTGGAGGACTAGCAATCTGCAGCAATCGTTCATTTTCCTGAGTTCAGCCTCAGTAGGACCCCGAATCAGATGAGCCTTTGTGTTGTGCACCAAAATCGGCGACTAGCAGATGTATTAGAATGGTAAGTGTAGTTAGCATCTTTTATTTGTTTATGTTGTTTGTTAGCTTGTAACTGACAGTGGCTGCCAGCTAAGATGAAGGTGTGTATTCCCTTTCTGTACTGAAGGTTTCAGGTCTTTTTTGCAGTTGGCTTACGAATTTGTGACGTTCTAAATCTTGCATACTTTTATTTTATCTTGTATTGAAAATAAGAAACATGCTTTTCTAGGGCTTTGTTACATTTGTGTCCATTTCTAAGAAGGAGGTGCACAATTTATCACTGTGGGGGAAGAATAATAACATAGACCTCAACACTGAACCTGCAGGAAACATGGAGGGCAGACTTGAAAGAAACTGCGTGCTCATCATCCCTTGCAGATGAAAGGCTCAACAGTGAACTCAGCCGAGTCTCTAATGTTTTGATAGTCCGCCATCATCCCTCAAATAGCATGAGAACATCTCCTAAAGCCCACCAGAGGATTTTCTTCCTCAGGACCCCGCAGGTAGCTCAGAGCTTCCACATCCAATTCTTAGGTTTAGTAATCAAAAGCATCTTCACATCCTCCATTCCTGTCTGCGTCTACCTAAGCCTTGCTGTATTGCTGCTCAGTTGGCAGCCAGCTGAAGGAAAGGACAAGAGAGATTGTCATCAAGTCTCCCATTGCTGTGTTTCATGGACGACTTTCATCTCAGAGGCAGCACTGACTCACTGAGAGCAAAACAAACCACATCACCTGAACAGTTTGCTCCGGTGTTAGTCTGTCTGCCTCCGTCTGGTATTGACAGCCTTCCAACTACCTCAGGCCCCTATGGAGCTGTAATCCTACTAACTACTGGAGCTGCTTAGCATATCCTATTTATTGGCAGTCTGCTTTCACACCTTCTTGCCTTCTGCTTAATTGCATCCTATATCTGAGCTTATCTCTTTCAGGTATGACTCATAGCCTATCCTGCACCAACTTGAGTTGACAACAGAATGACCCTTTGCTAAGGAACACAGGAAAAGCCATCATTTGTCATTGTCCATGTATCTGAATATAATTAAACGGTCTCATATTGTAAAAAGTAGGGATGCACCAATCTTGATACCGATACCTGGACTTTGCGTATCAGTCGATACCTGATACAAATCAGATACCATTGTTGAATTAATAAACTGTACACCTCACCATGTGGAAGAGGAAAGAATCTACTGGCCAAGTACATTTTTAAACGGCCAAATAATAAATTGCCTCTTTTTGTTGTATATACATCTGTCTCGGCCCTGTTCATTGAGATAACAGTATTATATAGCAATACATGTTTAGAATAGAGGCCAGTGTATAATTTAGAAATACATTTTAATATTATTAATTGTATTTCAAAATATTGGGAATTGAAAACTTTAACGTTACTCTTTAATTACTCATCAGAAATACAGATGGAACTGATCCGATCCCGTATGGATCTCTAATCAGAACTCCTCATCAGCAGACACCTCTTTGCACCCCCATCCATATAGTCAGGCCGCCTGCTTCTAACTGAGCTCTTGTGCCACAGCATCATAGCTGTGCTCGGATCAACAACACCTTTCTCCTCCTCTGTGTTTTTCCTCTTTCGTTCAGTCACAGCGATGGCCCAAATTTCGGACCCTGGCTCATGGACTAATCTATGTTACGTCTACTCATCTTAACTCCCCGCCTAAGTCTGGAACAGAGAAGGAAAGCAGGTGATGTAGTATAGCTAAACTTCGAGTACGGAGGAGGGTCAGGGTGACATGACCCTCACCCGGGGGGCCAGTGTTTGTGTCCCAGAAGCCAAACCACAACCAAGTTGTTTTGATGGCTAAGCCTAAAGGTCACCTTTTGTTTCCTAAAAGTAACCGCTATGGTCCACTTCCAGTCGCCATTTCCCAGCGTTAAATAGAATGTAATTTTTAGTAAGATATCATATGAGCCTCTTGATCAGAATACCGTGATTTCTGACACTAGAATTGCATTATTTAGGGATGTTTTTACGGACAGCATTGGACAAGAGGAATTATTACAGCCACCAATACTGTAAGATAGACTTGGAAAAATGTTAGCCTATCCTTTAAGATAAACAAATCATTAAAAACCCAACTGGATTCCCTGAAAATATATTCTCCCAGGGCTGTAAACAGGGCAGTTTTTCTAAGCCTGTGAGAAGTTGACATTTTGGAGATCCATGGTTTTCACAGGACAGTGACACACTGCCAGTCTGGGGAAGATTCAGGCAGCCACATGCCACCTTCAATACACAAGGAGTCACCTGCTGTTTCTTTTCACCTGCAGGCGAAGAGCTTAACAGGGTAACTTTACTCATATGTGACGAGGACATGATTCCTCAGTGACTTCCCACCCATAAACACTGCCAATTACGTTCCATGGGAGGCACAGCCAAGCTGGATCTACGACTGTCAGGGAATTAACAAACGAGTCTGTTTATCCCACCTGTATGTGCATTTCACTGTATTGTATGAACATTTCTGATGCAAAATTGTTTTAGAAATTAAACCCAAATTGAATCGAGTGAACAAGTCGTACTGTTATCTTTTCATTTTATTATTCCTTTTGCTCTTCTCCATGTTGGCTCTGGCTCAGACAAGCTGAGCGCTGATATTATGACAACTGTCCAAGGAGATGATGTAATTTAGGTTGTGTCACAGTAACAATGACACATTCCAATTTGAGCATTTAAATTCAAGCTGCATGTAGGTCGCCTGTCTCTGGATGCAGTCTTGTATCTCCATACATAAGATCAAAAACACAACTGAAAAAGTAGCACGTCTATGCCGTGTCTGAGGAGATAAATACACACAGGATTCAGCCAGTGATAAACTGCAGTGTCAGTGTCACCTTACACAACAGTGTTCTCTTCTCTACAAACCAGACTGCACACTCTGCCACGTAAGCTTCAGACACGATGATCCAAGCCTCAGTGTTCTCAGAACTTGTCCCTATCTTTTCAAGCATAGTACAGTACAAACACCTACCACTATGACTCAGAATTCCTCTGTCATGCTAAACTGTTTCAGCACAATGCTTAACAATGAGATCTCTATGTGCAGTACACAGTGTGCCTTAATGTCTAATTGCACACTGAGGCCCAAGCCTGGGTGTAGGTGGAGTGATTCTGTCTCTGGTGTGTCCTCACGAGGGTGTACTGTGAGGACATGCTGCTATTTGCCACTGTTTAATACTCACGACTTCTCTTCTCCTCACACCCATGTCCCCTACATGAACTGTTAGATTTTAACGAAATTGTGTAGGGATTCAGACCCTGATGCAGTAAGAGAATGTATGAAAATGACAAGGTGGGGGGAAGCCAGTCCACATTGCCATTGCGTCAAATACCAACATTTTGAGACGTCTGTATAAGACGCACCAGGCTTTGAACTGTAAACCCATCCACAGCAAAAGCAAGTGATCCAGAAGTAAGAGAGACAAAGTCTAAGGAGCAGGTCGGGGTGATGGGTTAAACAGGACTTTCACACAGGAAACTGCTGTTCATGTCCTCCGGCGCCTCTCAAACGTACTTTTTTAACCCCACCCGTGACCCTAACCAAGTGGTTTTGTTGCCTAAACCTAACCACACAATTTAGCTTGTATTCAAAACATTAACCAGGGGTTCCCTATGTTTAAAACAGAAACCATAGTGGAGCATTGTGGGGGGGGGTTAGGTGAGAGAAAAAATTATTATTATTAGAGCTTAGGAGGCAATCCTTTTGTTTTCTCACCCATGAATTATATTTAATTTCAGCCTTCCCTTATAAGATAAAAAAAAGAACTTAAAGAAGGACAGAATACATTGGATCATATGGATATAAGTGATTCAAGTTCTACCAACAGTTAGTCCAAGAGACCATCTCGCTATGGGATCACACCACAATGCCAAATTGGGCCAGGGTCTATCGTTTTTCCAACTTCACATTTCTAAGGAGTTTCTGGTTAAAAGTACAGTTTAAATTCTCAAATAATCAAACTGAGGGCACACTCACATTGTCTATTCGTACTGTGCCCAAGCACTCACACACAGCTAAAGTCTAGTTCGTTTGACCAGTGCGAGTACGGGTTGAACGATTAATCGTTTTTTGAACAAAATTGCGATCCTGACCGACCCAGGATCTGTTATCAACTATTGTACACATACATGGCATTTCCCTACCAACCTACCAAGCTTACCAATCAGAAGCGAAACCTACGCACCTACTTCAACCAGGTTGCCATCCCACAGCTGTATGCGGAGTATGAAGAAAAAGTGGTAACGGAGTTGAAAAATGTTGAGTATTACGCCACAACTACTGATATTTTGGTGCTGCTGAGCCATAAATGAATGACCCTCCTATTTTAATGTCTGAGTTTTTGTATTTTATTTAACTTTTTTTTTAACTTAACACAATTAAGGATTTTTTGCACTATCTTTAAGTTAAGACAAATATGGCGCTTTTAGATCATTTGTAATAACTGCCGTTGATCAAGGACTTTAAAGAATGTACATACATGTTTCTTTTTTAGTAAATACATTTGGAAGCAATTTTTAACTTTAGTTTTCTTCCTGGCATTAGAGTAAAAGCATTTAATTTATTAACGTTACTGTACATTGAGAATATTGCACTGAAGCTCGATTTGAAGAGAATCTTGAATCAAATCGAAATCACAATTTCTGCCAGAAAAATTGCAAATTTGATCTTTTCCTAAAATAGTTCAGTCCTAGTGCCCAGGCAACGCACGCTTGCCGGCTGCTGCCCGGTTGAGCGGGTTGGACTTTTGTAAAGCACAATTGCACATGTACGAGCATGAATATGAGCATGCGCACACGTACGAGTGCGAGTATAGATGGTGGTCCTGATGCATACTTATATACAACTTTTCCCCGCAACGGACATTTAAGATGACGTCAAATGGTTTCCGGGGGTCCGATCCGGAGTCGGAGTGTTTACTGCAGCTTTTGTCAGATAACAATATTCAAAAACAGTCTGACAAAACAAAAACTCCAAGGGGTGGTGATGTATAATCAAGAAGCAATCGAGCCGAGGCCCGGATCATTTCAAGTAATGAGTGCAAGCGGGCCTGGGCCGCAGGGGAAGAGGGAGGGGGGACAATCACCCTAAAACATGGGGCACGGTACGAATGGACAGTGTTAATGCGCCCTGAAACATTACCCCCAGCAGCGTGTCAGTGTTGGAAGCCGGCTGTGATGGACCTAGCTGCCGCGGACCTTCATCACTTGGGACCAGTGTTGTATCAAAGTGTTGAATAGTGTTTCCCCTTTTAATTGATAAGTGCTATCCTTCATGGTTAAGGTAAGAGAATAAGGTTTGGTTCTCTGCTCCTGACCAGAGTAGGGAGCCGCTGCTGGCAGCACTCTCTGTCTCCTGCTGGACTTCTGACTGCAGTTTGAAGGTGGCAATGTGTTTTCCTACACCGTGCCATTAGTCAATACTCTTACGAGAAACGGAAAGTTCCGCACCCAACAGCAGTGGCTCCCTACTCTGGTCAGGAGCAGAGGGGTTCTGCTGGGGCAGCAGATGAAGGACCCGGGGCTCACCGTGGGCCCTGGGCCCTGCAGTGTTTCAGTGCGACTGACTCTGATAAACTTTATACTTCACTTTCAATCTGAAACTAACCAGTATAGCATGGAAGCCTGGTAAACTCATATACACGTATATGTCCACATTTTGTGGTAGAATTAGCAAGCTATCTAGTTACTTGGTAACTAGCCAGCCTATCACAGCAAACTAGGGCGGAAGTCATACGGAAGTGCGCGTGAATTACTGTAGTATAAACTGGGTGGGAAAAAACATAGACAACTACTTTTAAACAGCAGTCTGAGCGACTTTTAAATGTGCAGCATTTAGCCAGAACCTATTCGCTTTGACTGACAGTGACACATAGACACGACAGCGTAGCCAGTATAGAGAATCTTGGGCGTAGTTTACCGGCATGCAGCTAAAAACACAGCGTAATGTTAGCTTACCAGTAGTTTAAAGCTGCACTTATCCGCACACCACGGTCACTGGAGTCGGAGATGACGAAGAAACAGTTAAAATGATAAATCCTCCTGCTTCCCTGAAGTCACCGGTGTGAAAATAGTTTGCCTTCCCCAAAGAGTTATGTAAACAGACAAGGAGCCGTCGAGTCTGTGGGCTCCGCTCTGACGGGACATCAGGGTACATGAGGTGCACCTTCTGAACTCTGAGAAACTCAAACTGCTGTTATAATACTTCACCATGTGTTTACCATACATGTAAAGTTTCTTTATATATATATATACAGAACAGTGAATTGCCTTTTTTAACAGTAAATTATGTTGAAATTATCTAAAGTGTTTTCCCTCTTTTGGAACACAGCGCCTAGACTTTAAAAGTGGCTATTTGCCCTCCCCAGTGACAGGCAGTGAAAACAGTTAATTTCAGACCCCTGGCAAGGGCAAGGCCCCTTCCCTACTTCCAAAATCTGTCCACAAACATATGCCTAGCAAAGTCAAATCCTCTTAAGGTTCCTTCTACAGTTGGCGTCTACAGGATCACATTTACAGACTCACAAGGTGATTTATAAAAAGGTAAGTCCATAATATGATCCAAGATAAGTACACATTGGGCTCATTTGGTGTCCTAAAACGCCTATGTTTGTCATGAATTTGTAAATTGCTTATTCATTTTTGTGTAGAGTTGTTGGCTAGGTGAAAATTTGTATTCAATCAAGATATTGTGCTTTGAATAAACTTGCAAACACCCTGAAATTCTTTGTTCTTTGCCTATTTTATTAACGATAAAATACGTTGACAAGTTCAATACATCATTCTGAGGTATTTGTGGAATATTCAGCCTTTTTAAAAAAGCCAACACAATGTTCACCCCACCTCCCCTAACCAATACTTTGTGCACAGTCCCTAAATCAACACAACCATCAATCACTAAGCACGTGGATCTTCAAGCAGGATTTATTTTAATTTGCTCCATCGTGTTTACAACTGTTGCAGTGCTGATGATTTGTCAATTTGTGTCAGTCCACAGTTTATCTACTGATGGAGGTTTAATGGGGGCACTACCCTGTTTATCCAGCCAGGAGCCCTGGGGGCAAACATGTCCTATGCCCCCTGCACTGCCAGACATTTAACACTGTCCTGTAACTGCCCACTATATTGGATTGTGCAGTAATGCGCATTGTGCATCTGTCCACTCAAGTCCCCACTCATCAGATAGGTTAGACAAACTGTAATCATTGCACAACTGTTGTGAACAAGCAAACACGCACGCACGCACACACACACACACACACACACACGCACGCAACATTCCAGGCAGCGCTGTCCAGCCCTCGCTGTGCTGAAACTGGGCAGTCAGCAGCCACGCCAAACAGTATAAAATCGCCACAATAATTAACCGAACAAAACTTTGCAGTCATGTTTCTGTTATTGTCGGCAGTTGCTGACGCGTGCCTGACAGAAGTTGCCTTTTAATGTCCAGAGTTAGCATCAGACGTCCTCGGATCTCCTATAAACTACCTTTACATCACCTTTTCTACACAACAATAAAAGCTCCTAGTCCCTCCTTTGAGAGAAAATGTTTTTTTACAAAGCCAGAGAAACTATTATCTTTAAGATGACAGTCCGTTCCATAAAGAGAGTGGAGAGTCCACGGAAAATAAAGATCATTAGAACATATTGTTTCAAAAGTATCATAGCAGGTTATTAATAGTATAGAATTGGTTACCTGCCAAAGTCCTGCTTTCTTCCAAGTCTTGCTGATTGCACTTTTCCGACTTTTACGCATGAACATCCCGAGTTCAGCTCCCTTTCCTTTGTCTTCACTCACCGCTGACACATGACTCGGGATAAAAGTTTTTTCTCACTCCTGACACTTTTTCTTATCTCCGCTCTTACATCGGATAAAAAAAAACCTATCTTTGTGTTTTATTCGACCCTCCGAGCAGCGAAGACGACAGGAGCGCAACCGGCTGAAATCAATGAAAAAGTTGGGCCGCATGCCATGGCAGCAGTGTTTGTATATTTCTTTGTCTGTGCATGCCTTATGACTCCGTGTCCCGCCTTCAACTTCACCGGCAGTGTGCGGGAAACACGATAAAACTCCTATATCATTCCTGTAGGGACTGTGAGTGCATTTTTGATGTTCAAATGCGCGTTTATATGGGCTTAATGGTATTTGTATCTCTTCTACTATCAATATCATATACTGTATTGCTCCTATAAAATTCCCTTATGGACTTGCAGTGCATCAGCTCAGCAGTGAGCATTGATCTCTTTCCACTTTATGGTATGTTTATCTTATGTGTTATCACTGTAATGTTCCTGGGGACTTCCATCCTACTAGTGAAGTAACAGTACGACTAAAACCCCTTCCCCTGCTCTCATGTAGTGGAAATACACTAAGGCAGGAAATGATACATTAATGGTAAGAGAAAAATGTGTGAGTGGAAGAGACATAAAAATGAATGGTGATACAGTTTCTTTTAGCACACAAAAAAGTTACCAGCACATTAGACAGCATCTCTTATTGAAATGTAGTGATGTAGAAGTATAAAGCATCAGGAAATTGAAATAATTGAGTGCTTGAGTGAAAGTACTTCATGGCTGGTGGAACAAAACACACAATCAGTAAAAGAAAGATTGTGTTTTTAAAAAAAAGTAGGGTTCAACAATACGGTTTGCCTGATTACCCAGGGTACGCAAAATGCTATATTGGGCTAGTTAATCTGGTATTTTCTGGTGCTGACGATGGAAGTAGCCAAGAAGTGAAGCATCCTTCTCATCTCTACTGAGATTTGCCACTTCATTTTTTTTTTTAAAGGCAAGTATAAACTGACTTTGGGCAAGTAGATTTCTTACCCATTTGCCACCCTAAGAAAGGAACACAAGTTGGAGTCTTGATTTTTTTTTTTTTTTTTTTTGAAAAGCAAATTCTTTTCATATCACACCTCAAACAACCCTATCAGCACACTGGCATAACTGCACCTGTACTTTTTGCCTGTGTAGACTCGATCTTCCTCACAATCACACAGGTTAACACAGGAAACAAATAAGCTGTTGTGATAAGGGTCAAGTGTACAGCACCGCCGCCAGTACCTCTCACGAATGCATCTGTTCACTCACGCACGTGTCTTTATGTGGGTCAGTGTGTGAATGAGCGTGTGGAGGAGAGCCTCGACATCTTTTTATCTCCCAGTATCCATCTGACTCTGGGGGTGATTGGAACCCTCCAGCCCACCCCAAAAAAAGAAACAGGGACACCTCAAACACACTATTTCCTGTGTGATGTCAAGCTTATTGCAGACATCTGGGGGCCAGCGTCTCCTCTTTGGGATGGTGTGTGTAATGACCATGCCTTATCTTTCTCATTACCAAGCCCGACATGTCAGAGGAAAGCTGGAGACGACCCTGCTCCCCTGACAGAGAGAGAGATGGAAATAATTACCAATGTCTCTTGTGGAATAGGGCGTAAATTGATACACACTAAATACTGTACCTTAGGGGTCTCTCTCTCTCTCTCTTTTTCTCTGTCTCTCTTTCTCGTCAGATGCACTAGACAAATGAATGCATCCAGAAGGAATTAATTGGATTTGGGAGCAGTCTCCTGCAAGATCCACCAGGACAGACAAACACCCCCCCTCTGCACCTTCTCCTCCCTCCCTCCCATTGGCACACTCACCCAAAGACAGACAAACACCTCCTCCTCCTCCTTTATTCCAGTCATGCCTTGCAGAAATGTCTGACGCCCCCCACCACCCCACCCCACCCCGCCCTGATGGATCTGTCTGTGTCCCTTATCCCTCACACACACACACACACACCGGATTGCAGCCTCTCTCTTGGATACAGTGTTTCCATGGCAGCCACGTTTTCTGCACGTGTAGAATCAGAAGGAGTAAGAGAGGGAGAAAGAGACCACTCCTATTGATTCACTGGCTGGCTATTGATTCACAGTCTGCCGCTGCACTACAGCAAAACACATATTGAACACAGAGTGTAAACACACAACATCAGATGGGATCTTTTGAATGAGGCTTAGCTGTGGAATGTGATAATGAAGGTTCACCTTTTCTTGAGCATGCTTTCACCTTTGAAAAAAGGCCCGTCAATATGTGCGACTGCTCCAGTTATCTCCTCATTATTCACAGTGCTTCAGAAAACTGCTGAAGGCACTTAGCTCTTTTTAAAATAAATAAATAAATAAAAAGTTCAGATAATGACACACCACAAGAAATCAACATTTTGTACTTTTCAGTTCCAGCTGATTTTATTTCCTTCTTGGAAGAAAAGAAAACAAATAAAAAAACGACAATCTGTACAGAGGTCTGAGAGGCAGTGATTGACCCAAACATTGGCTGGTTTTGAGCTATAAACATCAAATGATATTGGCATGATTGGACAAAACATGATCATACACAGCATATTGCACAAATGACAAAAGAAAAAGGACGATAGAAAAGATGTCTCAAAGGTAAAAAAGAAAAAAAAAAGAAAAGAAAAGGAAACTCCTGGACCACAATCCTCTTCAACATAAGGATGTCCAAAGATGGCTGTCCTAGTGCCTGTCGTTGATCATCATCATACATAAAACACACAATCTTTGCTTATAGTACAGTCAGTTTACATAAATATCTTCATGTTATTATTCTTTTAAAAATCTTAAACACAACAGCTATAGCTACATATACCTGAATCTGAAATACAAATGCTATTTGCCATGCCATAATATAGGAAAACAATTAGCCTGCTATACTTAGCCAACAGGTACAGAAAGGTTAAATACTATTTTTTGATGCAATTTGCGCAATAACAGATGAAGCACTTCATACATCTCCCTCCCTCCAAAGTCTAGGCAAAGTGGAATGAGTGTGAAATTCCATCCAGTGGTTCAAATAAAACTTATCTTGATAAGAAAAAGCACACAGAGGTATTAGCTCTATCCAAACAGTGACTCTCTGGGATCTTTCACTCGTATTCTTTAGGTCTATGTGTACTGGAAACAGTCACCACTCAGACTGGGAGCCTCAGTGGTGCTTTGTTTACTTGGCTGGTGAAACTGGAGTCACTGTGCCATTAAGAAGCATGTGGGTAAATACTGTAAACACTGTGTGAGGTCAGATTGTGCCAAACAAACCCCCCTCTGCACGTCTAAACACCAATGTAGATCCAAACAACAATGTTGTGGGCTACCCACTCGCTGGAAACCCATTTTCTATAGATTTTGTACAAAAATACAAGTAGAAAATCATGACACACTCAAATCTCCGTAAAAGTGAGAGAAGTCAGACATTTTAAATAAGATACACTTCTAGCCCTTCCGCGCTGGATACAGACAGGTGTATGTGCACAAACACAAACGAGACCTGTACGAGAACAATACTTCTATGTATAAAAAGTTTGGCCGGTATAAATACATCAATATAAAAAACGTCATCTGACACAGAGGAACTACAAAGTTGAAGCACTAGGCAGAAAGGATGCGCGTCGGGGAACATTGGTCCTGAATTGTGCACTGAGTGTTTAAAAAGGTTCAGAAAAGGGTTTTCTGAAGTTTGGAGTCAGTCTTTGTTTTAAGTCCTGCCGTTGAAAGAGAAGCTGGTGATAGTGAATTGTGTCCTATGGTCACACAAATTGCGTAATTACGCAGCAATGAACATTTTTTTACGCATTTAACAACAACCAAAATCCTCCTTAACTCGGAGGGCATGCGTGTTGATATTGAAACTATTTTGAGTTTGGAAAAAAACTACACCTGAATAGCAACTTGATGGTCAATGTAAATTGGCTATATCTTTAACAAAACCCAACATGACAAGCTGTCCAGTAAAATGTCCCTTTTCCCGACCCAAAATAACATTAAGATTCAAAGTTCGGTCTCAGTCCTCATCCTCTGCGGATTGGTTTGACCATTTGAGCTGAAATGTTTCACTGCTCTCTGCTTACATTCACTCCTCCTCCGTGTCCAAATGCAAACTAAGCATTTCCCCCGTCTGCGCGTTCCCGTCAAGCTCACTGAGCGCTGTCCAAGTCTGTGAGCGGCGCGTACCTGGGCTTCAACGCGCACACAGGTCACCTTTTCTTTCCTGTTTTCACTCTCCCTTTTTTCGTGAAAGAATGGCGGAAATATTCTGGTCTGGACTCACGCGCCTGTCCGGGGAGGTTGAACAGTTCAAAACGTGGGGGGGCGTCGCGGCTCCTCTCCACCGTGGTCCTTTTCAGTAGGTGAACACCAGGTTGGAGATGGTGGATTCCAGCCAGTCTCCTGAGATCATCTCGCTGACCTCCGGGGTACAGTAGTCGGGGAAGTCGAAGTGAGATCCTGCCCCGCACTCCCCGAAGCTCCAGTCCAAATCCCGGTCCAGCTCTGCGTCGGAGAAGCCCATGCCGCCCAGGGACATGCTCTCAAACCCGGGGCTCGGGTTCAGTTCGAGCCGCTCGTCTTCAAACTCCTCATCTGATGATGAGGATGACACAGATGAGGAAGAGTGAGAGGCTGACGGTGTTGGAGAGGAGGCGCGAGCGTACCTGAGGCGCGCGGTGTGTGATGTATCGCTGGCCGCTGGGCTCTGCTCCTCGTACAGGCTGAGCGGGTCGCTGGACTCCGCCGAGCTGCTCAGGGTGGGACTGGCCGGGACTCCCACGGAGGGAGGCCCGCTCTCCAGGCTTCCTGCCCCGCCGAACATATGGCCGCGCCTCGCCTCTCCGGTGCGTTTCTCAGGAATCTGTCTTGCCCCAGACACTGACCTGGATTTGAAGAGCGCCTGGTGGTCACCGGGAGACGCATAGTCCTGCCCCGGAACGCTCTTCATGCCCCCCTGTTTGTGCGTCCTGCTCACTCCTTTGGACGCGGGGCTTCTTTTCACACCAGCTTTGGAGCTGCGCTCCCCGCTCTTCTCCCCGCGGTCCGCCTGCTTACTGGCTCCGCTTCCCGACTTGACCTTCTTCCTGGGTCGGTACTTATAGTCTGGGTAGTCTGCCATGTGTTTAAGTCTGAGCCGCTCCGCCTCGCGGATGAACGGGATTTTGTCTGTGTCTTTCAGCAGCTTCCAGCGCTTCCCCAGCCGCTTGGAGATCTCCGCGTTGTGCATGTCCGGTGACTGCTCCATAATCTTCCTCCTCTCAATCTGTGACCAGACCATGAACGCGTTCATGGGTCTCTTGATGTGTCCTGTCGGAGTTTTGCACCACGCCAAGTCGCTCCGCACTCCGGAGGTGGGGGACTCGGGGGTCGGAGACACATCCATCTCCAAGTCCATTTCTCCCGTGTCCGTGGAGTCCCCGCCGGGAGAATGAGCGTGGGCGCTCTCTGTCTGGCTCATGTGCTGCACCATCCTGTCCTCCAAGTGTCTGGAAACACTGTTCAGTGCTTTGACAAAGTTTTAGTGCGCAAAAATGCCTATTAGGCTTTCACAAGAAATAATTCCTCACTTGTTCTTAATTCAGGCGCTTTAAACCAGACCACAGGTCTTTAGAAAAAGTTCATCCAAGTCTCGTCTTTTCAGTTCAGCTCGTTTTGGAGACGCCTGGTCTCTCAAGAAAAAACAAAAATAAATCCCGAAACTAGTTAACAGCAACTTTCAACTGCCTGTGCGACTGAAAACGCGCCCTGCAAGCCTCAAAACGCGCCGCTGTGGGCAACAGCAGTGCAAGTCCCTTATGTGAACCTGGCTGTCTGCAGCGCAGCTTGTCTGTGCGGTTGAGGAACCATGTGGTTGAATGGAGCGGCTGCGCTTTCTCATAGTCTCCCTGTTTCCTGAGCGCTCTGTAATATTACTGTAAACACAACAACGAGAACCTCGCTGCTTTATACCCTCATCGCGAGATATAAAAGCCAATCACGGTCTGTCTCCATCCTGATTTTTCACTCAAGCCACTCCCCCTGACCTCCCATTGGCTGAATAAAAAAAACGGGTAATAATAATAATAATGTGCAATGAGGATCGGTGTGTCTGACCTCATTCCTGTCAGACTCCACTGGAGGAAAGACGAACTTGGTGTGCGTGTGCATGTGCGTGCGCGTGTGTGTGTGTGTGTGTGTATGTGTGTATTAAAGGAACACAGTGTCCTTTCCCCCGCTGCAAGGAGAAGCTTGCAAGGATATACTTAGAACTTCATCACTTTCATGTGGATGAGTATTGACTAAATTTAGGCTGTGCATAATAAGGGGGGCAAGGAAATGCTGAGAAAACACAAAAGCAGCCACAACATGTTGTGTTAGTCAGCCTGAAGTGTGGTGAGCAGGGATGTAAGAGAGTAAAACCCACCCAAACACAACTCATCCAACCTGTTATTTACAACACCAGCACACACCATTACATCACAGCAAGAAGTATAAACACATGATTTTCCTTTACCCTTACACCAGTGCATTACGGTAAACCAGAAACCCGAACACCAATAACCAGGAATATGCTGTGTATTATGTATCAGGGGCCTCACACAGAAACAACACACTCACTCCATAGCGAGCTTCCTGCTCCACACAACACACAGATTCATCCTCCTTCACAACCCCATTATGTTAACATGCCCATGTCATGTAGGATCACATTACAGCCTGTGTCGCTAGATGTCAGGCTAGAGCCAAAGGGAGCTGATGAGGTGTACATAGTGTATGTGCATGTGTGTGTGTGTGTGTGTGTGTGTGTGTGTTAACATGCACGGCGGATTTATCTCCTTGTCCTGTAATCGGCTGCTTTGAGTTGCAACCGTCGTTAAATCATGCCGGTGATGTCATCAGAGAGGGGGGTGATCCTGAACTGACTTGACTGACTGAAGTGTTGTGGTGAGAAATAAAATGCCCTTCACTTAACTGCCACCAAAGAGAAAACAGACATCTATTGAAGCAAAAAAATATATATATATCCCCAAAAATCTATTTGTCTTGATTAGATTTTCATGTCCTCTAGCAAAACATCAGTTATGCACTTATGGTGTCCATTCTTAATTTATGACGTGATCTATGTCAGGATAAAAAAGGCATAAACTCTTTAAAATTTCACAACCCCTTTACCCCCCCATCGGTGCTTACATAAATCAAACACATAAATAATAATGAGCTTCTTCATCAGTCTATATCTTTAGCTGCCCCAATTACAAGCGCACACCTGCCACTGGATTAGTTCACAACACACACGCGCACACACACAGTGGTGTGCGCGCAGGTTTGTTTAAACAGGTGTAGCAGGTATACCTGTAATCTTATCTGATGTGTGAGAAGCAGCTGTCAGGTAGCTTTCCACTCTGTCACCGGCAGATGTACAGCTCTGGCGGGGGCTGCCTGGGACGCCGGGGCCCCATCACGCTGGCCTATCGCTCTGTCATCTTCAGAGCTGCCAGAGCCATGTGTTTACCCCAAATACACCGGCGCTCAGTCTCAGCTCTGTTGACGCCTAAAGGGATAGTGTCATTATGAGAGTGCTGTGGGACACTTGGGATCTTACAGTGACTTCATCAAAGCGTGCGCAAGCAGTAGTTAAGGCTGGTGTGGGTTCTATGAGGATGATGTGCTGATGTTGAATTTGGAGTATTTACGGGGATAAAGACTTAAAAGAAACCAACGGGTTCTTCTGTGTCTGGCATCATTTTTTTTATCACAGCAGAGAAAAACAACTGTCAAATAGCATTTTGCTAACCTTGGGGGACTTAAACACTCCACTGAAATAATTATACTAGGGGCTTTGATTCTCTGCCCGAACCTGATTGTGCATAACCAGTCTGATTTGGCTTGATCCAGGCGCTAATTTCACAAAATGTACCCAAGCTTCAATTGGTGTATTCACACAAATTTCCTAGATATCTATTCAATCTAAAAGCATGGATAAAACAGCTGTGGAAATTCAGGTTTTCATCAGGTGAGGGGCTAAAACAGCTTCCATTGTTTAGGCTCAGGTCAGGCTTGGACAGATAGGGCCTGACTCTTTTGGGCCAGATCATACTCTCATTCTCATATGTTATTTCCACGGCTTGGGAAAGTTCAATGAACATGAGCTTCTTGAGCTTCTCTCTCTAAAACGTTTGATGTCATCAAGTATAAAGTCTGGAGCTGCTCCATAAACGTGAATAGGAGACTGATTGCGTTATTCTTCTTTATTATAGCGAAATGAGACTTATTCTTAGCATTGTCAGTTGTGAAACAGAAAATGTCTTTCATAATTCATCGTCTATGGAGCAGCTCCACTCATAACACTTAGCTCTCTATTTGGGAGTGGGTTGTTCAGGTTTACTAATATTTTTTGGACTGTCTTAGACCATAGGAAAAACATATATGAATCTTGAAAATGGGCATAGCTCCCCTTTAAAAACACATTTACGACAGCTGCAGCAAGGTAACAACCTCTATTATTTACTATACAATTTCAGGGCTGACTGACGTTGTGTTTAATAAGCTTCTTTTAATAAAACATAAACATTAACCCAACGTGTCAGGCTAACCCTCGAGCAAACTGCAGACTAAAAGAGCATACAGCATGTGAATGTGTGTGTAAGTGTGCCTCTTTGCAGGGTGTTGGGTTTATTACAACCGAGGCTGAAAGAAAAGGGGAAAAAAAGAGAACACAGTCGTCACAGTGTGTCGTATAAAAGCAGGGGGGTGAAATTTAGAATCCAATACCAGACAGCACAGAGATGGAAGACATGGAAGACGCAGGGGACGTGAATTAAAGAGAAAGTGTGTGTGTGTGTGTGTGTGTATCTGTGTGTCTCTGTGTGTGTCTCTGTGTGCAGTCAAACGGAGGTACTCATTACCATGTACTTGCCTTTTTCAACCGCCTAGGAATGACGTGCCTCTTTGACCTGCCTGCTCGTCATCCGGGGTCAGACACAATGAGGCCTTTGTGTGTGTGTGTGTGTGTGTGTGTGTGTGTGTGTGTGTGTGTGTGTACATGTGCGTCCAGCTCTAACGGAATTGGAGCTCTTCCAGGGATTGAAAGTTTGAAAACCAGTGGGAAGTCCCCTCCAGCCCGCAGTAAAACAGAAAAACTGAAGACTAAGCACTCATTTGCATACACACACACACACACACACACTCCCTTTCTCTCTCTCTCTCTCTCTCTCTCTCTTTCTCTCTCTCTCTCTCTCTCTCTCTCTCTCTCTCTCTCAGTGTGACTCATGTACAGGCAGGTACAGTTTGTCCTCTGTGTTTTGTGTGGATGTGGCTATCTCACCATATCACCCACCTACTGCTCTCAGGCCTTACACAACAACACCAACAAAGTCAGTTCATTTTAACTTGCCATGCCAAATACAGTACCTCATCCTATCACACATCCTTCTAACGCTGACAGTCAGGGCTAAAAACAGATAAACGGAAGAAAGCTGAGTAAGTGGACAAAATAACAGGAACGCCTAAAAGTATAGCGCAATCCAATATGATAACCCTGTCGTTTCAACTCTTTTTTAGCTCCTGAGGCCTTCATTTTTAGTGCATTGGATTGCATTATGTTGTACAGGTGTACCACCCGAATACCCTCTCTTGAGGACCACAAGCGTTCTTCCTCTACTTCCTACTTCACGTTTGACAATCAAACCTGTATTTGGACACGCAGGGACAGAAAAAAAGTTGTTAGGAGAAGCAGTTCTTTAGTTTTTCTTTCCATTCTTCTCTTCTTTAAACAATTTTCCCCTGGGATTATTAAAAAAATTCTGATTCTGATTCTTTCTTCATTGATCCCGAGGTCCTCCCTTCCTTCCTTCCATCACATTTTAAAATCCTGGAGACACACAGAAACATAGAAAGCGGTACAGAGGAAGAGCGAGTAAGCGATGAGCAAAGACAGAAAGAGAGTGTCCTTGACAGCGCAACATGGACTAACTAAAAGCAAAATAAAAGAGTGAATGCAAAGTAGGAGAACGAAAAATTAAAAGTGTGTTGTTAAGCGGAGAATGACTGATTTGGCAGTCCTCGCTTGCTCCCTCGCTTTCTCCTCCATCGCTGCTGTAATCCAGAGGATGCGGTCAAGGTGGGGGAAAAAGCCATGGGAGTCAGATGAAAGGAAACGTGGATGAATGACTGAGCACAGGATGGAGGTGTGGTCAGGCCGGCGACGCCACGCCCCGGGAACTCTTCTCATCCCTCGCCCCCGATAGCGATGACGAGGCAGGTCAGATGATTGCTGTGTCACGGCAATGCAGAAAAACTCACATGATCACACACACACAAATGCATAAACACACAGAAACTCACGGCGAGGAAGAGCCAGCTAAGTACCAGTGTACTGCAGGACCCAGACGTGCTTCAGAGTCAAATCGAGAGCGCAGACACACTCTCTCACACACACACTCTCTCACACACACACCCACACACACACACACCAAACTCACTCACAACCGTACACACACTTCCTCACACACACTCAGTCACTCTCACAGCTGCACTCTACTTCACTCAGACTGTCTGATACAACGATCGTTTTTTTGGGGGCATTGTCTAAAAGCCAGAGGAGTGGGAAGGAGCGGAGAATGAGAGCAGAGGAGAAGGAGGGGAGGAAAGGAAAGGAGAGGCGAGCAGAATCAGGAGATGGAGAAGTCTTCAACAGAGTTTTTTCGCTCTTTCGCAAAAGTCATCGTCCTTGCACTCGTTGGTTTCCCATCAAAAGGGTGGTCGACGTACAACGAGTAGAGGACGGACACTTTCGATCAGCACTTTCAGTAGAGGATGTCTCTCGGAACCTGGATCCATTTGCAGCAGCACAGGGATGGATATACTGCAAGAGAAGAAAGAAAAGACAGTTTTTTTTCTTGCTGATTCTTTGGGAGGGAAGTCGCATCAGAGTTTGCAGTTTGCTGGGTCGCTGTGGTATTTGCAGGGATGTCGACGGCTGCAGCCACGGATGCGGAATCTGGTGTGGGAAAGAGACAGAAAGCATCATGACGAAGTTAGACAGCAAAGAGGCACACAGAGTATGGAAAGCGTATTTGTGTAGGAAGGTGAATGCGGAGGCAACATTGCATGAAAATGTTGCCCAAAAAGCCTCTCTGTAGTGCTGCGTATCACTGATGAGAGACAGATGACTGTGGCGCCTATCTCCCCTCCATCGCCTGCATCTTTGCCTCTCCCTCTCTACATATACATGTCTAGACCCACATGCAAACCACATACGCTGACTAAGCTTTCGATAGTACACAGACACCTCATATCACCCCGCATCCCCTTCCTCCTTCCCCCTTTTCCTCCTCCCTCCTCCTCCTCTTCTGTTGCAGGCACATCCTTCAGTCAGGTCAGGTCAGACAGGCTGGTCGTGTCCTCACTTAGCCCAGGGAGCAGTGTCCTCAGCTCGGGCAGGGCGGCAGCCGCTGTAGGGGCCGATGAGGACCAGGCGTGGAGCTCTGAGGCTCTCTGCAGCTCTAGACAGGCTCCAGACGCACTGACCTACATCAGTCTCAGTCAGACTGGGAGAGAGATGGAGAGAGAGGGAGATGAGAGAGGGATGTGTTGGGGGTGGGGGGTGCACAGAGAGAGAGGGGAGAGCTGGAGAGGATGGGCGAGGATGATTCAGAGAGATTGGTAAAGCAGGGGAACGGGTGGAGAGGCTCGGTTTGCAAAAAACAAGTACAAGATGGTGGCAGGGGGAGGGGGGAGAGAAAGGGAGAGAATTAAAGTAAACTGAGCCATCCTTTCACACTAATAACGCTTAAAAATCCCTTTTTGTCCTCAACCCTTTGCTAATCTGTATCCTCGCCTCACTTTTACCCTTTTGCCTCTCATCCCTCCCCATGCAGCCTCCCTCTCTTTCTCTATCTGTGTAGCTTGATTTTCATCATATACCATCCGAAACGTCTCTCACTGTGGGAGGATTAGTCCGTCTCTGGCTGCCTGCTTATCTGTCTGCTCTGGCTTTGGGCTGCAGAGGGAGAGGAAGAGGAGTCGAAGGAGAGGAGGAGGTGTGTGTGTGTGTGTGTGTGTGTGTGTGAGCATTGAGGGGAGGGTTTGGCATCTCTTGCTCAGTTGTTGTGGCTATATCAGCTCGACTCAGCTTATTGCAAGTGTGTTTTTTTTTTGCTGGAGTGGAGCAGCAGAGGCTCTGCAGTGCGGCAGGACTAGAAAGAGAACATTTTGTACTACTGTATGTGTGCGTTCAGGCAGGTGTGGATATGAGTGTGTGTGGCAATTCTGCGTGCATCTACTTCCACGCTTAGACTGATTGCGCCCATTCCTGCAAGGCTGCAGCGGTGTGTGTCTGACTGGCTATGTGTGATCATTACTCCCCAGTGCCGGCATCGACACTAAAAATGGATCAATACCAATAGTGAGGCAGATAGATCAAGCTAACGTTAGCGTGGCTCCCCTGGGACCCCATGTCGCAGTGGAAGTCAGTCTCTAAAGCAACATACCTCAGTCACACTAACAATGTCTCTATCCCGAGGTGAACATCTATAGGCCCCAGGGAGCTAGAAAAAAAGGCGAGTATATTAGAAGGTATAGTAAATTCCAGCCAGGTCAGGGGATCCTGGTAAGGTCAGTGACAAACAAAGAGATTTAAAAATTGAAGATGGTCCAGGTTTTTAAAGGGTTAGTTTAGTTTTCTTCTCTTAAGCCTACTTGATTTAGTGGAAGCTGCCAGTCTTCTCAGTTCATCTATGAAAGACTAACCCCTGTGTTATGGCTGTGGACATATTAGAAGAATTGGTTCGCTAAGATTGAGGAGATCAGAGGCAATCGAACCAAACACTGGTGGACTAAATCCTCCATTGGCACCTCTACAGAGTTTCCTCACACAAATCACTCATATTGACCAAATAAAAGGCTATTTGTTGCTATAATCAGTCCTAAACCTTATTTTTCTTTTTCTATGTGAAGAATCTCTGTACACAACCAGGACATTTTGTGGTTTTATGGGGAGGTGAAAGGTGAGTTTGCCAGGCAACCAGCAGAGACTTAATGAAGTCACTGCATCAGGTAAGAAATAATATCCTTATAAAAGCACAACTTGCCATTGTCTTACTTGTGTTTGTTTCCAGATTAAACCTTCAGAGGTGCAGGTAGCCTTATATCTCAACTTTAGACAGAGCCAGGCTAGATATTTCACCCTGTTTCCAGTCTTTATGCTAAGCTAAGCTAATCACCTCTTTGCTCTAGGGCCAAACTTAGAACACATACAACACATTCTCATTCCCAACTCGACACATATGGCTGCTTGGTCAGGACCCTTTGGTGTCATGTTTTTAACCCTCTAGGTTCCCCTTTGGCTTCATTTTCCAACATGTATGCTAGTGTTAAGCAAGAAAACAACATGGTTAGGTTTAGCAAAAGTAACGTAACGTAATGTAAATGTAAACATAAACGTAAATTAACATACATAAGTTAACATAGGTCAACACTGACTTTTGGTTTCACACGGAACTCAAACAGTGGTCTCCTGGGTGGAAATCCTGTGTCTGTTTGAGCCATGCATCCATCCATCCCAACCTCCTATTTACTCAGCCTGCTCTCACATGGAGTGAAAACAGGATGTACAGATGTACGAAAGTCTTAATCTTCTCTTCTGACTCTTGGTAAAAACTATGGCACTTGTAAGCAGATATTAGGTTGAGATTGTTCCATTAAATGCCAATATAGCTGTCCTCTTTGTATAAATTTTGCCACACACAAATCTAGCCTCAACAAACAGTAGCCACTGCTCAACCCGCTAGAAGCCCCTATAGCCGTTTTCTCCGGAAAATGTCTGATGAATCAGGTGTGGACATTGTCAGGAGTTGCTCTTTTTCATATGTAGCACACAAGAGTACATTGTCTTGAAATACTCGGCTTGGTTCTTAAATTTGTCTGATGACATCGGCGTCTATCCTTACCGACAGAAGTTCGGAAGAAGTCCAGAATCTCGTTGTCTCTCCAATTAGACATTGCAGTTGGGATCTTTGTGTAAATCAATCTTGTTCTTCACCCTCTGAAATTTGTTTTCTTCCTGTTAAGCGCAAGTGGCATGATAATACTATCATCAACATGCCCACTTACCTGTTGTGAATTCTCCGCACAATGAGCTGCTCTGTTCATGACACCAAAATCTAGATCAGACATTACACAGACTTTGTACAGGGGAGCTGTTAGGGTAAAGTCTGTTTAATGTCCGGTCCGAATGATTCAGACATTCTCACGTACAGCTCCTCTGGGTAATGTCTAAATCACTTACTGTACAGTGCAGAATAGTGCAAAAAGAATCCACACCATTTTAAGAGAATTCAGGGATTTGAAGGGGCTGCTGGCAGCTATGACAAAAATCTGGGAGTGTACCTTCAAGAAAAGAATGATTTTTTGAAAGGAATGACTTGTTTGAAAGACTACATGTCAACATATAACCTCAATCCACTCAAAGCCAAACAATGGTGCAATTTCTTTTGGGATGGATTGAAAGAGCTCTCGGTCTATTTCATATGAAATGTAAACCATCCACTTAAATCACAAAAACCAAGAGCAGCTTTAAAAACAGCATTGACCCACACTGTAGCTTATGTATCTATCCAGGATGGTGAGGAGTGTTCCTCATTTCACATGGCACACTCGCTGCTGCTTGATTGTGGAGCCAAGTTTCAAAGTCTGTCCAGATAGAGGCAGATAGAGATGTCACTGAGTAGATCTCTTTCCCATTACTGCTGGAGAGGGAAGTTATCAGGTCCAGATGCAAAGAAAAGTGGGTCACCACACTAAACATGTGCCAGACCCTATACTTCCCCATATGTACAGGGACCCACTGCTTACTTTAGTGCACATATGTACACTTGCCAAGTCAGAGCATTTTCTTCCTCATCTCCCAAAATAGCACAGAGCAGACTCAGAGTGATGGTGTATGTGTGTCTGTCTGGTTCCATCTGGTGTGTATCTTACATCTCGATATACATCCCTGCCTGTATGCATGGTTCCCCTACGGTAAATCTCACAATTTGATCATAACTACAGGGTGTGTTTCACATCTTTCATTTTTTTTTCTGTTTCCCCGCAGTCTTTTGTCTTAATGTCCTTCTCATATGACATCCAAACTAGTAGCTGCCTTAAACCCCCAGACCCTTTCATGCTGTGTCTCTGCCATCGCAAACAACAGAAATCTGACAGCGGTGGAGGAGCGCGGTTTGGCCCACAGATCTTTTTAATGGGGAGTTTACAGGCGAACAAGTAGTTTTTTTGATCGCTGGGGGAGTTTAGTGTTTCTGTGCTCCAGAGGTCATGAGGAATCTGTTGGGACAGGGCCAAGCTTCTATTTCAGCATGCAAAGTGCTAGAAAAGTGAGCTATGGTATATCATCAGAATTGCTTAAATAGCCTCAGGCAGAGTACTATTTGTGAGCGTAGATGTATTTAGGGCTAAGAGTGCTCCGTGAAAGCCCTCACACACTTTTCCAAGTATTTCCCAGTGTAACTTTTTTCTCAGAAACAAAAGCTTGAAATCAATTACACACTTTTCCTTCCACCCCACTGCATTCAGTATTTTTCTTTTGCTTAACACTTTACAAGTTGTGACAAATTGCGTTGCTGAAAGCGCAACGGAACAACAGCAATATCTAGATGAACCCAGAGCATGTAAACACGGCGCAGACAAAGACACTGGGCTGGCTGGGAAGGGTAATATGATTGGACTGGACAGCCAGTGTCAACCCATGGGGCAAATCAGCTGTGTTATGATGCGTAATCGGTCGGCTGTCTGAGGAGGTGTGTGTGTGCGCGTGTGTGTTTGTGCGTTTGTGTGTTTGTGTGTATGTCACACTGCCACACATGCGGGTCATTCCCTAGCTATGCCCAGGGTGTATTGCTTTGATTAGTGTCTGCGTGTTGGTCACATCTTGAGCTGACGATGTAGCCGCATTGCTGCCATGACAGGGGAACCCTTAGAGAGGCTGCCTGTTGTTGCTGTCTCCCCTCCTGTGTGTGTGTGTGTGTGTGTGTGTGTGTGTGTGTGTGTGTGTGTGTGTGTGTGTGTGTGTGTGTGTGTGTGTGTGTGTGTGTGTGTGTGTGTGTGTGTGTGTGTGTGTGTGTGCGTGTGTGTGTGTGTGTATGTGTGTGTCCACTGTCATTTCTCTACATTAGCCTCCTAACACGGTACCATGCCTGTAAAGAAGGATCTAAAAAGTAATTCTGGTTTATTTCAACTGGAGACCTATTTTGGTAGTTTTTGGCCATCATCTCTATCATCTCTATCACTAAGTTAACTGCTTGGATCTGGGAACCAGTTGGCAGACAGTTTTGGGTTAGCTACTATGAAACTGTAGCTAGCTATAAACTACTCCTCAGTGGAGTTGAGCTACAACAACACACTACACTTTCATTGAACATAGCTACACTGCAAACTACTCAGAGAAAGTAGCTTAACACATTGAAGCTATTTCACATTGAGGAACATCTACGGTCAAGTTTTCACCTCAACTCTTCATTGAACTGGCATCATCAGTAGTTATCAGCCTCACAGATACGCGTTAGAACCTACTGTTAGGTTCAGAAGGTTGTTATAATCTGTTCACATGGCAACAGTCACCATTAGCTTGGTCAAGACCCCCTGCCATCACTATTTAATGCTCTGGGAGTCCCATTGAGGATTGAAACAAAACAAGCGTTACTTGGTTAGGTTTAGACAACAAAACTACATGGCTAAGTTTAGGAAAGCATCATAGCTTGGGTTAAAATACTAACGTTTGAAGTCTTAGTCAAGAACGTTACGTAATGAAAATAAAGTAAGAAAGTAAACCCATTAACCTACGCAATGTTGACTTTGGTTTCCCACAATGATCACTGGTCTCCTGGGTGAAAGTCCTGTGTTTATTTGACTGCTCAGCCACCTATGTCTACCAATGTAGTGTTCCGTCATGCTTTGTGGGAAAAGAATAGCACTATATACATAACATGACATGATTTTGGAATACCTATCCAAAAGCTACTGCGAAAAGTACTTACACTTGTAATAAAACCAACACTGTAGACAGGTTGTAGACAAGTTAACAGCTAAGACAGGATGTTTAAATTACTTTATTGTAAAAATCCTACATCATCCCACCCTCTTTCTGCTCACACCATGATTGTTCACATCAGAAGACAGGAAGATGAAAGGTGCAGAAAGTAAAATGCAGTGATGTGGCAATTGCTCATTCTACCCTGCTATTAGTGGAAATAATAGCTTGCTACTTGAAACATCTCATGAATTTGAAAATGGCTACCCAAAAGTTTCTGGGAAATGTGGTTAAACTAGCATTTGCTACAGTCAGATGATCAGACAGGTTTAGCCACACAATTACAGCAAGTGTGGTTGGTTAAAGATGAAGTTGGATACACTGAATATATTTTTGAAGCTATTGGGCTAACTGTTCTTCTATTCTGCTATTGGAAATATCCATCATGCCTTTTATTCTAGTAATCATAATAACATCTTTTTGTCTTTATTACAACCTAAATTCACTTGATTCAGCTTTTAACCACACTAAACAGCTTGGATGTCTCCCTCTGCTTTGGGCTTATTTTTTTTTTTTAGAAAGCCTCCCCTGTAAAGCGCTGAGGGAAAGGTGGGAATTTGGTCATTAATTGGACCACTGCAGTAGTGTATGTGAGATGCTGAAATGAAACAATTGCCAACATGAGCAATGCAGTAGGGAGTGCGTCTATCTGTTTATTACACAACACTGAGTCAACGGTGTGAAGCTGTATGTACAGTAATAGCAGACTGTTGGCACACAGAGAAAACAGGTGGAATAAACTGTTTTACTGATGATAATTTACACTTAAGATTATATATGTGTGTGTGTGTGTGTGTGTGTGTGTGTGTGTGTGTGTGTGTGTGGTTGTGTGTGTGTGTGTGTGTGTGTGTGTGTGTGTGTGTGTGTGTGTGTGTGTGTGTTTGAAGGAGAAAGAACCAGCCAGTTAACGTTGGCCCAGACTGACCGGACAGTAATAATAATACCATCAAGACGCAGAGGCCTCAAGGGAGTCCACGAATAGAAACTTTGAAGCAGGAAGGAGGAGGAGGAGGAGGAGGAGGCAGGGAGAAGAAGGATCAGACGAGAGAGAGAAAATGGGTTGTCTGTGTTTGTCACCGACGTGTGTGTGTGTGCGTTCATCGCTTCAGAACAGCACATTCTGGTTTTTGCCTCCATACTTTACACTTGCTGAATGTTTCTGCGTGTCAGACTCTTCTCCCCAGGCTCTTTGTTGCTTTTATAGCTCAGGCGGTCTTATCTAACCAGGTCTCCTGAGAATACCCGGAGACAGAGAGAAGGAGCGAGAGTGGAGCAAAGAGGCTGCAGACTGTAGAGAGCATGCAAGGGAAGTCGGAGAACTGAAAGTCATATCAACAGTGCTGCAAAAACATCCATCTTAATGAGTCACGCCGTCTACCTCGAGTCTAAGAATATTATATTATCCTTAGAAAAAACAACAATCTCGACAACCGAGCGAGTGTACTGCTTTAATGACACAATTTCTCTCTCTCTCATATGGGGGCGTGTTTGTAGAAATTGCTGTATGAAGCAAAACTGCTCTTATAACAAGTGGAAACAGGTTCATAGGTAAAATGAGCCAAGTTAGTTAAAGGGAAGGAGTTAGGGGAATTCTAGGATGTGTCAATTTTAGTGTTTTGAAGAGGGGATTTTGGTGTTTATGTGGACTTGTTGGACACTGACCAATCAGCTCCAAGCTAATTCTCAACTTGTGCGGCTGCCAGTCACAGCAGTAGCTCATTAAAAAAAAGCTGCTAATGCAAAACGTCCTGGTCACACACAGGTGAGAATGGAGGCCTGGGGCGGCGCTTATACTGTTGACTCAGACTGTATTACACTTCCCTTCAGATGATGTTGAATCTACAGTAAAAACCAGTGCTAAATCCAATACATTTCTGTTTGGTTAATGCTGGTCAACGATGATAATTTATTATACAATATTAGTATTGACATGTACATTAGGCGGAGCTGATTACCATAAATTTGTGATTTGATTGGTGAACCTCTAAACTGGGGGTGCCAACCTTTTTCGGTGAACCCGTCAAATGAAGTACAGTATGATATCTGATTATGGCCTTCAGTCTAAATTATATTTTACATGTTCACAACACACTAGGTATGTCTGCATAGACTACTAATGTACAGCCCAAACTTTATGCAGGCACCGGCTGTACATGCGGACAAACGTGTGTGAACATGTGAGTGTGTGTAGACAACAGTAGTAGTATAATAGAACTGTGTGCCTGTCTGCTTCGAAGTTTATCGGGCCCTTTAGACCGTCCTCTCCCATATTTACGTTTATTGTAGTGGCGACCTCTAGTGGCCATTGTAATTATGACGTGAGCAAAGGTGGAAGTCAGGTCACGTAGCCTATACAGAGCGACAAAGTCTGCATAGGGAGAAGGTCAATGTGGATGGGTGGGTCAGACAAACGCAATATTTTCACTCAGGAGATGTTGTTCATGTCTCGTTAACTTGTTAAGTGAAGTAACGTACCTAACTGCAGTTCCTTAGACCTAACCAAGTAGCATTATTGCCCAAACCTACCAAACTTTGATAATTTCACAACCCTTAAAGTGCTATTCCGGTGTAAAATCATCCCAGAGTCTTTCTCAGCAAATACACTCATCAAATAAGCCATCAAGACAATTTTTTATGTAACAACTATTAGCGCAGAAATCTGGGAGCGACGCTAACAGTCACTAACAGCCGAATGCTATGACAACAGCGAACAGAGAAGAGTCCCTACACATTAACCGAAGCACCAACAATATAGTTAGTGAACCCAGAGTTTATTAAAAGAATGCTTTGAAAGACTTACCAACTTGTCCCGGTAGCAGCTCCTCTCATAGTACAGTGCTTTCAGGTCAATTACCAAATGCAATCCAAACGGAAGGAGCCCATTGGTTCTTTGGTTAATGTGTAGGGACTCTTACCATTCTACTGCAGAGGTTTGGTGTTATCATGATCAGTATTAGTGGTTGAAAAAACTGTTTAAATGCGTTCACCGTGCTGCACTGAGCTAATCATTGTTGTAATCCGCATTTGGCTGTTAGCGACCTCTAGCGTCTCTCCCAGATAGCTCCGTCAATGGTTCTTACATGAAAAAATTGTCTTGATGGCTTATTTGAAGTGTATTTGCCGAAAAATAATGCCGGAATGATTTTTTTTACGCCGGAATTTCACTTTAACGTGTTCAAAACTGCAACCATTACGTTTATGTTTGAGAATGTGTTTATCTGCTGTCACCTGAGGGGTGCTAATTTAGGGAACACTCCTGTGGTTTTATTAGAGGGTAGGAACAAACGTCCTATGTGGTTGTACGGGTTTGAGGACTTAAAACTTAAGGTGAAGGCTCAGTGAAATGAAAGCTGTGCAGCCACAGTCAGGGGCTACAGCTAATAAAATGTCAGGATGCTTCCAAAGAACGGGCTCCACGGTCGATTAATGGCAGGGGAATGCTATCCAGCAACTCACTGAATTGGTCAGCAACAAGTAAACACTTCATTGATTTATAACAATGAAGTTGATAAACTTTTTAATACACTTATTCCTTCCCTGTGTAATTTGGAAGTAAGTGAAGTTGTATTCGAAATCCCTACTTTGATATTAGTGATGATACATTGCAGTGTCATGATACATTTCCACATGTAAAAACAAAAAAAGTTACTGCTGTGGAGATGTGGTGTCTGATAAGTTTTCAAATGCCGTGCTCTATTAAACTCAACTCGCTCTAGTTTGGTTTTCCATTAGAAAAAGTCGTGAAAACTTCTGAGCCAAAACTACAAGTTGTTTAAAAACTGATTGTTTAGAGAGAATGAAGGAGGGAACTGCAATTGTTTTATCAACTTGACCTAGATTTTTTGTAAAATGGCACCCCACAAAACTATGCCTTATCTTAGGCCATACAACTTATGAAGTGCAGACTTTGTTGGTGATGAAAGGATCCAGCAAGCGTTGATATGGCGATCAGCTGAGCACCCTGCCTACACTGAGGGGGTACTATCCACGGTGGAAAAACAATGAGTTGAGTCAAGTTAAGCGCTCTCACTGGTACCTTTAGAAACAAACCCGCACCAGCACAGCCTCTTAGGTTATTTTGGTCTGTATTGCTAATGTGTCAGTCTAAATGCGGCCCACTGCACATCCACTTAAATTGCCTGAAATTTCCGCTTGCTTGACGAAAATTTTGATTATCTCAAAGGACTGATTATTACTGTTTAGAATGGACATGGTTTGGTACTGTAAGGCTGTTTGTGTGTGTGTGTGTGTGTGTGTGTGTGTGTGTGTGTGTGCGCGTGTGCGTGTGTGTTGACAACAAATGCAGCAATAATCAGACAGCTATCACATGCAGACAGCTCTAAATGTCCACATGTTCCCGTCTTCTGCGCTGAGATGTACATTTATGTTAATGCTGCACTACTGTAACACAGTGTTGCCTCAGCATCACATTACTGGAGCGTGATGTTCCCTGCTCCAGGGCCAAACTCTCTGACTCCCTGTGGGTGTGTGTGTGTGTGTGTGTGTGTGCGTGTGTGTGTGTATGTATGTTCGGCAAATCTGTTTGCAAACTGCTGAGTACAAGCCAGGGAGTGGGTTCACACTGGATTAGCTCTGAGTTGGCTAAACACCAGATAGCAGAGATAACAGTGTCTCTGCGTGGAGGTGTGTGTGTGTGTGTGTTGTGGAACAGAGGGGGGGCAGCTGATATCAGCAGGAATAGGGGAAAACACTGATAAGGCTTTTTCAGGACCTGCGTTTCTAATGGTCATGACGGTTAGACGCTAACGAACAGGGCTGATGTTTATTGACCTTTACTGTTATATCTTGTTTACAGAAAGCAAAGAAGAAGAATGGAGGGAATAAGGAAGCAAAAATTAAAAAGAAAAAAAGGAGGTGGGAAAAAAGAAAGGACAAAGGTGGAAAGAGAGCAATATAAGAGAAGAAAGGAAAAACTGGGAAATACAGAAAGAGAAAAACAGGAAACAACTGAAAAAAACAGGAAATAAGAAAGAATGGAAACAATTAAAGGAATGGAAAAGAGATGGACAAAAAGAGAAATGGAAAGGTATCAAAGGTGCACATAGAAAAAGAGAGAAGGAAAACAAAGGGGAAGTGAGTCGGGGGAAGGAAAGGTAGGAATGACCAATCAAGGGAAGATGGATGACTGAGGAAAACAGAAAGAAGGAAAGAAATCAGTAAACAAGTAAGGAAGGAAGGAAGGAAGGGAGAAAAGATGGAAAAGAGGATGGAAGAAAGGGCAGGAAATAAGAATAAACAAAGAAGGAAGTAGGAAAGGAAGGTAAATGCAATAAGGACAGAGTATAAGAATAATAAAAAAGAAAGAAATCACACAACAGCAAATAGATTCTCAGTTCCTTCACAGATTTTCCATCTTTTTCTTCCACCCACCAGCTGCAGCCAAACCCAGTGGGAGGAAGCCGTCATCTTCACTTTCCCTCCTTTCTCCTTCCTCTCTTTCACCTTTTCCCCATCTTTTTCTCTCCCCAGAATCTAACCCATCAAGACGAGGCTTCATCCCCTCTTTTCGTGGGAGGGGAAGGTGAATCTATAAAGGCTTTGTCTGTTCCCCAGCCGATCGATTGATGTCAAAGTGTTTAACTCACAAAGGGCTGTATAAACGGCTCAGCAGCCAGCGGTTTATGCAGAACACCAGGCAAATGTTTTACAGGACTCCATTGATGTTGCTTGTTTTACCTGAGAAATAAGACGCTAATCCCCTTGATGTGCACCAAACTGAGAGGAGGTGATATCGGCGGGGGCGAGAGAGGCGGACCACCTGTCTGTCACCTCCACACAAGACAAACAAAGCTGTCTTCGCCTCACAGCCAAGCTGCATGAACCAGGAAATACAGTGCCAACAGATCCTTCAGTATCTACCAATGAAGCTGTTGAACATCCTTATTGACGTATAAATTATGGCACTACAGCTTTAAACAAACACGAGGACCCACTAAGAGGATTTGCAGCCTCAATGGCCTTTCACACTGCATGATATGTACACTGTGTGAGTGTTATTAGGTTTGCCATAATATGAAATCTGCTGCTTTATGGAACAATAAGAGTTTAAGGGCATTTTTTCCACTAGAAACAGAGCAAAGAGTCCCTGAAAGCCTATCTCCATCAAAACAACTTTTTCCAGGAACCATAAAAGGAGCCCAGGAAGCTTACATGCATTTCAAACCAAGGTCAAAATCTTGTTCCTTGGCCATAGTTCCCCCCCGAAAAGCCTTGCAAGTTTGCAAAGTCACTCATTAGTCAAACACAAACCTTGTGGCTGCCAAAACCTGTGTAGGGCATTTATTAAGCTCTGGTTTGCCTGGCTCCAATCACAATATACATCTCCCATTATGCTTTATGTTATTTTGCCAGTTGGAGAAACAGCCAATCAATCATCTTCACTGTATAGCTATAAAGAGAGTGGATCAACACAGCTGTACACGCTGTTGTATGTAGAAGAAGCAAACAACCCTTAAATTGTTAGACTGTTGTCAAACTAAGTTTCCCAATCTTTACATTTCTTTAGATGTGGTGTGCAATAAGGACAGCACTGCATTTATCGTAACATTCCGAGGGAAATATATTTTGCCCAGCTTTCTGTTGCTTTTGTCACATCACATAGGTTTCTACTGGATGTAAAGACAGCTCATTCTAAGCTTTAAGTGAAGTGGAGAAAAAAAGAAACATCCTCTTGGCTTAAAATGAGCTGTCTTTACATTCAGTGCGTCCAGAAAAATGGTTTCTTTCATTCATCTTTCCCAAACCTAAAGTCGATTTAGCTGTCTCAAAGTGCTACTGTAATGTTCATAATGGCGTCATATACGTTTTGTCACACATTCTCTGCGTTTGACACAACAACCAAGGCAGCCTATTGCACCTGTATGAACCGGAGAAGGTTTTTAATTGTAAAGCCATCCGCAGCAATATTAGACACTCAGAGTGATCCAGAAGGGAGAGAGACAAAATCCACAAAAGAAATAGGTCAGGTAGGTGGATGGACCAAATAAACACAGGACTTTCACCCAGGAGACCACTGTCCATGTCCCATGTGTCCCGTGTGTCACTTTAGTTACCCTATAAACATACTCATTTTAACTACACCCACAATCTTTGCCTAATCTTAAATAAAAGGTTTTGTTTGAATTCATAATGTTAACCACATGTTCCCTGTTAGGCTGGGCAATATATCGAATATACTCAATGTGCCGCGACTTGTTCTATGTGGGATTTATTAAATGACTACATCGTGAATATTGAGTTTATCTCGTCATGCATTTTTTAAACTGCTGGTGTTGGGCAGATTAGTATACACACTCACCTACCCATACAGTAGGTATGCCACATGCCTACAGGAAGCGCATGGAACAAGTCTCCCAGCGCGCAGGTATTTTACGCGCTGAGAAAGTTGCACTGAGATGTGGGAGAGGACAGCAGTCAACATCCGTCACTACGGCCAGGAATTACTTTTTCATATAGGCTTCTACTCAAAGGACCAGTAAATGTATTTCCTTGCGGGCCACATCTGCATGAATATTGTGGTCTTATTGTAGTATCCCCTTTCCAATAGTCTACTATTTCAAAGGCCCTTTGGGAAGACTACAATTAAATTCAGCCAGCCAAACTGGCTAGTAGGAGCAACCGTGTTACCCGCCACAGCTGATACTCACCCTTGTTAATGTCAAGCCCTGTGGGGGTCAATGAGAAATGGCTTTATTATGAAACCTGCCCCTAGTGGACACTCTGCGAACTACAATTTTTGGCACTTCCTTATTGGATCAACCAGGAAGTTACTCTGGTTGGGGCTTGGTGGCTACTAATAGTTGTAGAGGTGTACTGTTCACCAAACCTTGTTTACTTACGTATATGTGCAGTTCCCCCCTGTCAGTCTTCAGTTGGTAGCCCAAGTTATCTTGGGGGAAATAGAGTCGGAGATTCCCATTAATGTTCAGAGGATAGCAAGATCCCATGAGAATAGACATGCAAGAGTGTCCTGAGTGAACAGACTTGAAACAAATAAGCAGATAACTACGCATTTGCACACAGTTAACAGCATTTAAAAGCCTGTGTGTGTGTGTGTGTGTGTGTACAATTACCTGATTTGAACAGCTTACTTTTTTGTGTGATTTTCCCCAAAAAGAACATTTTTTAAAACATTTCGATACACGATATATATCCCGATATTTGGAAACCCCAATATCCTAATATTATTTATAGGCTGCATTGCCCAGCCCTAGTTCACCTGTGTTTAAAGCAGCGATCGTAGTGGCGGATCAAGGTCTGATGTGCATGGCTACCCAGTACGTTGGCAAGTGACTCCAAGAGGTCCTGACAAAGCGTTGTACTGGCAAATTACAAATGACATATTTTGTTTTTTAGGTGTAATGTTCAATGGAAACATCTTTAGAAACAGTAGTATTCCTTGGCTTCCAAAGGAGGCTGAAATTGTACTTTGTCTTTTTCACCTTCAGACACGCACGCACGCATGCACGCACGCACACACGCACACACGCACACACGCACACACACACACACACACACACACACAATCATCTTTATGTGTGAGAGTTGGCAAAGAGAAGGCTTGAGTCTCCACCAAATCCCTAAAAGCTGTCATTGACTTCAAACACTGTGAATTCTTCACAGTGAAGTGCCTTTGCTGAGCGACAGAGCAGTCTGTCTTTATTTTTCTATAGGATCCTTTTGATACGGCCTCTGCAGTCCAGACCCTGCACTCTGGAAGGTATACCAGGGCTCTTTTAATTCATACGGAATGAGCTTTGATTCTGTACTTTGTATACAATTTCTTTTGATACACAGCCTGGCAATGGTTGTGTGTCAAAAATAACATCTATCCATCTACCTATTACTAAGATAGTAACTTTTAACGAATTTGTTAAGAAAACTATATTTATATATACAGTACTGTATATTAGTGAATGTTCAATATTCATATGGCAGAAAAAGAAACATATCAGTCTACAGAATGCTCATTTATCAATTTAAATATTGCATTAATTTTCATGAAACATGTGTAATTTATGAGTGGTGTGGGATTGGGTGTATCCATCAGTGTCAGAGTGACATGTGTGGGGTGATAATCTATTCCATGACCCAAATTTATGTGTTGAAAGGCTACAAAACTGCACTCCAGCCCTCCCATCCGATTTCACAGCTCATCACTGTCAGTACGATATACTGCTTGTCTGTGTGTGTGTGTGTGTGTGTGTGTGTGTGTGTGTGTGTGTGTGTGTGTGTGTGTGTGTGTGTGTGTGAGGGAGAAAGCATGATAAAAGGAATGTGTTATCCATCTTATCCAGAGGAGATGTTTTGAAAGGAACTCTGTTATTAATAAATGCATGAGAGCCAACAGAAAGAGGAACATTCTGCGGCTATGCAAAAATAAAAAGAGAGGGAGATAAAGAAAAAAAAAGGCTCCTTGTTAGCATTCTCTAACGCTGCTTGCGCTAGAAGCTACGTCCTCAATGAGAGACATATTATCTCTGGTCAGCTTTCTATCTATTATTCACAGCTCTGTGAGAAACACTGGTGGCGAGATCAACAGAAGTCACTTACAATATATCCCCGAGCATCAGCATCCTATTCATGTGCAAAAGAAACCTTAATAACCACGGATGGAGATAGTGGGGAGGCTGCAAAGTTGGCAGAAGCTTGTGGAAGAGCAGGGCTTTGATTTTCAGGGCGGGTATGGATTCATCGTAAACTAAATCATGTGTTTTTGATGTATTATTCAAAATCAGGTAATGTATGGGCATTGTATATTGGAGAAGTTCAATAAAAGGGAATGTTGTTTGTCCTTTGGGGGAATGTCCTCTTGTCATGTTTTTTTTTTTGTTCATTTTAATCTACAGCTGACTTTACAGACAACAAACAACTTCGACAGCTTATTGCTTTATTAAAATCTCCCAACCTGCAGGACACACAGAGGCATGCACGGCTCACATGCATGTGTCGGCAGATCGAGGATGGATTCATGTCTGAAATGTTAATAAATTCAAGGGGAAATTGCTTTGTGTTTATCTGTAATATGACAAAACACCTCGACTTTGATCCCTGGCGCATGTTATAAGCTAACAAACATGGCATTTCAAATGCTAATTCCCCATTGTGTATGGGCTTATTAGATAATATGCAAACACAATATGTGCCTTCCATGTGGACAATGAAATATGCGGCCTGAAGCTGACACTCATCTTTATATTGAATAATATAAGAAACTGGCCAACCTTAAAAGATGCAATCACTTTTTTGTATAAATAAAGGATGTGCTGTATGTGTTCATGTCCATGTTGGATATTTAGTAGATACAATGTCAATAAAGTCACAGTTTAGAAAGAAAAACAGTTGGTTTGTGTATGGCTCTAACCTTATATGCTTGTTAAGCTGCATTTCTAAATCTGGTTCTATGGAAACACATTCGCCTTTGAGTGCTGTCCTGGCAGGCAGAGAATATTTAACAAGCCAAATAGCCTTGCTTTTTAGGTACTCTACTGCTGTCTGTTGCTATGCAACCGCATCCTCCAAATTGTCAGGTTCAGGGCCACATTCCCCTCCCTTTCCTCCCCCTTTCCTAAAAAAACTGCAGAGGGAAAAGTACTTTGTACATGAACTGAGGCGTGTACGCTGCAGCACCACCCTCAGGATTCCTCATTTAAATAAATCCTAATATTTCAATATTTGAGTTCTCCTCACATATTACAATTTCCCGAAGCTGGGTGTATTTTTACCAGCTCACCTTTGTTCAGCACACATCCTGTTCATTCGCATTGGAGCATTGTGATTCTTCCTCTGTTTCTGCTGCGTTCTTTTCATCAAAAATCACTTCACTGTGCTCCTCTTTGTTTCTCTCTCTCCCTCTCCCTCTCCCTCTCCCTCTCCCTCTCCCTCTCCCTCTCTCTCTCCCTCTCTCTCTCTCTCTCTCTCTCTCTCTCTCTCTCTCTCTCTCTCTCTCTCTCTCTCTCACACCTCTCTCTACCCGTGTACATACTATATGTCTGTGAGGCAGACTGTCTCTATAATTGGGTTATTCTTCTCTTCACCGGTCTGATGCACTGAGACACACACACACACACACACACACACACACACACACACACACACACACACACACACACACACACACACACACACACACACACACACACACACACACACACACACACACACACACACACACACACACACACACACACACTCACAAGTTTGATATGTGGAGACATTTTTGTGCACATTGTTGCTGAGGTAGGAGAAGCGCACCCATGCATGTGTTTTTACTTAGGTCTGTAAGGGAATGTGTTGTGACTGGATACAAAATTTTATATAAAAAATGACAACAATCGATTCAGAGCCTGCTCTGCATGTGCAACACCGCCTTTACTGCAGTGCATTCGGTTCCGATTACCCCTTGTGCAGTGTAACTTTGAAACCTCTCCAAACAAATCATCCCAATAAATCTGACAGCATATCGTGACCGTGTATATGTGTTTTCTCCAGAGTTGGCAACACAAATCCATATGGACAGATGCACATGGGAATACAGTGATGAAAGGGCACATTTTCACAAGGTATAGTTAGGAGGGCACTCGCATGCAACCCCTACCCCCCACCTCATCTGCGTCTCCCTACTCCTCTTCCTCCCCTCGCCGCGCCGCTCTCCGACAAACCTGCATCTCAGTGAGGTGACCCTGTTTTAATGTGTGTTGAAAAGGTCGCTCCGGTCCTGTCCACTGATACAGAAAGGCCCTTCCAGGCCTGTATGCATGGCTGCGCTTCAGTGTAATACCTCCAGACACCGGGGACATTCACTGTTTACACCACTGACACCCCTCTTTCTCTCTCTCACACACACACACACACACACGTAAAAAAAACAAACTAAACACAAAATCAAAGGCAATAGCACGCCTGAGTGGGTGTCAAACCTAACCGCTCGGGGATTTCAACCTGTTTGAAATCATCCTGACACAGTAAACTGCACTGTGTGACGGACCATCCTTTACACTTGTGTTTGCACTTAATGAGGAAAAAGAGAGAGGAAAATAGGGCAACTGCAACTGAGCCAAAATGTTATTCAGGGTGCCAACAAAGTGTGCACATTATTGCAAGAGAAAAAAACAAAAACAAAGAAGAAAGAGGAAAAATCCCAGCAAGCATTTGATGGATGGCAGCAGACTGTACATGGAGGTGGCCAAGTCTAACCCATTAGATTTATATGATGTTCATACAACTGAAACAGATTTGAAAACTCTTTTCATATCACCGTGACATTTGGCTGATTTAAGAAAGCGATGCAGGCAGAAGCTATGGACACCTATAGACACTGCCTACACTTTCATTTTCACTGCGTATTTACTGTTCACTGGAACATCAACACCCATAATTATGTTTCACATCTTTGAAATCCCGCTTTGAATTACCCCACTCCTCTGTTTCAATAAGTGTGCTATAGATGCCACGTCCGCGTCCTGCGGCTTTGATGGTGGCTGAACAGTGCAGTGAGAGCATTAGTATGTATTAGCTGGCAGATGGGCTTCAGTGCTCCCCTGGTGCTCTCTGTAATGATGAGCCATGTTCCTGTTTATCAGACAGGACGCAGTCAACTCTCCCCTCATCTGCTTTTGTCTCAATCACCCATTCCTCTTCCTTCTGTCTTTATCTTTCTTCCTCTACAAGGGTCTGTCTTTCTGTCAACGCATGCCACACACACCGTCTCTCTTTCGATCTGTCCCTCTGGTAGGCATTGCCCCGCAGAAACGTCTCTGTCTTTACCTTCAAACACAAGCGTCGAGTGTATGTGTGTATGTGCAGGCCTCAGACGCATCTTTGGGTGCATGACAGCTTTGCAGAGCTCTGAGGGGAAGCCAGGACTGCACTGACAAGACGGTGCGCTGCGTTAATTATCGACCCCACTTGATGCATCGTGCCAATTTCTGTCCCCTAAGGTGAGACACAAAGTCCTTACAGTTGTGTAATACAGATGGTTGACTTGTAGTAAGAAACACAGTGAAGATAACTGTGACAGCTTTGCTGATTTTGTATGATGTTACATCGCTGAATGTCACTTATGTAGCAAAAAATCAACTAATGAATCAAATTGAAGTTCATCGAGTGTCACTTTCTACCTATAAAAGTTTAGTTGTTATATCACAACTATACAGAATCCCTGTTGGCTCGTTTAAAGACACAGATCCTGAATACGGGCTGTGTGCATTTCTCCGTCGATTGAGCGTCTTGATACCTTCACAGTATTTATACAGCACCTCAACCTGCTTTATGCTCAAACTAGAATTACCACATTGCATGTGTATGCCGTCTCCAAACAGTCAAGTTGTAGTTCACATGCAAACTGTCCAGATTTACATAATATATAAAAAAAAATGGTGTATTTATTATTTATTTATTTATTTCTGTTGCTGAGTTATGCTGTTAAATAATGGACAGAAACGTTATGATGTCACATTGAAGTTGACCTTTGACCTTTTGAATATAAAATGTCATCACTTCAGCATTTGTATCCTGTTAGACATTTGTGTGAAATGTCATAACTAGCACCGGCATTTATGAGTTATGGCCAAAAATGCCTTTTGTGAGGTCAATGTGAACTTTAACCTCCAAAATTTGTGCTAAATTTGAAGAAAATTCCTCCAGGGGTTCCCAGAGATATCATGTTGATGAGAATGGGACACACATGTGACCTTGATCTTTGACCTTCCAAATCGAATCACTTTATCATTGAGTCCAAATGGATGTTTTTAGCCTACGCCAGAATTCAACAAAATCTCTGCAGGGGTTCCTGAGATATTGCATACACAAGAATGAGAAGGACAGATGTGAGGTTACAGTGCCCTTAACCTTCTACATTTGACCTCCAAAATCGAGTCAGTTCATCCTTGAGTCCAAGTGGACGTTTGTGCTAGATTTGAAGAAAATCCCTCCAGAAAATCCCTCCAAGATATAATGCCTCGGCCACGGCTGTCACAACCACAGAGGCACTTTTCATACTTTTTACAGTAGCACAAAGTGCCTTACAGAAAATAAAAGCAAAACAAAAAACAAAACAAAGCATGAACAACAAAGAAACACCATGAAAACCCAAACCTCTCGACCTTAAAATATACACACAGAGAGACACAAAGTCATACACACTCACTCACATGCATTGCCATATACGCACACCTATAAACATACACTAGCTGTTGCTGAGGAGACATGGCTAGGCACCGAGATCAGAGGTGAGGAAGAATCAACCTTTGGGGGCTGCACACACCCGGATATGTGGAGGAAACACTGGAAAACCGAGGGGCTGAAGCAGTAAAATAAAAAATAAAAATGAGGGAATAAAAACAGTCAAAACAGTAAAATAAGATAAAAGAATAGAAGCTATGAGGGAATAAAAACAACCAAAAAAAAGAACACATTTTTCCTGTCTTTCAAAATGAAAAGCTTGCTACACACTCAGACAACTGTACTTGTTGTGTACTAGCTTGTGATGGCTATTATCTAATGTCAACCAATATTACTCATTGTTCACTACGTTTCAGCACTCATCGTAACCTTGTTATTGCCACTTTTACATATTCTTGCTCTACCTACCATTCTACATACGTACCCAGGCTTATTAAAGTGAGTAAGAGAAGAGTTATTCTGCGTACTACAGTACCAGGAACATTGTGACTCGTGGAAACACACCTAACCCTAGCCGCAGACCCATGTCCCGTACAGTGTCTATTTGCCGATACATGCAGTCTTTCATTATCATGTCACGCAGAATGGCACACTACACATCCACTGAAATACAAACTTGCAACCCGACACACACATTTTCTCACCCTTTACCCTCTTGACCTTCATGAGCAAACTACGCCGCAGGTTTACCACCCTCCCCCTGCTCTGGTAAACAGCCCGGCTTTGAGTGATTATCCAGAGAATATCCTGACATGCTTCCTCAGGCTACGCTTGAGACTAGCCACAGAGCCGCTGAACCCTTTGCCTATACCTTCCCTCCATAACACGCACGCCACCCTCAGGGCCCTTACTTCTAACCACCAGCAGTGCTTACAGGAGCCAGGAAGTAGCCTGGTAACAAGTGCGTAATGACTCTACAGCAATCCGGCGACGAAGCAGGCAATTGGAGGCAGTGGGGAATACGGAGACAGTCGATTATGACAGGAGAGCTAAATTAGCATCATACTGGGACAGATGGTGGATGTAGCTGCGGGTTGAAACATATGGACATGCAAACTCGCAACGATTGGCCATCAATTCAAACACAACCTGTGCTACGCTTCCAGCTTGTACACAAGGGCCTGCACACACATATGTGCACATACACAAGCATAAAAACACATACACACACAATCAGCGTCTGTCACTTCAGTTACGAGTGCCTTAGGGCTTGAGAAATGTTGGGTGGACAGATGATGCAATAATGTCATATTATGGATCAGAGTAATAAATGTAGGCCATACAGGCTGATATCTCTGTTTCTACTTTGTAAAACACGCACCAAGAGAGCATTAGCAGATGTGTGAATGGAATCACATATGATATATATGTGACAGTAATCTTGAACGATCTGAGAATGAAATGGGAGAAATGCGTTTCGCCTTTGAAGCTCAGAGACGAGTTTCATTTTTATAATTGAGATCTTTCCTTCCCCTCTTTCAGCCGTTTTCCCATTCTCCCTCCGTAATTCTCCTCCTCTCTTTTTATAAAGTGTAATTGAGGGGAAGTGATCGTAATCTATGTGTGTCTCCGTGATTGACACAAGAGCATTTAACGCCACCCCAACCCTATACCATTTCTTACTCACACACACACATACACACCATTAAACATACAGGACCTATATATGTCACAACGATTGAGCACTCACTCCACACCTTCAACATATAAGGAGGAAAAATAGCGAGGTGGAATCTGAAGCGAGGCGGACATCGCGGGGGGTGTGATGTGTTTGGCATCTATACGTAGAGCGGTTAAATGGCAGGAAGAGCTGTGGATTGGCATGTACATTTTGCGGCAGCTCCAGCCAAGATGCCTGGGCCTCTTGCTGGGGAGCTGGAGATGATGTCTTAGCCTTAGGCCTGGAAGACGGGGTGGCACTCTTTGCCACTCTTTCCTCTACGTCTCATCACACACTTCCTCGCGGCTGTGGAAGAGATCTGACATTTCTTACAGCGCTTCAGGTATCTGAATATCAGAATCAGTGGTAACAGCCATGTCATGTACATGACAAGAAGTGGGTGTTGGCTGATTGATGAAAGAATGGGAACAGGGGATGTAGGGGAGGATAAACCCAGAAAAAAAATGGGTTTACTTTTTATTTGCAGGAATAGATTTTACCAACCTTTAAAGTGCTGCCATAAAGCCTCATGACCTAAATTCATGCAATACATCAAAGTAAGAGGCATTAACAGAAATGGAAAGTGTATCAATATCTGATGCATGTTATATGAAGATTGGATGTCTCGGGGGGCATAAATTAATTATTTTCTGAATGGATAGCTAATTTTTATCCATTTGATGATGACTGGTTGCAGTTCACACATCTTTTTATTTCAAGGTTTGGTTTACGTAAATCACAAAAATATCCAGTACCTTCTTACTTACACCTACATAGTTTTATCTAGATATGCAGGTTTAAAGTATGGTACCAGTACCAATTCCAGTACCCTTAGAGTGATATTGATACTTCTTTATTACTATATTCTGCAATGCATTTGTGATACATCTGTGACGGACTGGCGTCCTGTCCAGGGTGAACCCCGCCTCGCGCTCAATGTCAGCTGGGATCGGCTCCAGCCCCCCGCGACCCTGATAGGGACAAGTGGTTGAAGATGGATGGATGAAAACCCCAATCTGGAGATTATTGTCACCAACACAATGTTGGAGCTTAACATCTTGCATGAAGGCAGTAAAAAAAAAAAGATTTGCACAGCTCTCAAAAGTTTTCATTTGTTCAGTAGAAAGTTTTAATATAAAATCATGTTTAAAGGTGAAATGGTCCTACACTTTATAGGAATTGGAAAATATTCTGTGTGCACCGCCAAGTGTGAAGGACAGCGGTGGATACAAAAGGTCAAAAAGTAAATTCCAATAAATAACAGCCATCATTTCGCATCGCCTCTAAAACTGCCAAATTACCTCTTGTTAATCTGAATCTCATTGTAAATGCAATGACCACTACTGCACCTACATATCTGCTACTGTATACTGTATATATTAAAGTTTAATGAGCATGCATTACCAATTTGCACTGCATCCAGAGATCAAACAGACACACGCACACATGTGTGCACAAATTTGGCAGGACGCCCTAGCCATGTGGAGGAAATATAAATAAAGAGATTGCAGAATCAAGGCATAAATGAGGCTCGACACTCCTTTCTCTCACAATCCATTTCCCCATTACGAGGGGGGGCATAGGAACCAAATGATCTCCCTCCATCTTTCCACTGGCTCAGAATAGAAGTAGACACCAGCAACAATACTCATTTACCTTCCGTCTATCTCATACAAACAAAGATGCAGGCCGCCGTTGACCTCCCGCACAAATTTGAAAACTCACTCAGCTACTGAGGAGAACGGAAGGTAACTCCCTTGAACCCAGTGGACAGTTTCCAATTTCATTTCAGACAGAATTTGATATCATAAACACGTCCAGCTTGTTTATGAAACGGGATCCTTAGAAAAATGTTGAGAGATGAAGAGATGTGAGAAAGCATTGGAGTAAACAGGGAAATGTGTCGGTGAGAGGCAGGAGAGCCGTGGCCTGGCAGCGCTCACCCTTACATATTATGGTTTGACATTTGGAGTCAGAGCCAGTGAAATGTCAGATGGGTTATGACAGGAATGGTGATAGGCAGATTATGACTGACCTCTGACCTGGGAGTTGTGAAAGGTCACAGCTCACTCAGCCGTCTGTGAGCTTTCAGATCACAAAATAAATAGTGTCCGAGGATACAGAGGAAAGTTTGCCAAAAGCAACATTTCAGAGCAGATTTTTTTCCGTCTATGCAACGCTGTATTCATGGAAACTGACAGTTTGCTAAGCCCCGCCCTCTAAACTACCGTTGCTACCCCTGTCAAGCTGTCCTTGCAAAACACTGCAGTTTACAATAATAACAGTTGAGATTTACCAGTCAAAAGTCATTCATTTTTAAAACAATGGGTCCTTGATTTCAGACAGTTTTAATAAATGCAAGCTTCTCATTTCTGGCTAAGGCTGGCTTCATGTATTGGTCAAAAACACCCATGTCCTCACTTTATTGAATGGGTGTTATCAGTGGTTATCAGCCTCAAAGATAGGGGCCTGCTTCACCTCAAATTAGGCCGAGAAGGCAGTTATCTATTCACATGGTAACAGTTGCCGTTAGCTTGGTCAGGACGCCTTGGTGTCACTTTTTAATGTTCTGGGAATTCCATCGTCAATTACAATAAAGCTATCAAAACTTGGTTTGGTTAAGGCTTCAAACTACCTGGTTAGTTTTATTAAATGATAGTGATTCGGATTAAAATACATACGTTTGTGGTGTTAGTTAAGAATGTTGTGTAACAAGGTTAACAGTCAAAGTTGACTTTTGGTTTCACATGGGAGACAGGCACCAGTCTCCCAGGTTATAGTCCTGTGTTCATTTGACTCATCGAACACCCCAACCTTCCCTCTTACATTTTACTCTATAAACTATTCCATACCATTGTTGCTCTTCATACAACGATATCTTACAGCACTGCAGAGGAGCATTTGCTCTGAGCGTCAATATGGATTCAGATGGGTGATGATAACAGCCTACTGAGCTAACCAGGAGGTATATGGCTTTACCGCCTCGTCTCTATGGTAGTGATAACAACTGATAACAGCCATTCAATCAGCTGATAACATTCTCAAAGCGTTGTCTTTGGCTTCTTTTTAATGTTTCCAGCTGGCTCACCTCAAAATGAAAATATCTATTTGATTGCTATACATATGTATTAGTCCTATTGTTCGAGGTATGATAAAGAAAAATGCAAGATCATGCTATCATGTTATTCTCATAAGCTATAGCCTACATACAACCAAGACAGTGGTAAGATTTATGCTCTCTACTTATTTTAAAACAGTATTTTTGATTAAGACAATTTTTTAGCTACGACTTTTAGGATAAGGACTAACCATATGTTTAGCGAACTTAACGCACTAAAAAGAGTTTTTGAGTCAAGCGTACCATTTCCCAAATACAACAGGACAATGAACAGTGGTGAAAATGAAACTGACTGCACATTTTTTGTAGCACACAGAGTTTAAATTAAACGTCCTCGACAACACCAACACACACAGCACACAGATAGACCGGTAAAATCAGACGCCTGTCACTGCCGGTATTGACTGTCAGAGTGTACAATGGTGGGATACTACATTTTTTTAACCTTATGCGAAAATACAAATAGGTCAAATTTGTTTTGGTTACAGAAGAAACTAAATCTCCTCACCCCAAAAAAACTTGATTTTCATTTTATTAAGAATCGTGTAGCCCTACTCCTCAGTACTTTGTAGTATGGAAGTAATGCTGGTTTAGGTTAGTTCTGTCGGTATAAGACAGTTGGCCAGACATGCTAACAGCTTAAGTTAGAGCAGACAAACACAATGGTTAATCCTTTACTTATACGTTTGGTTTTGGAAACAACAAAGAAAGTGCCTAGTTACAAAGTTGCAAAGCTATGATTGGACAGTCGCTGTTCTAGGGAGGGCTTTCGTCAATGGTTAATTGATTCCTGCTTAAATACTGTAAAAGCATGTTGTGCCAAACAGACGACCAAGGGAGCCTTTAACCACTTTAAGTTCAGCAGAGTTCACTTTGCAGGCCTTCTCTCCCTCAGCGCCATGATACTAACCAGATTACCTTCTGCCATTACGTCAGCCTCCAACAATCAATATGTCCCATTAGTGCTAATCACTCTTTAATTAGTGATATATTCAAGGCCTCCTGTTTTCCTTGTGTGTATTTGTTCTAGTGTGTGTTTAGTCTGAGTTTGCGTAACATCCAGCCACAGTGAACACTTCCAAACGCTCAACACTTTCATCTTTGCAAAGCAGTATAACACACTATCAGATTAAGCTTTAAAGAGATCTGAAGCGTTACCTGTTTCACCTGGGGCATGTCTCACCTTTATCTATAAAGCAAATTAACAAAACCCACAACGCTCTATCATTTGGGCTAAGAAATCTCCTTTGTTGTGGTGCTGGATTTCCCATCATAAGACATTGAGACAACAAGGATCAACTCAAAAGCTTGCAGAGAAGAAAAGGAATATGTTTGGGCTTCTCTTATTGCTCATACAGCAAGGCATTAGCAATGCCTCTTATACACTATGAATGATCCCCAGCACTGACTGAGAAAGGAGAAACCATTCGCCTTTGGGCATAAAGATGGAGAGCTTTGATTATTGATTCACTGTCTCTCGTCTTTACACATAAGGTACCATTTCGACCTGAAAGAACTTGCAAGCTTAAAAAAGAAGAGAGAGAATAGAAGAAAGGGGTGAGCCCTTTGAGGGAAACATACGTCAGGGGAGTTAAACCCATGCTGAATGGAAATGTAACTGTTTGGTGGAGTGTAAGATGAAAAAAGAAAAAGAAAAGTCAACAAGATCAACTTGAAGCTGTTGTTTTATAGCTGCAAGATGTAATATATATATACTAAAAGCAAGGAGATTCAGTCATTCATTAAATTTGCCAACTTACTCATTCAGTTTATGTTAAAAGCACAAGTGTAAAAACAAGAGCTTTCCTTAATTGATTATGTCTTTGAAGAGGTGGTAATGGTCTCTGTTTTTCTGATGTTATGTTTGTGCATTTACATAATATGTTTTGCCAGAAAATGAAGAAAAATTAGCTGTTTTTCTTTCTATGGCCAAGGCTAAAAATACCCAGGATGTTGCAACATAACAGCAACACACACTGTTTTTGAATACTGGTTTAAGCTGCCCTCAAGTACAGTCCCGGGATCAGTTTCCCCCCTAAAAACAAACATCACAAACCTCTGGAGGAGCTGAGATTTGAAACTGACCAGATATCAGTGTCTTTGTGTACATCCCACTTCAATTGTTTGATGTGGAAGCAACCGGGGAGGAGATTAAAGTAAAAAAAACACTTGAAAACAAAAAAATGCTCGACAATCCCTTCTCCCTTTTAATGCAGAGATTAAAATGCCTTCTCATTTGAGTATGGTGGTTTTTCATTAAATACCACATATCTCCTCAGATTGTTGAATGTGAGTGGTGAGCAAGCCATGTTGCTGAGCAGAACTGTCTGTTATGTTATGTGTGTGTGTGTGTGTGTGTGTGTGTGGGGGGGGGGGGAGGGGGGGGGGGCTTCAGTGCAAAACCTATTAGTATGTCTGAGCCTGCATCTCCAAATCTTGTTACTCTGAACTGATGCAACAGGAATGCAATACAAACTCCATCTCCCTCCCTCCCTCCCTTCCTCTCTCCCCCAGCCTTCCTCTAGTTCTCTCCCCCACTTACTCGCTACCTGCGCTTTTATTGCAGCTCCTCTTCCTCGCCCCCTGGACACACTCTTTCTCCCTCTATCGTTCCAATTCCCAGTTGAAAAGCCCCTCTTCCCCCTCTCCTCTCAATCAGAATCGCTGTCCCTTGGTGTTTTCTAATCTTTGTTGCTGTTTTTTTTTCTCCTCTTCTTCCTACAGCAAAATATTTCTCCTCTTTGAAATTGTTTTGTGCTGTCCAGAACTCAACATCTCCTTGTAGAAAACTAATTTGAACTAAAAGTAGTTTGCTGCTTTAATGTCATTACATTTATTACTAATTTTATCCTGTGACCACCCTCTCATCACAGTATATGTCTTTGTATGATAACTATTTATTACTTAAGATCCAAAATGTAAAAATATAGAAAAGGAGAAGTCCCTCACCTTCGGGGGAAGCAAGTATTTAGGAAAAAAAACAACATGTAAGTGTAGTAAACGAAAAGAGACAAATTCTTTTTGGATCCCATTTGAATTGTTCCATGAATTACACATATGATGTTTGTCAATTGAAAAGATAGTTTTGCAAGCTAAGAAAGTCACAGTTTGCCATAAAACCGTTAAGGTATGAGGCTGTGAAAATACGTAATCAGAAAGACTTCTCACCTCAGTCGCGCAGGTGACTGAATATGCTAAAGCTAGGATGCCTGTGTTTTTCGTACCGGAATGTAACGATGCCAATGCGAGCAAGGAGCTGCTGGATAAAGCACATCAGGTAAAATAATCTGACATGTGTTGTGAAATATAGCTAAATCAGCTAGCTAGCTAGCGAGCAAGCAGAGCAAGCAAAGGTGATTTATATTGTGCGAAATGAGAGATGTAGTTTGCTAAGTGGTCTCACACAAAACTAAGTGGTACTACAACAAAATGTGACTTGACTCTTGACTTGCAAAAATATCTTTTAAATTGACAAACATCACATGTAATTCTTGGCACAATTAAAGATCAAACATTTTTTTGTCTCTTGACGTCCACAAACGTACATATTTTTTCTGAAATAAGGTCCCGGAAAGGGAGGGAAACATGGGACTTCCCATCCACTCCCTGGATTTGCCCACAGGTTGATACAGTCAGTAACTCCCATTGATGGGAAGTCATTCCAGCCCCAAAGGAAGTGACAAATGAAAACTGGATAATTTAGGTTTGAAGAGTAAATATTAAGTTACCTTCAATGTTTCCCTGGTCCTGCAGGTGTTCCTTTCTATTAAGTGGCCACAGACCGGCTGGGTAAACATGACCTTACTGAGCGTAGTTTACAGATGTCACAATAAAGGATTTCAGGGAAGTTGACTCCCCACTATAAAAAGAAGAGACTTTTTTCAGCTCTAGATGGAACATACACTTTAAAATGGTTAAAAATAGCTCTAAATGTCAGCTCTAAATTTGTATATCTGTACATTAGTACATCTTGTTCTTCAATGTCTGTTCTACATGTTCTGTTCCTATAGCAACATTTCATTAGTTTTAATTGTTTGTATCTAATCCCATAGACTCCTTTACCCCAAACTCTGTGTCAACCTCACACAAATTGCAAATAAATGTTCTGAATGAGAGAAAAAAGTCCTCAGGTAAGTTTTAAAAATCACCTAAATACCCCAAATGCCCTTTTGGACATATTTACATGCCTACATTGGTATGCATGCTATAATAACAATTATTATACATAAAAACAATATTATATTCATTATTTTGTTATAAATCATGTTAAATCATATGTTATATGCAAAGACTTTGAAAATATTCCTGACAGTCAGGGAAGAGACTGCTCGGTACCTGTAACAGAGGTTGCCTGTAGCACCATGCCAGACGAGCCCCAGGGTTCCTTCTCAAATGTCTTTGCTCGTAAGACATTTCTGTTTGAATTATTTTGATGCTTGAGTCATTTATAAGAAAGGGATACTTTGTGGATTTTAATCCAACTCTGTGTCATGGCAGTGTGTGTGCAGATAAATAGTATTTGGCTTCTCTCCGTGGCAGAAATCCCAGCGGAGAAGAACGTTGTCATAAAATAAGAAGAGTAGAGGAACCATTACAAACAACTGTTAAAAAGATTTATATGAGCGTTTTCTGATCTGCCACCTCTATGGTTAAGGTCTTGTTATGTTAAAGCAACTAAAACTGCTTGGTTAATGTTAGGGAAAGATTGTGGTAATGGTTAAAAGAAAACAACATTGATTGTTGTTAGGATGATAACCATAGACTGTATAAAACATGTAGGTTTTTGAAGGGCCATTGTAAAAATCAATGTGGGTGGCTCTAGCCGTTGCCCTCTTGGCAGTGTCTGGCTCCGCCGCTTCGTGGTAAATCAAAAAACGGGCAATGAGGTGGATTGTGGGTGGAGCGACGGCAGGCGGACTAAAGCCTAGTACTAGGTACTGAGATGGGTGACAACACCCATCTCAGAACATAACTTTTAGCCTTAATGTAAACTAAAACTAAACTAAAATTGAATCCCTGTACAGTTGTCATTTAGCTAAAGAGACCACTGACTCAAAGCATGCACAGTGCTAGAAAAAAGCCTGACATCCGGAGCGTGAGTGACCACCATCTTAACTATCTATTTTGCAAGGGCACTGTTCCTGCATCTGGGGCTAAGTGCCGCCCAAGAAGATTACGATTGATTTAAAGAAATACAAACAACCCAGCCCGGTTACTCTCTATCCCAGAATGATAAGCCAGTGACGCTAGACCATATCGAAACGAAACAGCGAGATTGGCTCTCACCTGGTTGTAGCTCTCATTGCATCAAATATTGTATGCATAAAGTTCTCAGATTTCCCCTGCAGTGCTGCTGGGCACCTTTAGATCTTTGCAGCTCAGCAGGAGGCACCCGATTGCAGTGCCAAGTCCCCGGTTTTGAGTACTGTATGTATGTTTGAATGGTCCATTAGAAGTTCTTCTACTTCTGAGAGTCCTTATTTCCATCACCACAAGAGGTTTCATGTCAGGAAAACATAAAAGTAGGTTTAAACAACAACCCAATCGGGTATTTTTCTGGTGATGAAAATCTATGTTCAAAAGAGACAATTGTGTGTTTCAATATGGACAATTGGAATTAAATGCACCAGTTAAACAAGGATGAGTTCAGTGATCCATTAATAAGAAAAGCTCAAGAAGTAATACACGCTGGCTCTTATCTTTAGCCTATATGTCACAATGGTGTCAAAGTCATGTTGGTGACATATCCATCCCCAGTGGGAAAACCAGTCAGTGTGCACCTACAATAGACTCCTCTCTTTGTCTAGAAAGTCCTCCCACCGCAGGGATCTTTCTAATACTCTGTATTCCCAACATGGATTGTCACAGTTTCCTTAAAGCACATCAATCCCCCTGGGGTTTGGGGGTTGGGAGGGGGGAGGCATCCACCCGACCTCCCTCCCTCTGGCACCCCCTGTCACCACACCCTGAGGATTCTGCTCTCTCCCTAGGGAGCTTGGTACTTGTCTCCTCTAGAGTTGGATAAGTTATGACATGTGCCATCCCCTCCCTCAATAATAATTCATGGGCTGCGTTGGCACTAGCGAGGCCTATATCTTTTTTATTGACACAAATCTAATATCTGTCCGCTCTGAAATGTATGTTTCCATTGTTAAGACCTGGCGTTTCTTTGTGATGAACTACTTCATCATGTTCGCGGAGGCTGTGATTAAATGTGTGTTGTTTTATGACGTGTAATTGAGGGAGGGTGTAATAAAAGTTGCCCGGGGCTTTTTTTTTTTTTTTTTTTTCAGCTGGTGAATGTAGAAAGGGCTAAATAAGAAGTGGGCTGCTGAAAATATAGAGGGTTTCTCCTTATAACTCCCCTGGCACGGCTGCAATGCTGCAGCTCTCAGATTTGAAAACAGAGCAGGCATCACACACAGCAGCCGTGAATTGTGTCCTGTCTTGGGATTTGGTGAAATAACCTGACTGCAGAAGTCATAAATCTGGCTGAAATTGGTCTTATATGCGGCCAAATAAAGCATTGGAGTGCCAGCGCCTTCGCATTAGAATGTCTGCTCACCCTTGTTTGAAAACGGGGGGGATGGGTGGGGGGGGGCAGACAAACATCTAACATATAATTTGGGATATGCATTATACATGCTGTGTGAGCCAAGAAATCATGTCACTATAGGAGCACAAGGCGTGTACTGACACACACTGGTAGAAAATATAAAGTCGCACACACTGACATCCGAACCTAAACAATAGCAAGGAGCTAAATCATTTACCTAACATTGCCCTTGAGAGAGTGTAAAATCATTTATGTGATGCCTCGACAAAACCTAGTACACAATATGGAAACAGAAAGCTGCGCTCACACAGTGTCACTGTCATCCTCCACCGCATATCACAGGGGCCAGGAGTTACCAGCTTGTTATTGGGTTAACGCAGCTCTGCTATGCAGTGCTATCAAATCCACTCTCAGGGAAGTGGAATAGAGGCAACGGGTGTGAATGAATGCTGTGGAATGAGATTTTCTCCAAACTGGGAAAATATTATTATACTGAGTCAAGAATTTCCTCATTACAGAAAGATTTTCCGCTTCGGTTTTCCTCAGCCTTGCACATACGCATCCCCACCTCCGCCTTTGACGTTACTGTATGAGTGTAAGCAGCCGAGCCTGTCTTCAATTATTCACCTATGACGGCTTTTCAACTCAAGATGATCCCCCCCCTCCCCATGTCGCGCTTTGCTCCAACTTTTTCTCTCTCTTCTTTTTTTCTCCTTCACTTCTCTTTTTCCGCCTCTTTTCACCCCATGTCTGCCTTCCTTTCATGCTTCAAACCTTTCATCCTCTCCTGCAGTCGCCCCACCACCACCACCACCACCACCACCACCACCGACAACAACAACCCATCCCTCCGTCTTTACATCTCTCCCAATCTTGAGGTATCCCATCTCTACTTAGGGTTTGACAAGCAATGTGTGTCTCCTTTTCTCACCTCCACCCACCAAACCCTGCAACGCCATTACTCTTCCCACCATGCAATCTCCTATCATGTCAGGGAAACCTGTAGGCATCCAAGTGCTACTTTTGATCATTGCTTTTACCGGGAGCCCTCTGCCTTGGGGTGGCAAGGAGAGGCACAAAGTAAAAGAATGAAAGGCAGAACAGAGTAAAGTTATGTCAAGTCTGGCTGACGTGTGCAGCCAGGCAGTTACTGCATGCAACATGCAGCTCTCGGTTACAAGCAGTAAATAGACCTCCTGTTAGAGTCTTTGTATATAACACCATGTGGGATGACATACACGCTCTCTTTTATTGTGGTGACACACTTTTCCAGGTATTCAGGTGTAATTGAAGGGAAGATATTAAGAAAGAAGAAACAGGGAAGTGTAAATAGTGTGCCCCCACACAGCACCTAAATCCCGGAGCAACTGTGACACATCTTGAGTTATTTTGTTATTAAAGTTCCTCCTCCAGTCAATAAGTTAATAATACACCAACAGTGAATTCTGTATGGTAAATTTGACTATGCTCAAATTATACGAAGCATTCCTTTATCTTGGATCAAAATGTCATATCTGGTGTCTAAGATTAATGCTTAGTCCTGTACATGGAAAACCTTTAATTTAATAGCAGGAAAAAACACATTAATGAGATGCAACTGATAAAACCTGATACATCTAATCCGAAGTCCAAAAGTGAAATAAAAAAAAGTCATGATATCCAAAGGCTTATTCTGAAAGCATCAACACAGAAAGGAGGAAAAGTACTGATTGAACGGCACAGAGTTGTACACGTCAGAAGTGTTGGATTGAACAGACAAACTCCTATTTGAATCAGCGTTCTACAGGGATTGTGTGTTGGACTCTTGAGCACTGCCAAAACATGAGTGACTTACACTCAATACTGTGCCTGAACGCATCTTGTGTAGACACAGAGAGAAGCAGCAGCCCTGCTAATGTGCTGATACTGATATGCCTCCTGGGGAGACATAATGTAAACGTTGAAAAGTTCAAATCTGTTGCACCTCTGACCACACCCATTACCAAAGGGCGGGGTCGGGTGTGGTTTGCTATAATAATGATAATATGATAATGATAATAACTTTGTTGTTGCATTGTACAAATGGGGTCATATGTTCCCCCAAAAGGGTCCGGTGTTCCTCGGTCGCATAAACCTCCACCTTCGCGGATTTATTTCAGCATTTTGTTAGGGCAAGAGGTTACGGTTAGGGTTAGGGTTAGGGGCAGCGTTAGGGGGTAGTGTTAGGGTACATAAGCCTGTTTGCCGGGGAATTGCAACAATTGTGGCCCTAGGACCCTTTCTGTGAAAAGCGGGAAACATTGGGCCTTTTTATAAAAAAAAAGGGTCCTATGTTCCCCGGTCACATACAAAGCGGGGAACCATAGGACCTGGCAAACTTAAGTACGCTCCTGTGCAAATAGCACATTAGCAGGGAAGTGCACTTCTTGAAACAATTGTGGCAGCACAAGCAGGATTTATTAACCTGGGTGTAACTACCTGTTAAAGCTGCGCTAATCAATATATTTAAACTAAAAAAGGATTATTGGGAAAGGATTTGCTCGTTGTGATGAATCCATCCATCCAATCATCACCCAACTCTTCCGTTACCCTTAGCTCTATCGTGCATGTTAGCATCTTTGAGAGCAATGTTTTGGCTCACTTTCACTGCTCTCATCAAGCTTGTTTCCAGCCCCAGCAAGAAGCTATTTACAGTGAAAAGATTGTGATAGACCGATAGACTGCATGCCACTTGCAAGAACAGCAGACAGAATAAGCAACCATCTGGTGGGTATAATGGAGCATTTAGTAGCTATAGAGACAGCTATTTTCCTCAGGAGTTAGTGGAGAGCAAATCTAAACTTAAAGAAGAGTGAATATTTGTTACATGGCCAGTAACACAACTTCAAATGAATGTAAATGTTGCCTCATATGTGCTGAATGAACGTAAAAATTCCAAAATTCTGACCACAACAGTCCACACATGCTGTGCCTCTGTTACACAAACTCTGTAGTGGCAAGCAGCCCGCAGACCCTCACCCAGCCTAAACCCCAGCTAAGAATATTGAAACAATGAAATGGCCAGCCCAGAGTCCAGGTCTAAACCCCATAGAGAATATCTGGAAAATCCCTGGCAACAAAGTAATGTCTAAGAAACTCACTACAGTTACAGAACTGTGATAGAGACTGAGTCAGAATGGACCAAGATCAAACCAGAGCAGTGTGAGAAACTAGTGATGTCCTGTCGGCGCAGATGTGCTGAAGTCATTCAAAGCTGTGGCCTCTACACTTCCTGTTCATTTTTTAATCCTACAGCCCAAAGAAAACATTGTTGAAATCTTCTCTTCTGACACAGTGGTTACTGTTCTCTAATTTGCTTAATGTTTTTCACAAAATAAAGGTTGTGTGCCTTGGTTATTTAAAAAAAAAAAAAAAAAACATGTTTGTAAAGCAGGGGTATAGCGACAGCGGAAATTCTATAAAATTCTGAACAGTAAAAATAAACGTATTTCAGAATAAATTAAGTCTTAATACTTTGTTCTCTAATTTTGATCTCCCGTGTATAATGTGAATTTGTGTGTGCCAGAAAACACTACCCACAAATGCTACAGTCTTCTAAGAAGAAAAACTTTCCAATTTTGTTCTCATCTAATGTTTGTCATATTTCAAGAGTGAAACAGATACAGTATGCACTATGAGATAATCATATGCACGCTGCAACACATATCTGTGGGAGACAATTTACAGACATTTCTTGCTGGATCAAGCCTACTTGCAATTTTATTCCAACTGATTACATGATCATCATAAAATGCATTTGCCTTAAGCAAGTGTAAAAACTTTTTTCCATGGGAGCTCTGCTGTTGAGTCCATTGAGTCTGTCTAATTCAATACCTCAGCTGGAGGAAACCCAGCTATTGACATTATAATTTCTAATGTTCTCAATTATGTGCCAAAGAGTGGAAATTATAGAAACACACAAAATGATCTCTTATGATTACCCAGATAGAGTGAAGATTAAACGCTTAACCCACAGTAAAGATGGATTTCATTTTCTTAAATGTTGCTACATCTAATACAATACATACAATCCAAAAGGAAAAAGAGGTTTTTAGAGATGTACAGAGAAAAATAAAGAGTTCCTTGCGCCCAGGCAGCAATATGGGACAAGTAAAGGTTCACAAAGCTCCAGTCACATAGGCATTAAAATCTAACAAAGGTTTTAAACTTTGGACGACCTGCAGGACACGCTGCATAAAACAGCAGTAAATTATGCCAATAAGGAGAAGTGCAGACTGCTGGAAATAAAAAAGTTATGGATGTGGCTGAGAGTGTGAGGTGAAAGTGTGTACATGTGGTCCTCTGCAACGCACGCACGCACGCACGCACGCAGGCACACACGCACGCACGCACGCACGCGCACATGCACACGCACACACACACACACACACACACACACACACACACAGGTGGAATAAAAGGTTATGAGTCTGGCTAAGGACATAGTGATTGCTATAACCCGAGCCTCTTTATCAAATTCCTGGAACAGGCTCTGAATCACCGTCACACTTTACAACACATTGAAAGTTTCTACAATCAAGCGTTAGAAGTATTCTCTCCGTACATAAACTGCAAGGACATATTGAAAAATTCACAAAGCATGCAGCTTTGACTGCCATTGCTGTCGGACGTCTTCTCAGTTTACAATGATGTGAAAAGGACATGCATGAGGGAGCGGACAAAGGCCCTACAGCTTCGACAAAGCACGCCCCACCTCACAGGAGAGACACACGGCAGACACAGATAGCTTTATACTATTAATGAATTGATTTTATAGAACTGTCGAATCAAGATGCCTTACATAACAGCATATAATAGAGCACTCTACTATATTCTAATACTTCTGATTGTATTTCCTTTGATACAACATTTTGATAACCTGTTCAGTCAGAGAATGTGTCTGGGTGGACCTCTATCATGTTAGCCCACTCTGCCCATTGACACTCTCTGTCCGTGCAATGTACAATGTAAGCTGCTTCACACAAAACACACCCAATCAAGGCTACCATTGCTTTCCATTTATTTTAGATTTTAATCCTGCTTGAGATAAGTAATCCTTCACAATAAACATAATTGTTACATTATTGTTACAAAAGTTAAATTACTATAGTGAAGTACTATAACTTGCTTATAGACTGTTTTGGCAGCTACACTTTGGTGGTGGTGCGCCAAAGTCCAACATTTGAATAATTCATAAACTATGTTGTTGGGAAATAATATCAAAAAACAAAACAAGTGTTGCATTAAAAGGTCAACCAAGTGTATAACTGCCAATCTAAGAGCATCTTTTAAAAATGCCAACAGTGGACATCAATAGAAGCCTTAAGGATAATATTTCAATTTGTAAATTGATGGTTTGCTTTGAAAATGGTTGGCAGGAATATAATACAAAAGATAGAAGAGAAAAAGAAGAAATCTTTACTTAAAAGTTGATTTTCAATCTTCTAGAAGATGATGAAGTGACTGTCTGCTATCGCCTCTTCTACGAAAACATGTTAATGCACATAGACAAAGAAGAATTAATCGGGTCGGTGACAGAAACAGTTACACGGCTCATTTCACAAGTTTTGTTTTTTCGCTTTTTTTCCCCCCTCTCCTGTTATTCTTCCTCCATCACCTCTTCTGTCTTGAGTGAGCCATTTAGCTGTCGGACTCTCGGAGCTGTCAGAGTCCCCGCTCATTTAAGACTGAAAGGCACTTATTTACCACCGCCTCCTCCCCTCCTTTAGTCTCCTTCTGTCCTTTTTCTGTATTCCACTCTCTCTCAACTCGCTCCCTCTCACCTCCCACGAATTGCAAAGTTCGTGACACAGTCAACCTGTTGTTTTTGTTCGACAAATGGTCGCCATTCACCCTTGCAATCAAAGTTAATGAGCAGAGACACAAAGAGTCGCACACGCAATCAGAGGACAAATAGTGAAACACACACACACACACACACACACACACACACACACACACACACACACACACACACACACACACACACACACACACACACACACACACACACACACACACACACACACACACACACACACACACACACACACACACACACACACACACACACACACACACAAAGAGCCTAAAGTTTTATGGGTGAGTGGTTTTACAAGCTTAAATGGGTTCTTAAGTACAGGGTATATACCTATTGAAACCAGAACTACATCAGTCACTCTGTCATTACTGAGCACACACACACATACACACACGTCACAGCTGACTGTGTGAACATTTTGTGACCATGATGAATTTCTTCTGCCCTCCTCCTGTCTTCCCCTCACTCTTTTACTCCTCTCCTGCTTTTTTCCTACTTTCCTCCCACTCTTATATGACCCTAATCTGTCCATCCATCCCTCCATCCTGGACCATACAGAGTTCACTGTTGGTGTGGCCGCTGTGTGTTTTGGCAGGTCACACTGAGCCTCGTCGGTCCAGCCAGAGTCGGCTCAGCTTCGGCTGGAAAACCTCACAATGCTTGCTGTCGGCCGTCCCACTTCCAAACACACATACAGAGCAGAGAACACACACTCATGCTACCTACACACATATCCGCAAGCTTCTTATTTTCACAACACTTCAAAAGAGGGGGTTCTAAACTGACCCCTGACAGCTGTCGTTCGTCACAGTGCCACTTTGGCAAAGGATCATGGGAGATGTGTTTTTTCCAGAAATACCACCTAAAACCTCAATTAGAGTTGAATCAACAAGAGTAGAAGAGGTGAATTATGTGCAATACTTCAACCTGAACTGCTGTGGGCTATGGCCAATGTCAAGACCATTGCTAGCCTTTCATTTAAACAGTATGAACCTTGTAGCGGTGACTGAAAAAATACCTTTTGCACAAGTTTGCATGCATACAAGTTGGCCATTTGCACCACATATCAGCATATAGGTCTGTGAACATACTGTATAGAGCAAGAATTCATGCGTATAGGATTATTAGGATTGGATTGCTGATGACAAAGAATTTATAGTCGATCTGAAATTAGAATTTGGCTCATTATTGTGAAAGGAATTATAAGCTTTAATGATACTGCTGCTATATATTTAAAATTTTTGCTAAGAGAGTTAAACACATTTAAGGACTATTTGTTCATTAGTGCAAGTTAAGGGAGTGCAGCCCCCTGCTGGCCAGAATGACACACAGTGGAAAAACAATGCTACATGCATTAAAGGTCCCATAATGTGCTCACTTTCAAGTTCAAACTTCAATTTGGGGTTTCTAAAAGAACATGTTCACATGGTTAAATGTTCTAAAACATTATTTTTCTCATACTGTCTGTATACCTGTATTCACCTTCTGTCTGAAACACTTGTTTTTGCACCTGTCTCTTTAAGAACTCCTCCTGAAAAAAGCCCAGTCTACTCTGATTGGTCAGCATTTACACATCTGCTCTCTCTGCTTCTCACTGCCGGGAACGACTGTAACAGCACTGTAGCAACACTTTCATCACAACTGTAGAAGTCCTGATGGCATGTTTAAAGTCACGTAAAGAAACATATTTCCAACCCGGTCTCCAGAATAAAATGTTTCTGCAAACCACAGATATGTTGAATCTCAACTTTTCTAGACTGCAATATACCATTATATTGCATACTAATTACCTACTCGTCACATGCCAACACTTTTTGACGCTCCACAGTTGCAATTGCACATGGTTAACATTGGGAATCCAAACAAAAAATATTATATTAACGTTGCTTAGATTTAGGCAACAAAACTACATGATTAGGTTTGGGTTGAAATAGGTAGGTCTACCTCTGTTATGTTATTAAGTTTCACTTTCACATGGGACGGGACATGAACCATTGCCTCCTTGGTGAAAGTCTGCAGTGTGTATGACCGAACAATGCACCCCAACCTCAACCTGCTCTCATACACACACTAAAGGGTGCTTGCATATCAACGTTTCTTTGGTTTGCAGAAACGTACAAGGCCAATGCTTTTGGTGCCAACCAGGCTGGTATTTCTCAGAGCATTTTGGGGCTTTCACAATATTTACATATATAACACCACAGCCTGTTTTATAATAAGGGGCCTTAAGATAATCTCTGATGAAAATAGTGTTTACAGTTTCAGTTTGAGTGCTTGTGAGGGCATTCATTTATTGTACTTCAAGTATGAACATTTGAAGGATGACCATATGTGTTTTTTCTACTTAATCCATGTACTGATTTTATATCAAAGAATCATTTTGATTTTATTTAATGATTTTTTGGATGATGTTCCTTCAAGACACCTACATAAAATATTACATATATTCCTTATTTCTGCTAGACATTTATTTTTATCAGTGTGGGAGTGTTTACACCATCATACAAAAAACACTCCGACGTGAAACCTGTAGTATTAACACATATACTACATGTGTTCTTATAAAGTTTATAGAACCTGATCAAACTCCTACAATACTCTACAATCAGTTAAATAAATAGGGCTTCCATTTGCCAATCAGCATCAAATTGATCAGCTCTAGGATAAAGTATCTGTAATCAAGAAAACGGCCAACTGCTGAGGGGTGGGGTGGGGTGGCGGTGTGGTGGGGGGAGGAGGGTGCAGACAGCACAGATTGCCTGATTTTGGACGAGACATCCGGCAACAAATTGTGATTCACTCTCTGGAGATAAAGACGGACTCTCTGGCTGTCTGTTTGTCTGGCATCTTCAATGTGACAGACAGATGAGTCATAACTGTGTCCCAGAGCTGACAGGCTGTTGAGAAGAAAAAGTGGAGATGTGGAACAAGAGGTTGGACGAGAGGGGAGGACGGGAGGAAGGAGACGTCTGTCTGCTTCTTGCTATAGACGGGTGGAAGAGAAAATGAATTGAAAATGAATTTTGAACCTTGTCATCTTATTTTTGGGCTCCTATTACAGAACATTTCATGCCAAAAATCCCAATTTCCTCCATGTTTGCACCTTGAAACTCCATTATATTACCACACTGCTTCGAAGACACGATACTTTCTGTAGTTGTTACATCACTTATCAGTAGACACTTGATAATTCAAACCAATCACCACCATCACATTTTTGAATAATCCTTTGTGTCCCTCCAGTCCTATAAAACTTTCAATTTAACTGCAAAATATTCCTTTATAAATATTTCCTCTTTCTCCCTCCTACACCCACTGAACACTGAACATAGACAAATAGATTTCCAGTATGGATATATTCCTTTGTATATATGCAGTGAGGGACGAAATACTGATCATTTACTTAGGTTAAAGTAGCAATACCAAAATGTACTCAATTACAAGTACTGTAAATGTCCTGCATTCAAAATTAAGTGTTGATTATGGAAAATGGTTTATTAGAATGACCATTAGAGTATTACATATACAGTATGCAGCAATTCCATGTTGAAGCAGAATGAGTTCGAGCTATACTACTTCATATAGCCTAGGGGCTATTTATAATTAGCTTTGAGTGTTTGATTTATCCTAGATATTTTCCATGCTTTAAAGGTCCCATATTGGAAAAAGGGAGTTTTGCATTTTTTTTTCATTATAAAGCAGGCTGGGCTTTAACATAAATACTGTGAAAATATCCAAACGCTCAGTTCACAGAGAAATGCACACAGCCCATATTTAGAAACTGTGTCTTTTAACGAGCCGTCAGGACTTCTGTACGGTTGTGATGTCACAATTATACATATACTGGCTGCATGGGTTTTCTCCGGGTACTCCGGTTTCCTCCCACAATCCAAATACATGCAGGTGTTAGCTTAACTGATGACTCTAAAAATTGCCCGTAGGTGTGAATGGTTGTCTGTCTCTGTTCGTCTCTATGTGCCCTGTGATAGACTGGCGTCCTGTCCAGGGTGTACCCCGCCTCACGCCCGATGTCAGCTGGGATCAGCTCCAGCACCCCCCGCGCCCCCGACCCCGGGATAAGCGGTTGAATGGAATGGATGGGAAGGAAGTGCTTCTGCAGTCGTTTCCCAGCTACAATGTCAATGAGGAGATAAAGAGAGTGCAGATGTGATAAAAAAAAAAAGATACGCTGACCAATCAGGGTAGACTGGGCTTTTTCAGGAGGAGGTCTTAAAGAGACAGGCATTAAACGGAGAGTTCGAGATAGAAGGTGAATACAGGTATATTCAGACAGACAGTAGGAGAAAAATAATGTGTTTTCAAACATTAAACCATTGTTCTTTGAGAATAATAAAAATTACAAAATAAAAGTATGAAAACTGAAAATGAGCACATTATGGGACCTTTAAAAGTATCTTTTTTTTTGGGGCAATATTGGGGGCAACTTTTGTCCATTTTGCTTGCTTGACACTGTCGTCTATAGCCGCTGCAGGTAGTTTAATCCATAACAAAACATTGTGTTTTACAAAGTGATTTTTTTTTGTATGTAAAATCTGAATCAGCAAAAATAACCAGTACTTAAAACTGTCAGATAAATGTAGTCAGGTAAAAGGATGTGAACCAGTGTACTGTAATGGAGTAAAAACTTAATTTACTATATGTTTGTCACTCTTTTCTGAGACAAAACCTCACTGAACTGTTATATTATATATCTGTTGGGCACATGCATCTAATGCTCTCTTGCCTATAGGCCTTTTTTCTGCCTGCAGGCCTGTAATATTACATACAATCCAATCTGTACATGACTACACGTGTATACTATACTAATGCTGTGTCTCATTGGATTTCACAACCATTGTTTGGGACGTTTACCTCTTTATGTCTGTGGCTTTTCTGCATGAGCGTGCATATGTGTGGATGTGATTATGTGCACTCGTGTGTGTCTGTTGTTACTAATCTCAGTGGATATGCGAGTGTGTGTGTGTTTCTCTCCTAGCCCCGAGGCCAGCCACAGCAAGGGGTCCCCTAAGGCCTCTTCCTCACATCTCCCCCCACCCCTCGATTCCTCCTGTCTGTCTACCTCTCCTCCTCCCTTTCCCCGCTTCCACCCACAACCCCTGCCCCACACCCCTCCTTTTGCCCTCTTTAGCCACGACACTTTGAATCAAGCAGAAATTAATGCAGATGATGCATTCACTGTCTCATTGTCTCCTTCATTCTGTGGATGGATATTGAGATGACAGCGACATTGGGGAAACTACTGACGTAAAGCTTTTAGCAAGGCTGGAGGGTGTTTATGTACAGTATGTGTTAATACAAAGATGTGTGTGTGTGTGTATTTGTGCGTACAACTATGTTTGCCTTTTGGTACATGCCTGTTTGTATGTATCTTGTGTGTGTGTGTGTGTGTGTGTGTGTGTGTGTGTGTGTGTGTGTGTGTGTGTGTGTGTGTGTGTGTGTGTGTGTGTGTGTGTGTGTGTGTGTGTGTGTGTGTGTGTGTGTGTGTGTGTGTGTGTGTGTGTGTGCGTGCGCATGCGTGTGTGTGTGTGTGTATTTTTAAATGTTTTTTGGGAGTGTGTATATATGCTTGTGTGTGTGTCTCTGTGTGAATATGACAAGGTTTGGACCTTCCATCACGTGTCTGTGTGTCTGTGTGTACACACGTGCATGTGTCACATTGTAATCCACCACCTGGAGAGAGCAGAAAGGGGTTATGGGTAATATGCGAACTGCTGTTTGATTGATGAGCCAATCAGAGCGGCACAAAGGATTTCATTAACAATAGACACCCTGCCACAAATCAGCAATCATCCACACACACTCTCACTTATCAACACTTATCAGCGTATACACACCACGTATCCCGCAAACACACTTACAGTCACTTATCGACACATTTAAGTGCGTCAGCCTACCCCACCCACTCGTCTACAAACATATCCGCACTGAGCGGCCGGGTGTGTGTGTGTTTGACATAAGTAACATAGTGTTATCACAAAGTCAGCAGTAATATTGTGGCCATTTCATCAGGACGGGCTGAGAGCAAGGAGAATGCATATGGGTCACTGGTTTGCTTTTGGGAAAAACCATGCGCGGCGGATCAAAACGGAGCATGTGTTCATTCATTCCCTACACATTTGGCCTGTTTCTCAATCACTGTGCTTTTGATAAAGAGTGGGGCTACTTCACGGGGAGGGGTTGCTCAGCCCTGAGAATTACTTTTTTTTAAAAAGTAAATTAGTTTTTACGCCCTGTGAGCCCTTTGCTCCGTTTTGATCTCCTCGTTTCTTAAAGAAGGGGGACACAGCTGCTCAAACACACACACACACACACACACACACACACACACACACACACACACACACACACACACACACACACACACACACACACACACACACACACACACACACACAAACACAACAACAACACACAGGGCATGGTAATAGGCTATACTTTCTCATTAGGGTGACAGGGGTGTTATTTTTGTGTGTGTGTGTCTGTGTGTGTGTGTGTGTCTGTGTTGGGATACTTCGTTATTATTGATTGCAATAATAAGATATGTGGACACACACATTATTTGCATCCCTGAGCAGAGTTATTGTTATCAGGGGGGATGATGTGATTATGATGGTCATATCCACACTGCCTGGGGCAAGACGCTGTCTGACTGCCTACGTGTGTGTGTGTGTGTGTGTGTGTGTGTGTGTGTGTGTGTGTGTGTGTGTGTGTGTGTGTGTGTGTGTGTGTGTGTGTGTGTGTGTGTGTGTGTGTGAGTGTGTGTGTGTGTGTGTGTGTGTAAGGGGGAGAGAGAGACAGGCTGAGCGACACAGACCGAGTGTGTGCACCCTGCCATCTCCATAGCATGTCTATGTCTAATTGGCTCAGGCTGATTCCACCCCTGGAATCCATTTTACATGGTTACCAAGGTGACAGCATCCGTTGTCTCCGTCGTCGGGTAGACAGAAGCATGTCAGCTTGCACACGTATGAGTGTATACACACACACACACACAAACACACACACACACACACACACACACACACACACACACACACACACACACACACACACTTATAGGAACAGTGGAGAACGTGCAGGAGACCCAATCCCTGTTAATTAGCTCCATCTATTAGCAGCAAATCCACTAATTAAAGCCGAGCCAAGACATGACCCAAAGAAAGCTATCTCCATAAGCCATATGGAGGGCTAAATGTGGAAGGGACCCAGCAATGACAGCATACACACACACAAACATACACACACACACACACACACACACACACATAATGCTTCTGTATGGATCAAGGAAGGTCAATAGAAACCCTTGGCTGTTTCAATCTGCCAACTCTTCACAGAGCTGAAGAATATCGCGGGTAAACGGCTTCTCAGACGGTGAATAGATGTCATACAGAGGTGTTTAGTGGTCTAGCCTTGATTCGGCTTGTCACGGCGAATCGGCACAGCACACCATGAAAGCCAGGGCTGAGATAGAGACAAAAAAAAACAACAACAGAAAGAAAATGGAGTGAATACAATTAATACACCTTTTCTAAAAAAACCTTTTTACACAAATAGCAAAGCGTCAAGGCCGCAAAGAGGGGCTCAGTAAATGTTCCTCTCATTTATTTTTTTCTGCCATCTCTATTGAAAGGAAAATAACCTCATGTAGCCGCACGCCGAAAAGTACCTATTGGTGAAAAGGTGAACTCAGCGTGAAAAGGAAAGGCAGGTTTTCACATTTAAGTTAAGGTTCTTTCTGCTTTTGTTCGCAGGGGGAGCGGAGAGGTTTCTGAGTTGGCTTTTAAGGCGTCGCGCTGAGAAATCCTGATGTTGATAAATGGAACGGAGGCCCGCTGTGAAGCTCTTCTGTACCCACATCCTCCCTCCCTCCCTCCCTCCTTCCTCGTCCACTTTCAATGGAGACACAAGATGAATGACAACAAACAGGGAGAATAGCAGGACACAACAGGAGCGGTCAAAAATATTACAAGGGAGGAAGCTGATGAAACCACAAAGACAAGATGACAGAGAGAGAGTGTGCGATAGAAAAGTGTCACAGAAATCTAACTTCAGGCTTATACAGTTCTGATTCCAATGTAAATCAACTTATCAAAAAAGTGAATAACTGCACTTTTCTCTGCTACATTCTCTCCTAAAACAGAATCCAACGTGCATGATAACCATGCATGATTACCTTGTGATTATCATAATCACATCATGATTTAATAAACATAATGTGCTTAAAATTAGAGGCTTGAATACTTTATGGGGCAAACTGAATAATTAACGACATACCATTAACTCAAATGTAATTTTCTGACGCATCCTGCAAGTTTCACCATGCTTTTAATGGGCTTGCAATGCACTTGTGATGCATTCAAAAACACTTCAAGCGAAGTGTGAAAATTCTGTTTACCAAATAAACATTTTAAAAGTCAATATTAGAGTAAATGTCTCATTAAGATGGATATTTTATGCATTGTCACATTGCAGGGTGAGTGAGAGTCTGTCGAGGGAAAATGGATAGAGAGGAAAAAGGGAGAAAAGGAGGGGTGTTGCCGCCCAGCGGTCTGCTGCATGAAAGCGCATTCAGGTGTCAATCTCCTGGAGGAATTAGAAAGCTCTGCGGGATGCCACTTATTTTCTTCCCTTAGCACGCTCTCTCTCCCCCTCTCTTTCTCCCTCTGTTAACCGAGTGATCAACGCTGCATTAGTGTCGGTTTTACAGCGTCAAATTTCTCTGCCTCAATCAAACTGGCTTTACTAACCATAACACTTACGACAAGTATATTTATGAATCAAAGCCTTCACGCACACTTTTTTAATACCTGTAAGGGATTCAGTTCTTTTTGCAGTGTGTCCCCTGCTTGTGATTTTAATATTTCCAACAGCACGAGAACAAAACAAACCCTTAACCCTTTACTTTTCTCATTTTAATTGTCTCATGATAATTCTTTTGTATGAGAATTTTCTTGTTACAGGGAAATTTAACTTAAGTTGGCTAATATCCATTTAAAGCTGCACCTTTACAGCAAAACAATAGAAAAGTAATATTTAGGTGTTGCTTTTAAAGCAAATTCCTGTACCCCACACATTTTTTGATTCGCGATTAACACACGCATGTTTTGTGATTATGACCCTTGGCCCGCCCCGTAGTTTGGGAAATCGGGAAGTGATGCACCAGTAACATTGTGGATGGCCAACAGAAACCAACCTCCTTGAGCAGAAATTAATAAAGATGATCTATTGAATGGTAAGTTCAACTTCAAAGCCCTTATCTCTGGATAAGACTGAAGTTATCTGGATTTACTGTCGATTTGAACTGAGTAACCACCGAAATATGTCAAGTCTCAAATACCACTTGCTGGCGAAGCATACAGCTGACAGACAACCCTCCTCCCCGTCGCAACAAACTTCCAACAGCGAAAGTTAAATGGGTGGCTACGTCTTGCAGGCCGATAACATTGTGGAGGACGAGGGGGGGGGTCTGCTGGAAATAATATGCATCGCATCCAACGACTCCACGTATTTGTCACTGATTTGGATTGTTGCAATAATAAGTATATTTGCATAAAACAAGTATTTTTGTCCACTTCCAGGTTGATAAGACTATTAAAAACCTTGAAAAAATAATTTTCAGTTAACTATGGACAATCATGCGATTAATCGCAACTAAAAATTGAATCGATTGACAGTCCTAATAAAAAATCCATAGAATTGTCCCCCAGGTCTGCAGCCCCCCCTGCTTTACAGAATATTTAAGCATCTGTCATCTCAGCTGCTTGTCCATTAGTACACTTCTTTCTTTTACATGATTGGCTGGTGTAGTTTGGTAGAAACAAAATAGTTCCTGCATTTAGAAAACTGCTCATAATTTGGTCTCTGGATTACCTTCAGTACCGGGTCATGATTTTTGGAAAGAGACATTGCTGCTGTTGAGTGCCATCAAGTTCTGTTATACTGTAAAGAACGCAGACATCATACGGCTGATATCTCCAACACTCACATCAAAACAATCTAGACTGATAGATAGCACTACAGTTAAGACAAAAAACTCAGCATACGTTTCTAAACAACTAATCTGGCTTCATGGCACACCTGTCTGATCACAGTTCAAGTCCTCCTACGGATCAAGAAGTGGCCTTCTGGGTGACAACAAACTGATGTTGAATTCAAATCCCTCCTCCTCCATCGCCTGCCAGGCAGCCTAAAGATCTATCACTGTAGGACCCCAAAACATTTTTCTCAGCCCATTTTCCTCCTCGATGTATCTCCACTTTAGCTGTCAGCTGGAGCAGGAGCGATATAAAGAGCATTCTGGCAGATTATAGGGAAGGTGTGCAGATGGAAACCCCGACGGCCTCCACCTTTCCCCCATCGTGCGTCTTTTTTTCTACCAGTCCAGATTGATGAATGTTGAAAATCTTTCAGGGACTTAAATTGTTTACCACACAGGCCCACGCTCACCACTCTGTCTAATGGGTTGTGTATAGGTGGCACTTGTATGGGCATCTCACATTCAACCGTATTGAACATGACCCTGTCTTTTATACGGGGGGCTGGCCCCTGAGCAGTCATTCCACTGAAAAGGGGGTTACAGGTATGTGCCGCTGTCTGTGTCCTTCTCCATGCCGAGCCTTTTCAATTCTTTACACTCCATTGCTTCTGCCCTCCCCTCTCCTTTCACCAGACACAGCGGCACTCAGTCTCTCTCCCCTCAAATCACCGTCTCCATCTAGGAGGGGGGTAAAAATCAATACAACACCAAACAATGGCTTATAGGCCTAAGGGTGCAGTGTGCAGAAAGGTCACTGCTATACATTATGTATGGTGGCCAGCTAATGGTCAGTGTGCTTGCAGACAAATGGACTGTAAGCATCTCCCCTGTGTGATGATCACACACACACACACACAAGCACACACGCACACAAGCACACACACACACACACACTAATGCTACACAGGCACATTTATAGGCAGAAATGGATGTAAACAAGTAGATGTAAGCACATACCTATAAACATGTTCAAAGGCTACACACACACACACACACACACACACACACACACAAAGACACACAGAGTATCAAGTGAGTCTCGATTGGGTACACATTCATTCACAGGCATGTTTTCAGAGGTGCACACACACATGAAGGTATACAAAGACACTTAAACTCACACCGGAATAGAAATGGATACACACAAGTACACACATTCTATAATTCATCCATTATTTTCTTTCTTGTCCATGGAGCTGCTTCAGAGAGCAGAACCCAAGCTATATATCTTTTATATCATTTGTGAGAGCTGCAGATATTTTGAAAGTCTTCACCTTGGACCTGTTTTGTTCTGGTTCTTGTGTGTGGTTTGTATACAATGCATTGATTTCTTCTTCATTTTCAACTATTTTATTCTCAATGTCTTTCATCTGTGTTGTGCTTTATAGTAGTCGTTTCTGTAAATATACTGTATAGGCTACATAATAAAAAAGCTGGGTGCTATTTTATACTTTTTCCATCATCAACATGTAACCTGACTCTCGCCAGATGAATTTCGTTCCGCCTTGCTTCTGCCATGATTCCATAGCAAAGTGATTTCAGGTGGTCGCGCCAATCAGGACCGCCGGGCGTTGTTTTTATAGATGTGACGTAGCGGAGAACTGACTGTTGTGATTCAGACAACAATGGCGGCTCGCATTGAGGAAGCAGGCGTCAAAATAGATACTGCTATTTCATCCTTGATGTCCAATCTAGTGAATATTTCTTCTTGAAAAGAACACCAGATAACAACTCTGAAGGCTTTTGTTGGTGGAAACAATGTTTTTCTCCCAAACGGGTTTGACTGTTCCCTGCGTTGCTCTCATCAGCGTCGGGTTGGTTTCGATATGAGTGGTTGAAGAAGCACATCAATAAAGATGACGGATAAGTGGTTTATCCAATCATATGCAGCCTCTTCCAATCACTTTCGTATGGAACGATCCCAGATGTATGAGTGAAGCAAGGCGGGACGAAATTCATCTGGTGAGAGTCAGGTTAAGTCCCATGGTGCTTTAGTCCTTTTTTCAATACTTTCTAACCTTCCTACCTTTTTTGGGACACTTTGCATCACCGTGACGTTGCCAGGCGCCCAGTGGATACTCAAGAATGTTCCTGCGCCTGGCAATGAAATAGTCCAGTACAGACTGCCTGTTAAACTACAATGGGTTGTATTTACACTCGTATGGATTAAAAAATCTGGATATAACATGTCAATATGAGAGCTTTCGAGTTGCTGATCTCTATAAACAGATATCTGCATATGACTTTTGATAAGTGTTCTGGTTTGCGTTTGTAGTCCGAGTAGTACTGACCGACTCATCACTTTCGAGAGGGCTACAGTTGCATGCAGGTAAAGCGTTGTGGAGAGCGAAAGAAGTGGAAAAGATTGGCCAACCATTATTTAGCTTTTTAGCGACTTTATTTTTCAAATGTATCTACATTCATATGCACTCATATGTAGAGAAACAATCCGGTTGTCTTTCAAATCCAACTCCATCTCAAGATGCAAATCAGACTGTAAACAATGACTGTCCCACAGTAGAGGAAGTCTGGGTCTGGATATCCATTAGCTACACTAGAACCCCAGAAATATGAACCGTTGTCCCCGGAGGCTAATCATTATCAGAACAATAGCCAATGGGTTTCAAGATTGTTGAGTGGCTATTTGTTGCAGGTTTGTTAAACCTGTGGACAGAGCTAGCTAGTTCCACTCTTAGCTAAACTTACTTGTTGCTTATGTGTGATCGATCTTCCCATCTAACTCTCAGCAAGGAAGCAAATAAGCGTAACCCCAAAAAGTCATACTGTTCCTTTAAAAACACAAATACATTGTTTCATTGTTAAGAGTTATATTCAGCTGCGGATTAATACACACTTGCTGTTCTAGTATTCACAGCAACATGGACGGATTCTGAGACAATGGGCCCCTGGGCACAGACATATAAGAGGCCCCACACTCTACTACTTAAATTCAAAGAGTCTACCTTTAGATGTTTTGTAGTCATTTTGGGTCTCTTTGGTCATTGTGCACTTCCTGTTAGGCAGTTTTCTATGTGGTAACTTTGTTTTTCTTTGTGGTCATTTTAAATCCATTTTTAATTGTTTTGTATGTCTTTGAAATTGTTTTGCATCTCTGTGATTTTTTTGCATCTATTTTAACCATTTTGCATTTATTTGTCTCTATGTGGTCATTTCAGTCATTTTGTGTATACGTGTAGTCATTAAGCATCTCTTTATAGTTATCTTGTGTTTTTTCAACCTGATCTTATGGGCCCCTGTAGGCCCGTTCAGAAATCCATCCATGCACAACATCAGAATGTATGTATCTGATGTATGTGGGGTTGACTCAAAACAAACGGTGTGGGCACTGTTGATTGTTCATGACAATGGCGAAACACGTTAAGCACTGCAAAAGTGTGGCTCATTGGAAGTTTTTGGACCACATAAATCTCTATGGCACAGAAGAAAAAGATATATCAGGCTCAGTAGTCTACTTGTTCAGTTTTCCAATTGGATTTGTTGACAATAAGGAAAATATAGAATGATGTTATTCTTATCCCTTTTAATAACCTTTTAAAGTCTACTTAATTAAGATCAGTATTTTCCCAATGGCTGTTTAATAGCTTCGGCAACATTCAGACTGCATCTTTCATGCAAATAAATGATCTCATTTAATCCTGTCAGTCACAGAGACTGAAAAGAGTCACTTAATCACTTTATCCATCAGACAACATACATTTACCTCCCTAATGAGCGCAGTAATCCCACCCATCAAAACTACAACCTGCAAAGCATTCAAACTATGGCAGCAACCGTGATGGTGACCACAGTAACAAGACCAGGAAAAATGGAAAGGAAGGGTGGATGGAAGGAAAAAAAGAGTGAGAATGACTAAATCTACAATTATTGCCTGGTGGGGCGCACAGTACATGCATCAGTATGATGTGGTAATTGCCTGGACATGCTAGTGGGGGCAGAGAGCACATTATTTACAGAGAAGATGGGAACAACATGACAGGAAACACTATGTATAAGTGTGTGTGTGTGTGTGTGTGTGTGTGTGTGTGTGTGTGTGTGTGTGTGTGTGTGTGTGTGTGTGTGTGTGTGTGTGTGTGTGTGTGTGTGCCAATACTCCAACAGTAGAGAGTTTGACCTTCATGTAGGAGTGCTGGAGTTGACACAAGCACGTCTGCACTGGGACAAGAGCTCAGGTTTAACAGGCATATTGAAAAGGTCAGAGCTGTCACTCACCCGTACACACACACACGAAGGTACACACCCAACCAAAGTCCAAATACGCGTATCCACATACACAGGCATAAACACACACATACACATGGAGAGGCAGCTAGCGCATGCCAAAACGGTGAACCATGTCAAATTAAAAGAGAAGTTTGTGCGCTCCCTGCCCATCTCCTTTAGAGACTGACTTCAACACACACACACGCACACACACATTTGGGCAGCTGCCAAAAATCCCTGGAGCTGGCAGTTTTTGCCTGGTCTTATTTTTCACCCTCTTTCCACATACACACAAACACACTCACACAGACAGGGTCATTGGTGTATAAAGTTGTTTTGGTCTGTATATGGAATGTGATTGGTTGCTGTGTTGCTAGCCCAAAAAAAAAAAAAAAAGATTCTTTCCTCTCAATGTAGTAACAGCTCTACCTCACCCCCCGCAGCCTACCCAGCCCGCTAATCTGCTTTCTGATTGGCTGATTAGATTCCTCACTCTTTTCTCTCTCTGCCTATACCTTTTCAAAAACAAACGCGTCTCCCATTCACACACACACCGGCTGGTGCAGTGTTGACACATGCTGGCACAATCAAAAACACATACGCGCCCATACACAGAGAGACTTGATTGGCAGCCACATATTATGCGAGAGCAGGAGACAAGCTCTGAATGTATTGTAGGTAACAACATTGTCCAGAACATCTGTGCATCAGACCTAAACTAAATGAGATTATTTCATTTAAGGACTTGGCTCAATTTGCCCAACATATTTAGCACACAAAAGTTTCATCAAAATCCAAAAAACAGAATGCCTTAGTAATTTTCCTCAAGATTATAGAAATTGTAATATGAAAAAAAGAATTGAATGCAAAAGTGTACATTTGAAATGATGTACAGTAACTTAATATAATAATAATATTAATAATAATAATATCGTCAATCAAATCTGGAGTCTGACTTCACAAAAATCCTACTTTCTTACAAGTTAAAATGATGATTGTAGCTGAACTTAACTGCATCACTTTACTCTTACTGTTATGACATTACTTGCACATTTAGCAATCTAAAAAAACAGTATGCTGCAGCAAATAAAATGAAAAGTTAGAAATTGCATTTCTTTTTCCTGTTACCCCCTTTCCATTATTGTTATACAATAAAAATGGTGTAGTAATATGCGTTTATGTTGCATTGCTGCTCACCAGGGTAATGCTGTTAAAATGTTTGCAAAGACGTGTCGTGATGATGATTCAGCGATCTGCACACTCAGTAATAAGCATTCAGACCTGCTACGGTAATATGTAGTGACTGCATCGCACCTTCTGTTTGTTTTTTTCATTTAAAAACGAGAACTTGTTGTTTTAAATTGACTCTGTTGTGAGCCAAAATAATAATTGATCACTGCATAGCTATAATCATCTATGAAAATCGAGAGCTAGACTCAGTTATCGCCTTTTCTAATCCAAAATTATACAAGGAAAAACTAAAAAGGTCATCATTTAAAGAGAGATTCAAGCCTACTGTGTTTAATAACTGTTCAGGGTGATTCCTATAGCCATTCTATTTCCGAAATCTTGCTTTGTAGCTGACATAAAGCCACAACCTGCTTCACAAAAAGTGTGTGATAAGGAAGTCTCCAGTGCGTACTGATGGACAGAGGGGATACTCAGCCTTAATGCAGACCAGAAAAGATGAGAGAGAGGCTGCTGAACAGAATGCAAAGGCAGGAGATGCACCCAGAAGCCAACACTAAACAGACCGTACGCTGATCCACACACAATAATTACACATAGGTGTACAACACAACGCATGATCCGTTATAAATAATAAAGGCCCTGAAGATGTCCAGAACAATCACGTTACACACATTATTGACAAAGGATAAAGTCAGCACACAAACACATCAGCATTGGCTCTCACTGATGTCCATGATTGCTTTGGCAACCCAAGAGGATGTATCACCTCATGACATATCTTCTCACTTATGTTGCCAAAAACATCCCGTTATCCCGAAAAAGCATTTGACAGATGGTGACATGTCATACTCAACATTATGTGAAAAACCAGGTGTCACATGTATGAATGAACCTGCTTTTTCTTCTTTACATTAATAATGGCTCTTGCTGATATCCATGACTACCTCTGACAACGTAAGACAATATGTTATGCTCATAAAGCTATTCTGATTGTAAGTCAAAAAGAAATATTAAGGTGCAAGCCCACACATGCTCCTTTGAGCACAGTGACACACTCCCAAACACCTTCTCCAGTAATAATCTGTTGAAGGTGATAATTTATTCTCCATCTTCGAAACTCCCCCCCAATCCTTCTTCAACTCCAGCTGGCACAGAACTCACCCGCGGTGCGTGTCAGAAGGGCGGGACGTTACATTTTTTTGGAACAAGTTTCAGTGCCGCAGACGAGAAGTAATTGTCTCGCATTTGCTGCCTGACACCGTGGGTGTTTTCTAACGCAGAGTGCCTCCAACCCTGCCAGCTGTCGACATGAAGTCGAACTGGATATTTCCCCTGGATACCACCAAAAGCTGGCATTGGGCCAGGTAGTCTTTTAGGTAGGCAGGCAGGCAGGCAGGCAGACAGACAGACAGACAGACAGACAGGGAAATGGGCAGGCAGGCGACAGGAATGGGACTGCAATATTCATCAGGTGATACCTCCAGTAACACTCTATTATTTATTAAGACTGAATCAGCTCTGTCATCATCCACACTCTAACAGGCTGAGCCTCGAGCACAGCCACAGGGAGGGAGTACGCAATATATAGATGGATTTCCCAAATGAATCAGTGGACCCGATGCAATCTGGTCCAAATACAGCTAATTAGAGGCCAGGCTTCATCTCAAACCCGCAGCAAGGGGATTACATAGGTTTGAGTGCAAATATTTCATATCCCGGCTGAAGTAGTCGCCCCCTTCTTCAGGTGAACAGCATTTATTTGCCCGCGTAATTTGTTTCTTTTCCAGTGAATGGCATTAATCAAATCATATGTTCCTCTAATGTACTTCCAAGCGCTCAGTGTGTTCAATCTGGCCATTAACACATGAAAACCTCCTGTCCAAATAGTTAATACATGCAGCTTTAAATAACCATGGGATGGATTAATGATGGAGGTAATCATTTACGGTATGCTTTATTAATCTGCTCTCCTGTTATTAGGACAGTTATTAAGGTTGTCAGTCGTTAAGAGGTGGTGGTGGTGGTGGTGGTGTTGGGCGGGGCAGTCTCATTTAGACTGTAGGGATCTTTACTATTGATCTGATGTAATGCCTAGCCCTCCATGCTTTTACCTGCGCTCAATCTCACATCATTTCTACTGCCAAACTCTGACAACTGAGCTGACACGTCTGACTTATGTAACATTGGACTCTGACTACCTATAAAGGCCTGCACAGTGAACACTTTATATACATGTAGGAAATACTCATTCCTTTACACAATGTTTATCTTGAGATACTTTTTTTATCTTTAAAGGGTCACTACACTGATTTTTACACATGCATTTCAGTCGACTTGCCCTGCTCAGCCTGTGAAAAACAGTTGTCTAAGGTCTTCTGTGGCTCTAGGTGAGCTTTGTCAAGACTAAGATAAAAATCCTGATCATATCATCAGGGGTTATCTCAGCTTGAGCTTGGAGATTACACATTTATAACAGAAAGCCTGGGTTAGAAACTTGACAGCTTAGAGTGTGAATACACCAGGCGGGGATGGTTCAATGAAAAAGTGTTATTGGTTTAATTATATGAATATAAATGTCAGCCCTATCTCCAGACACCGATGTTGAATGATTCTGCAATACCCTGCGTCTGATATGCCAATCATTTTTAAATTACTTTTTATACAAAATGTTGTAAAGTACAGTATGGTTAGGAACAGGGAGAGATCATGCCAAATAAACTATGGTTCAGCCAACCAGAACACTTGGTTAAGGTTAGGGAAAGGTAGTGGTTATGGTTTAAATATAATAATAATAATAATAATAATAATAATAATAATAATAATAATAAGCAAAGATCAATAGCAGGTCTTTGATTGAATGCAAACTGCATGAATGTCAGATAGGCTACACCCATCCACCCTGACTTCCAACCCCTTAGTTTCTGATTTAGTATTTAAAGGGAACAATACTTACTGCACTGGCACTTACCTGGCCAATCACAACCAAGTTGGTTAAACATGCTTGCATCATAGGCCCCACCATAGCAGACTCTGTTGCTGCCATAGAGAGTTTATAGTCATTTTTACATAGAAAAAGCATCATATTTGTGACCAGGAAAAGGCTGCAATTCGACGTCCTGTCTATGTGAAACCGGGGCGAAGCATTCCTCTTTTTCCAAAAAGACGGCTCTCTGGGATAGGCACAAACATGTGACATGATGAGAAGCACAAAGTTGGGCATACACACTGAGGTACAACATATACATCAGAAGAATTTAACAGGGTTTCCAGTTTCTCATCTCAATGATCGGTTACCAGGTGATGACTTGCTGTCTCTTGTTTCTGTGATCAGCTGTTTCCTTTTTTTAAAACTCCTGGCTGTGGGTCGCACAACAGTTCACCTCATTGACACCTCCGCCCAAGTCACACCTGTGCCACCAAACCGCATCAACTCTCAACTCTATTTACATCAATATCGAGGGTCCAAGCCATGACATTAGGGGGCTGAATCAGACAATTCTGTCAGATATCAGACAAGAAACATTGTTAAAGCCTGCATGAAAAGTTGTTACATTACGTGTTGATTTTCATATCCATCATCACGTAACTATCTACTTCATATATAAGGCTTTAAGAAATGAGGTCAAGCTAAACTTAACTTAACTGACTCTAGCTAGCTTTATCATTAGCATTTATTATCTCATTACTGCATCTAAACCTAACTCTAATTTAAAAAATAATGTTTTATAAAGGCTTTTGGAATTGAAGTATCATGAATACTAGCTGGGTTGCTTGTCTTCAAAAGATAGATAGATAGATAGATAGATAGATAGATAGATAGATAGATAGATAGATAGATAGATAGATAGATAGATAGATAGATAGATAGATAGATAGATAGATAGATAGATAGATAGATAGATAGATAGATAGATAGATCAATTTATTTATCCCCGAGGGGAAATGAGGTCATCGTAGCAGCGGTACAGAGTAATCAGAAGTACTAAAAATAAGATAAAATATAAAATACAAAATATGAACAACAATAAAATAGAAGTACAGTATCGCAGATAAAACACTATATTACAATGTGCTATGTTGATTTTAATGTGCAAGAGAGATAAAGGTGCATTTCAGTGATAGGTCACTTTGAGTAGTGTGAGTTTATTCCCTGAGCGACGCTCAGCGTTGCTGTGAAGCGTTGTAGAGTCTGACGGCAGCAGGTAGGAATGATTTCCTGTGCCGTTCCTTAAGGCAGCGAGGTTGAATGAGTCTGCTGCTGAAGCTGCTCTGAAGCTTGTCCATGGTTTCATGGAGGGGATGGGAGACATTGTCCATGATCACCAGCAGTTTTGCTAGCATCCTGTGCTCCACAACCTCTTCCAGGGTGACAAGCTTAGAGCCAACAACAGACCCTGCCTTCTTTATGAGTTTGTTCAGTGTGTTCTCCTCTTTTGCTTTGATGCTCGCATCCCAGGACACCTCAGCGAAGAAGATGGTGCTTGCGACAACAGACTGATAAAACATCTGAAGCATCCGGTTGCAGACGTTGAAGGACCTGAGCCTCCTCAGGAAGTAAAGCCGGCTCAGGCCCTTCTTGTAGACTGCCTTTGTGTTTGTGGTCCACTCCAGTTTGTTGTCCAGCACCACACCCAGGAACTTGTAGGAGTCCACAATGTTGATGTCCTTCCCACCAATGCAGACTGGAGAGGGCGGGGGCTTGTTCCTCTTAAAGTCCACCACCATCTCTTTCGTCTTTGCCACGTTCAGCTGCAGGTGGTTCTCCTCACACCACTTGACAAAATTGCCGACCAGGTCCCTGTACTCATCCTCCCTTCCACCCTCTACACACCCCACAATGGCCGTGTCATCAGAGAATTTCTGCAGATGACACGGCTCAGTGCGGTACTTAAAAAAAAGATACAGATGACCGATAATCCCCTGCTTCTTGTGACCAATAAGATCACCAATGGTTTTTACATTTTTATATTCATAACCTGTAGGGTAAATAGCACTGTATGTTCAGTATCAGTCAATTGATGACCATTTAAATGTAGAATAAATGCAAATAGAATACATAGCAATAGGATACAATTTTCTAAATTACCCTAAGCATCGTGGCGGCACGGTGGTTAGCAATGACGCCTCACAGCAACAGGGTTCCTGGGTTCATCAGTTTCCTCCCACAGTCCAAAGACATGCAGGTGTAGGTTAATTGATGACTCTAAATTGCCCGTAGGTGTGAATGGTTGTCTGTCTCTGTTTGTCTCCATGTGCCCTGTGATAGACTGGCGTCCTGTCCAGGGTATATCCCGCCTCACGCTCAATGTCAGCTGGGATCGGCTCCAGTCCCCCACGACCCCCATAGGGACAAGCGGTTGAAGATGAGTGAGTGAGTGACCCCAAGCATCGTTTTCTACATTATATGTTTTTCGTACCAGCACATATTTGAAAACATGTCTGTGGTAGGTCAAATTCAACCAATAATGCATTGATCCCTAAATGTATTATACATCCCTTATGAATAGGGACTAGACACACTTTTGTAAACTCTGTTTATTTTGAGAAATAAAGAATTCAACTTAAGTTTTCAAACTAAATCATTTGAAACAATAAAATAATGCAGGAGATCCTCAGTTGAACAATGGGGATCAGCAGTTGGTCGTTGGGTGTGTTACTGTTTGACTAAACACTGTGCCGCTCTCCCCCACTCAGAGAACACAGGCAGTCCAGAGAACCACAGCCACTTAAGAGAACATTCACTGAGAAATATCTGCCAAAGGTCTGCCAAAAAAAAATATTTTTTGAAGAAAAAACAGTCGCTAAAGTTTTTTAAAGGTCACCAGATCTAGCGAGAAAGATGCTACAATGGCAACACTGAAACCAATTATGTCTGTCAGGTACAGTATAGCTAAGATAGGGAGTCTTGCAATTATAAACACATAAAACAAGTCTTTCAGTGAGTTCAGATAAGTTCTAATTTCTTTTAAGATTGCCTCAGACCAAAGCACTTTTGGCAGACAGCAGTGGAATACAGCTGCACATTTGTTCCTAAAAACATCCTTGAAAGTAAAAGTGCTTTGGAAAAGAGTTGAAGTAGCCTTCAGCACCTTAGCCCACATCTTTTTCTTCATTCTCTCAATTTTTAAAACTATGCCTTCATTACCATTAATTCACAATTAACAGCCTTCACTTGTGGATAATGTGCTCAAATTATACACTATGTTCAGCAAAAGGATTTCATGGGGTTACCAAGATTTTACACATGAAAACCACTCCATCATTTCTTAAACTGCTTCTCCCAACCACAAGATGAATCATCTCTTTTCAGAAAGGAGGAGGAGACCTGACCGGGAACCAGCAGCCATAAAAACCTCAGGAACAGGAACGCACTCGCACCAAAGTTTTTACTGTTGCACCTGATGCCCTCAGCATTACACAAAATATCCTGCTTTGTGTTCTTTTATTGCCTTGTCTGTGATTTCCACATGAGCAGAGGAGATTTAGAATGTGTGTCAATGACATTGTGACTATATTTAAGAAAGCGGAAGGGACAAAAAGCTGCGGTATGCAATGTAGACGGAGACTGAATAAACAGGATGCATAATTAATAAGCTACAGTAAACGAGGCTCTGCTACACGGTGCACCTGACTGCCCACTGAGACGAGCTTTCAGGCCAATCAAGTGTTGCCTGTATGGGCTGCTGTGTGCCCATACACTATGTATGGAGTTATGCCTCAGTGCACACACACACTTATTCAGCAACTAATGAGGCCTTGGGAGATCGTACACATCTAAAAACGTTCCTCTGTCTGCTTGACTCCATAGCGTACGTGCTTATCTGTGCGTGAAGCTCTGCACCGTATAGATACTGTACGTACAGGACATCTCGCAAGGCAAAGCATCATGAAACATCAACACTTGTTTACCCCATTTGTGTTTTTACTGCTTTCTCCCATTACAATCTTTGTGTGTTCCCATCACCAGAGTCATTGAAGCATGGTGAGTTCTTAGAACACTGTCTGGAGAAAAAAATATATCTTGCTTAGTTTTTTTTAACATCTCCTCATGTGTAATTGCATTCAGCAAAACTGCTAATTTACATGCATGTTAAATAATGAAGAGCCTATTTTCAATGCAACACACTTGCTCAGTTTAACATATAAGTGTAAAAAAAGAAAAAAAAAGAAGGCTTGCGTGATGGGAAAATACAGAAATGCAAGCGGACGCACACGCAAACACACAAATACACAGAGCCCAAGTGTCATAACTATTCCACATCGTGAGAGAGCCCCTGACTCCACTTCAAAGCTCTCCGGCTGACAGTGGCTAATGATGAACACTCAGATGAAGAGCAAAGAGACAGCGATCCAAACTCGCACATTAAAAAAGGCCTCTACCCGCCTTTTACGCCAAGATAAAAGACAAGAACTCGTGCACGACTGCGGCTAATGTGCGTTTAAGCACTCATACATACATACATAAATGCGTACACAGGCAGACACACTTATCATGCAAATGTAGAATAATTACAGTCTTGTCTGAGGGAGGAAAGCTGGGTTGACTTTTGAAGATAGCGATGCTCAAAAGACTCATTGATGTTACGCTGGGTAATGGAGGAGAGACACAGAACTGGTGTCTCTCTCTCACTCTCACTCTCTCTCTTCTTCACAAAATCCAGATATCCTGCATGTCTCTGGACATTGGTGTGAGGATGGCGGCGTTTGCAGGTGAACAGCTACCCATTGCACTCCTAGAGCTGTGATCACCGGCACCCAGGGGTCAGGGTTCAGAAGCCCCAGGACTAAAGGCCCCTTTCAGACATGGCATTAAAATCTTGGGTGATGTGATCACAAGTGGAGAGCTCTCAGTACGTCGGTTTAAACCTGCCATTAGAATGAGTCTCTACATGTGTCTTGAGTGGCCACTTGTGATCTGATCTTATATCCGCGCTCTATATGCAAATAAACATGTGCATCATTTCCATTTGCAAGGACATGATTTATTTTTTCTCACTGTGTGACTCTTTACTACTTTTATAACAAATTGTGATTGTAATGATTCATAATAAGAATAAACAGATGAATCTACTTCCATTTAGAGCTATGATCGGGCCCTGCAAAAATCAGGCCCCAACAGGTTGATATAACTGCTCTAAAAAATGAAGGGAACACTTAATTATCACAATAAAACACCAAGTCAGTTACACTTTAGGGATATCAATCTGTCTTAGGAAGCATAAGTGATCAATTTCACCAGCTTTGTTGCAAAGGAAAGTGACAACAGTTGCAATGGAGAGGCAAAAGCAAGACAACCCCCCAAAAAAGGAATGGTTATGCATGTGGTGGCCACAGACAGTTGCTCTTGCCTCAACTTTCATGTTTCTTCCGAAATGTTTTGCTCTGTTAGGTACTGGGTGGACCCCTCAGAGGGATTGTCAGAGCTAACGCCGGTGCAGTTGGCCCTCTGTTCTCCCTGGCCTCATGTGGCCAGAGTGTGTAGGCGTTTCCTGGATGACCAAGGCATTGATGCCATTTGCCCTCCTGTTCCCCCGACCTAAATCCAATTCAGCACCTATGGGGAGTTATATATATTGGTGCATCGGATGCTGCAAAGTACCGCTACAGACTGTCCAGGAGCTCACTAATGCCCCCAGGACACCATCCTCCAACTCATCAGGAGAATGTCCAGTAGTTGTCGGGAGTGAATACAGGCACGCGGTTGAGTTAGCTTGTGATTTCCATTTTTCACTTTGACTATCCGTGTTATTTTGAATTCAATTCAATTTTATTTATAGTGCCAAATCAAGTTATCTCAAGACACTTTCCATATAGAGTAGGTCTACACCACACTTTGACTTATTTATGAAATCCAGCCCTCAGTGGGTTGATGATGATTTTGGTTTCCATTGATTGTTGTTACATTATTTTGTTCTCAACAAATTATGCAATGTGCAGCAGTAAATATTTTCATCTTGAATAATTTGTTCATCAAGATCTGGTGTGTGATTTTGGCGCTCCCTTAATTTTTTGAGCAGTAATCAAATGTGTGTTTCTGCTGTGTTTCTGTGTGGGATGTGTGTTGCCAAATTAGATTGGAGTATAATCATTTTCACCTGACATCTGGCAGCCCAGTCTGCCTGACTGTGCTCACTGAGCCTCTGCCCTCTGCTCCGACACCGGGGGAAACTAAACGGTTACAATACAATAGTTTTGGATGGTATTATTGATCGATCTGGTGGCACAAAGATTCTCAGATACCGCTGGTAAACAAAAACCTTATTTTCAGGTTTAAAAATGTTTTCATAAAATGTACCTGAAAATCCCAACATCCACAAACACTGGCAACAGGATAAAAGTATGCCAATCAGCTTAAAGACTTTATCGCGCAGACGCACACTCGTGGACACACAAACACACAATTGCACACACTCACACTCATACATCTCACACCTGACATTTCATGATGTAAATTGGACATTTTGACTTTTGATGATGATTTTTTTTGTACATTTTGTCGGCCTCTGTTGAAAAGAGTTTATTCTATCTATCTGTGGTGAAGGTTATATGGGGGCGGGAAAATCCCCAGAAAATCTCCCTCTTTTTCACAACCTCATATGGGCAGCTATGCAGATACTATGACAGGTGTTCTACCATTGATGTGTCACAGTCATAATCATAAGAACCGAAATGCATTGCTTCAGCCTGTCTCACTCAGCCTCCGCAACAGTCTACGACATAATACATAATGGTATACCATAAAAAAGCTCAGCCTTTCTCTGTGGATCAGAGGAAATGCAAAGTGAGGTAACGGTAAAGAATGTCAGAAAATAAATTTCCACCTGACCCTCAGGGGGGCTCTGTAATTGCACGCATTAAATTACATTAACATTAATAAGTGAGGTAAAGTTGTGAAATGAAGGAGGAAGATTGATAAAGCATGATGCAATACAGTGTACAGTGACTAAGGTTACAGTGTGGCCATACTCTGAGAGAGAGTGGTGAAGGGGGCCACTGTAGGCTTACTGCCAACCTCGGTGTGTTTTCATTAGAAAACCAAGGAGTTAGCAAAGGGCCGAGGACACACACACACACACACATATGCATACAAATGACCAGGCAGGAATTTAAACTCAAACACATGTGCTAACACACACACACACACAGACATACTCCTGCACAGGCAAGCACACAAACTAATTGGCCACCCCATTAGTAATTTATTAAGCTTGCCCTTGTAAATTTTATCAGGTATCCAGCAGGGGAATAGATTTATTGATTCGCTCTGCATTCATCAGGCCAAGAAAACAGAGTGAGAGAAAGAGCAGAGGACTCAGAGAGAGGCAGAAAAGGCGAGAGAGAGAGAGAAAGAGAGGGAGAGAGTACATTTATCAGGGCGGACAGCATTGGGTTCCAAGCAGCTTTGCAAGAGATCAGGCTGGAGTGTGTTGTGATTCCCCCTGGGTCACCACTATATCCTGCTTCATTCACAACGCTGCCTCGCCTCAGCTTATCAATGTGCGCCTCTCAATCAATAATTCTCATAAAACACCATGCAGGCTTAGGCTTATACCTTCTCACGGCCAAAAAAAAAAGAGATGCTGTCAAACTTTGTCTTAACCCCCAGGAGCTGCAGATAAGCTGCAGGGCAAACCAGTACACACAGGGTCACGTATATACTGGAAGTGGATAGTAAGAATTTTCAATTTGAAACAGCAACTTCCAGACTAACTATGCACAATATGTATGAGGTTGTGACCTCATTACTGTATCACCTCCGGCCCACTAGTTTCCAGGTTTTTCAGGGTTTTTTTTTCACTTTTCCAGGTATTGGCCTGTATCGACTGGCCAAGGAAACATGTTGTTATTGTAATAGCATTCGTCTCTGTGGCTGATCCACCCTGCCCATCACTTCTTTAACGCTCCACTCCATTTGTGATCAGTTGCAGTCCAGGGGGAGAAAACATCCTATTGCTGTTTTCAATCCTTTCCTACAGCAGGAGAAATAATATGAAATAAGTGGGAGGCAAAGAGGGAAAGGAAAAAGGAGAGAGAAAGAAGGAAAAGGAGAAGAGTTAGAGTTGCTATTCTTGTTGGCGATAATTGTGGCGTGTTTCTCTGTGCTCAAGTATATATATTCACCTTTGTGGGCGGATGGATGATTTTCCGTGTGTGTGGGCACGGAAGTTAAATTGACGTGACAGCGGGAATGCTCGACTGTAAACACTGATTTCTGAATTGCAATCCTTTGTAAACACCCCCCAAACACACACACACACACACACACACACACACACACACACACATACACACGCACACACACACACACACACACACAACCACACACACACACATACACACACACACACACACACACACACACACACACACACACACACACACGCACAAGCACACACACGCACACACACACAACCCCTCTGCTATGGACGTTTGGAAAGAATCTTTTTGGGGTGAGGATCAGAGAAACTCCGTTCCAAGATCCCTTTTCCTTCAGGCATCGCCTTGACTAGTATTGTTCCAGGATTCCCCAGCATGCCTCACCAGGAGGCTTGCGCTGCCTGCTGTGTGATTGGTGGAAGAACCCCGTGTCTGGGATTTGGGAATACCGATTCCTAATCCGCTGCATGGCTTCCTCTGTCTCTCTGGACGTCTCAGGTTGGAACATGTAGGTGGAGTGGTGTAAACACATGCGTACACACACATGCTAAGACATATGGTTCTGGCGCGATAAGGCCTGTGGATGTTTTAAGACTGTTATTGTATGGATTCCAACCATTTAGCCTCAGGCATTTGGCCACTGAACACTTCTTTAAGCTCTACAAATATTCATGATATTGTTCAAGAAAGTGCTAAAGTGAGTCTTCAGCAGCATGCACATGTTTCTCAGCGCATTTATAAGTCTACTCTCATCTCATATCTTTACTCGCAGAACTGTTTTCATAAACCTTGTGAACTATTTCTCCATTTATTGTCAGTATATAAAGAGATTACAGACTCTACTTTTCGTAGACTAGCATCATTTGTGATTTTTTTTCTTACAGATGTGTGTTGCTTTCTAAAACTGATGGCATTCCTTTAGTCTTCCTCTTTTACCTGTATTCACAGTATGTTTGGACTTGTTGAGTGCAATTCAAAAGTATTGAATTAAATTCAACAAGTGGGAAATACTCATTACCTGAAAGTTCTCTTTTTAAAGATCAGGTCAGCATTAAAAAAAAAATCAAGGACCCAGTGAATTACTTACTTAAAGCTACATATTTTCACAGGTCAATGTCAATAAGCCAAAATACAATTGCAGGAATTCTCTTTGTTTGCTGTCAGACTATTTGCAAATACTTTATTTTTTACATTTTCCACCTACCCAGTACTTCCCTTTCCCCTTATTCCATTCCATTTCATACTCCATTTGTCTTTGTAAAACAAGACATAAAAGATAATAGAGAGGGAAAGAGGGTGTAGATAGAGTGGAGGTGGGCGTTGAGGCTCATTTGGAGGGATGAAGGGAGCAGAGAAAGGGGGAAAGGAGAGGAGGGGAGGGGAGGCAACAATCTGTGCTGGTTAACTTCTCCCCGTTGACCCTGCAGAAGGGGCCAGGGCTCCCTCCATCTGCTTGAAATAATCTCTCACAAACACACACTCTGACGCGCATGCACACACACCTTCCCAAATGGCGAAGAAAAAAGGATTAATGATATTCCAACACTTACACACAATCAGCCAGAATCCATCACTGCAGCTTCTGCAAGAGCCCAGGCGTGCCAGTGTGTGTGTGTGTGTGTGTGTCACTTTGAAGATTAGGAGTGTTTATGTGTATGTCTGCAAGTGTGTATTACGTGGGTGTGTGTCATGTCTGGGGCACCATATGTTCCCCACAAATTTGTTTTCACCCCTAAAAAAGCATATCCATATGCATATTAAGCAGCTTTAATTAAGACCCCCTCTACCCACATGCATACTGTACACAGATGTACACACACTTACACTTCCTGGGAGCGGTGGTGTGATTTCCAAGCAGCGCATCGCAAGTGAGAACACTTGAGAAACAAGTTAATTGACATTGACTATTCATATATACAGGGTGTGTTGGCTGGGCCGTGGGCAGATGGTGTTTGTAAAGCCCCATATAAAGCAGCAGTCAAAAAAGAGAAAAATGCTGCCTCAGTTTTGCTCCTACATTAGGTGCCTGAACAACCACATGATGGTTGACAGTGGGTTCTGCACACCATGATGCTAAGCAGTGGTTCTGATCAGATGCTCCGGGCCAATAAGAGCACAGTTCATTTTCTGTCTAGAAGATTGTTGATTGCAGTTATTTGGTGTCAAAAGTGTTAAGGCTAGGACAAAAACCAGCAGGCCTCTGGGTTCAAAGTAGAGCTATGATAGGGCCCAAAAAGTACCCAGTTATAAACAAGACTTTCTACTATTAACATAGATACAAAGACCATACATAATTGATGACATTACACTAGTCTTGCATTTCCAGACCATACTCATGTACTACAGTATGGTCTGACTGCACAAGTTAGCATTCTGTTATGGTAGGGGAATAAAACATTTTGGACTGCTTGTATTTCTTTTAACAAATCAATCATCCTGGACGGCAGCCCCGGAGGCAGCGACGGTGCCCTTGCAAAACGGATAGTGGAAACCGCCTGACATTTGTTGTGTAAGCATATCTGGCGGAGGTCAGTCTACCTGCACTGCACACTGTACAATATAAGGTCTGCAATGAAAGAAAATACTTAAAAAAAACTTGTGATTCTAGCCTGGAGGAGTTTTGAGAAATTACAGCCCGGCCCGAACCCGGTAGATCAGGTTCTCTGCCCCAAATGCTCGTCTCTGAGTCTGACCAAAAATAAACACAGACGCTAGCTAGCTAAGCATGACCAGACCCCTAAAGATTTCCAACCAAAAATCAGTTTTACATGAATAATTTAAAACGTTAATTGTCCAAACTGAAACAGAAAGCCCACTGTATTTAACCTGACTTTCAATAGATGAATTTCATTCCGCCTTGACTCTACCTAGCTCCACTCAACCATCTGGGATTGCTCCATGGACGAGTTATTTCAGGGTCCGCATAAAATGGCCGAGCCAATCAGGACCGCCGGGCGGGGTTTTATAGATGTGACGTATCAGAGAAACGGCTGTTGTGATTCAAACAACAATGGAGAATTGCATCGAGGAAGCAGGCGTCAACATGGATGCTGCTGTTTCATCCGTGTTGTCCAATCTAGAGAATATTTCTTCTTGAAAAGAACACCAGAGAACGGCTCTGAAGGCTTTTGTTGGTGGAAACAGTGTCAGCTGTTATGTTTGGCTTTTCCCTGCGTCGCCCTCATCAGTGTCGCGGGTTGGTTTTGAAGTGAGTGATTGAAGTAGCACGTCGGTAAAGATAACGGACAAGTGGTTTATCCAATCATATGCAAGGATTTTTGATAAGGCCCAGACTATGACCCTAAACCATAATCCCTAACCCTAACAAAATGCTGAATCAAATCAATGAAGGCATAGGCTTATGCGACTGGGAACATAGGACCCCGGGAACCTAAGGATGACCCCCCCCCTGCAAGCAGTAGCAAATAAAGAAAGGTTTGTTTACATTGTTGTCCTTTAAGGAAATTCCAAAACCAGTGGCCTGACTACTAAGATCCAGTGTCATTTTACTTTAATGGCCGGCTATTTATTCAACCCAAAGTACAAAGACGAAAGGCAATAACAAGTCCTACAAAGCAATTAAATCCTTTCAGGACATGTATATAAAACATTTTGTTAAATCATGTTATAGATGGAACAATAAGTCATGCAGATGAATAGGTAGCTGGTTTGGCTAGCATGCAAGTTGCCCCCAGAACTAGAGCCCTATGCATTTAGCCACAATACCTTATCCAGGTCTAATTTCTGAATTTTGTAACGAGTTTGAATGAATGAACCTACATTATATTGCAAGAGTTTGCATTTCCCAAATTTCTAATACAATAGAGGTGGCAAGTTCAACATTAGCTTGATCCATAGTCAGAATTTGTTGCACATTTTAGAGAAAACTGTTGTTTTTTTGTAATTCCACACTGGAACTTTTTAGGCAAGGTCATTTTTAATAAGTTATAGCACACAAGAGCACCAACCTTGCCTGAAGTACGGGTTACTACTGGTTTCTCCAGTGTTGCAGAATGATAACACAAATGTTAATCATTACATTAAATTGATGCTTAAAGTGATAATCCTCAATCTCCATAATTTCTCTTTTATGGTTGTGAGTTACTTAATCTTAAGAGATCATAGCTGGGGCAAATTTTGTGCTGCACTTTAGATCTTTTGTCAATGGAGGGTCAGTCAGAGGTCTTTCCATTCCAATTTTCTCATCCTAAAGTTAGAGTGAAACCCTTCACCCATGATCCCATTTTATATACCTCCTTCAGGGTCAGATGAAGTTTGTGATTATTCCAGCACCCCAAACACAAGTTGCCACTCCATCACAGAGCTAACGCATAGGTGACACACACATTAATTCTCACACCTACAGGCAATATGGTTTCCACTTCACCTCAACGGCATTTCTTTGGACTGTGGGAGGAAACAGAAGCACCCAGAGACACGGGGAGTACAAGAAACTCCACACAAGAAGGACCAGGACTAGGGCCAGAAATGTGAACCAGGGGCATTTCTGCTTTGACGCAAAAGTCAAACTTCAACCATTTATTTTCATTTCATCTAACATGTGTAATTCTACTGAGAAAATCTGATGGGTTTTTTTTAATTCCAAATGTATAATGTAAACATCTCGTTGAGGTTCTCCACCTTTCCAGTGGTGTTTTTCTGCATGGCTGTCCTCCTGTTGCCCGAAGGATGACTGAATGCAAGTCTTCCACCCTTGACTAGTCTCATTTACATTATTTTCTGCTCTGATGTATCCAATTACTACTTGCATGTGATGTTTCATCTAATTTAATGTATAAAAAATGCTGTGACTCTTCTGGACACTACTATGGATACAAATCATCAGAATTCTTTGGGCTAAAAACAGCCTCTGAAAAGTGCTTTGATAGACTTTATTAATGCTTAACTGCCTATTGAGCGAGTTGATTCAGAGCTCAGCCTCTGGGTTTTAATGAATGGGAGCATACATTGTATATGTACGGTTGTAAAGGGCAAACTGTGATAATGATGGCAGCACTCAGGAGAGGGTACAGGAGTTGTGAACGATGGTGTCTCTACCAGCTGTGAAAATGGCTGTGGCACCTCCAAGTCACACATTTCTGTCTCAACAACGGGGAGACTGTCGCCATGGCAACGCAGCTTTTTTGGCTTTGTGGGGTGATAACAAGGTGGGGATGTGCTTAAAGAGGGATGGGGGTGAGGGGAGATGTGGTTGGTTGTGCACATAGGGAGGGAGGGAGATGAACTCAAAATGCTGCTTCCAAAGTATTTTAAACCCCAGAGAGCCTCTGCCTCGGACAAAGGAAGAAATGCATGAATTAACCCTGCACAACTTTATAATTGTACACATGTGAGGTCCCGTCATTCAAAACATGGATTTTCCAATGTATTTAACCGCAAAATCATGACTGAATTGTGACTAAGTCAATGAATTCCATTTAATTTCAACCTGGGTTGTATTTATTTTTTTATTGACACTATCAATTATGGTGACAATGTCTCACTTGCTAGAGGAGTCTTATGCACCTTTACAGCATTGTATTGTACTATACATATTTTTCACATATCTATATTTTTCCACATATCATTGCTATATAATAGAAAGCTGTGCATACTTTTCTTTTAAAATGCCTATTTTTTGTATCTACTTTTACATGTACATCTATGATATATATACACAGTATATTGACATATAGAGTGTTGTGTTAAACTAAGAGACAGATTACATATTCAGCACAACCATTGATGGATAAAAACTAGGAAACAAAGGTCCAAAATTTGAATGATGTCATGTTTTTTTTACATGAACAATGGATCCAATCACTATATGTTATGTGAATGGTATCACCTGCAGTAACAAACCCACACCAGTTCATCTGAGCTCAACTATTTTGGTTTTACAGCCTGAAACTTTGCCGTTTTGGTTCTGTTTCACAATTCTCATCGCCTCCGTTTCCAGCTGCTGCTACCTGCCCAACACCAATTGGCAGGCAGACACAGTTAGCTATTAGTTTCTTAACACAGAGCCAAGATTTTTTTTCTCAGGCGTTGGTAGAGATGAGAATCAGAGCTAAAGTGAGAGTGAATATTGGAGTTGTGTTTGCCAGGTCATCAGAAACAAGATTCCACATGAATGCTAATATTTCTCCAGGTCTGTTGGAATGCATTATTAACTATTTTCTAACACATCAGCTATGCCAAAACAAGATAAATACAGGTTGCTTTACATTCAATATAACTGTCAAACGAGAGACCTATGTGTCTTGCCTATGTCGCTGATGATGTAATTGTACTGTTTCAAAACTCAAGATCACATTTCTCATTGTATGCACTGTGGGTGCACTGTGAGCATTGCAGGGATTATATATTTTGGAAGGCAGACTGTTAGCATCGCCCTGGTTCCTTCGAAGAAGGCCAATAGGGATTTTCCATTGGATTTTGGATTATTTCAGAAAAACTGTTGCAAGAGGTTTATGATACTAACACATTTTGTTCAGCAAGATAATCTTCACAAATGCACACCACGATGATATGATTTTTGAAGCGCAAATGCAATCACTAGAGGTAAAAAGCTAACAAAGTACACCACCCACTAGCTTCCAACTGAATTTGCTGGTTCGGAGTGATGACGTTTGTAGTCTCATTTAGCTACTTGTTAGCAAACGCCATATCTAAGACATGTACAAGCTTCAAAATTCAGGAATTGGGTATTTACTGATGGACTTAATGTCGTAGAAAAAAAACATTTTGCGATATGGGAACCAATGTACAAAAGTGCATAAATGCAAACTCATCTCTGGGTTTAGGACTCATTCCTGCAGCACTCTATTCAACAATCAATTTTTGTATTCACTGGCAAGCCACTCTAAGGGGACTGAAACCCTGGGACAGAAGGTTGTCCAGATGAAGGCCAAAGGGAGGATCCTCTCAGCCATTGTGAGAGAGGTTGGGCGTTCCAAGTCTGTGATTTCAAGAATATTGAAACTTTACAAGTACACAGATTCATTGTACTCTTTGCAAGTGCACGAGAAGACAGGATTATGCAAAGACTCTCAATGGGAATTGGTTCAACACTGCAGCACTGAGTTGCTCAACAGGGCAGGGATCTGTCTCTGCACACAGTGTCTCATATTTTAAAACAGTTTGGACTGAAAGCCCTCTCTGCAGTGACCAAACCTCTCATCAGCAGAAGGAATAAAAAGTCTAGACTTGCCTTTGCTGAGGAGCATTTTGTTTGGACGAAGGAGAACTGGTCCAGACTGCACTTCAGTGATGAGAGGACGTTCAATTTATTCGGCTATGATGGGAAACGTTATGTTCAGGGTGGGACTGGGGAAAGACTGAACCCAAGGGGGGTATAAAAGTCAGTTAAATTTGGAGGAGGACTTGATCCAATCATATTTGCCTCTGGGAACCGTCATCTTGTCAGACTTTGACTCCCCATTTCCTCTTACCAAAAAAGTACATTGATATGACGTTGGGGAAAGGGAGATATGTCCGTCTTGGTGACGTTTATAGAATTAGCCACATTAGCTCCACCACATTAGTTGTTCTTATGACAATAATATTATTGTCTATAAATACATGTATTATTCAGTTATTGATGTCAAAATACTTAACATAACTTAGTCCCTCATTCGATCTTATCTCTAAATCAAAGCCATAACCTTAACCCCGCCGTGTGTAGACTGTACAGTCTGGAAAAACGCCCTCAAAAACCAGATCTTTCTGTCATCACCAGAACATTTGGTCTTCATTATGGTTTAACCACACAAACACACACACAAACAGTTCTCAATACCCTTACTCAGTGGAGGCAGATACTATTTCAGTCTCGTCTTTGTAATCAACTCGTCAGCGCAGAGGCAGCAAAGAAACCAGCAAGTCAATGAACTCTGTCTGTCTGTCTCTCTGGCTCTCACACACACACACACACACACACCACCAACTAATCAAGAGGGTGACTGGGACAGCATCCATGAAAACTGGGAGACAGGAAGTTACAGCCATGTCACAGGAAATAGGATGTGTCTTTTCCCGGGGCTGCAGTATCCCTGGGATTAGAGGGAGCAGATTGAACTGTCCCTTTGCATTACACACATATACACGTGTAGAACACACACACATGCAGAGAAACACTCATGTTGCGCACACATGCAGGCAAATATATAAGGGAAAGGGACAAGATTTAGAGTTACGACACAAGACCAAGCAGTACACACACACACACACAAATGAACAAATAAACATGTTGTGTCTTATTTTCGTCAGTGGAGGTGACTTCCTCTTCTTAGTTTGTTTAGGGCAGCGTTGAAGGAAAAGGTCTGGAGATAGTGGGTGACCATTTCCTCCTGTTATGACTACCACCAGTGGACAACAATTGAGTGAAATACACACACACATACACGCATGCACGCACGCACGCACACACACACACACACACACACACACACACACACACACCTACACACACACACACACACACACAAACGCACGCGCACACACACACGCACACACACACACACACATAATTGCAAGATTGATTCTGTAAAGTGAGACGCAGAAGTTGATACAGCAATTCTTTATTTTATTTTTTTTAAGTGATTTTGACCTTTAATGCTAAAACAGTGTAGGCAGCAAACACTGATTACGTTCAAATAAAACTAATATTTCCCATTTAATAACATAAAGCAATTATTATTTTTGTTCATCATTGTATTCATTTATTGGCCAGTTTAAAAATCTGTAATTCCTCAGATTATTTAATGTTTCCCTCAAATCTACATTACTATACTATATTAGTAGAAAAACCTCTAAGACAGCATACAAACCATAAGAACAATACAACCTTGCACTGAAAGCATTTTCTTTTTTCTGGCATACTTGCAGCATCAGAACCTTTTACATGTAAGACAACCAGGGTAGCAGCAATGAATCAGTAAATAAGTCCAGTATCTGGATTTTGGATCTAGTTCTAGGTTCTTAAATGACCCTGACACATGATTCACTATATTCAGAATGCCGAAACAGGTAACTGGGTTGTCATTGTAGCCAGTACTGACCACAAAAGAACATCATCTGTAGCCAAATAACCTTTATTTTTTTAAGTAAATTGCCCATAGAACATTTTATTAGTCATTATCTGGCCAATATGCTGTACTATCCAGTTTCAGACGTTAGCTGACTTAGCAATGGTCTTAGTCTCAGAGTCAGTACACTAGACCAGACCAGCTCATACAGATACACTGCAAAAGTTCAAGGCTTCGCCCCTTTTGGTGGTTAAAAAAACAAATATTCTATAGATGTCAATATAATTTGACATGTTTGGATTAAAATTGTGACAAAAAACACTTTTTATGGACATGTACAATGTTTAATTATTGTTTTGCAACCTTATCTCAACCTGAATTCTTGCAATACCTCGAAAAAATGATTTTGATCGGTCTGCCGTCAAGCCCCTTTAGTCTTTCCCCATCAAAGAGGATCTATGACCCAGCACAGTGGCTGCAACTAGATATTGCTTACCTGGAAATCTATACATATTTGATTGAATCACTGTTTGTGTTAAGCTTAGTTTTGTCTGAAAATAACAAATCTGTTAATAGTCAACTGTTTAGCCCTGTTCAGATATGGAATTAACACTCATCTTGGGTGATCCGATCACAAGTGAACAGTCAGTACACACCTGGCATTAGAATGCGTCTCCACATGCGTCTTGAGTGATCACTTGTGTTCAGACTTCACTTCTCTGCTTTACATGCTTATAAGCACGGAGAAAATACATAGCTAATACCGCAGATGTTGCAACGTATGATTACAGGAATGTACTAATACTAATAGTACTAATAGGCTACATACAATTTATGAACTCAAAAATATAAGGTTATTGTCTACCAGCAGTCACAGATGAGCTTCATGAGCTTCAAAGCTTCAGAGAGCCGGGGATGAGAGCAGACGGGCGGATGTCAGATGTGTGCAGAGTACCAGAACCAAAACAGACACATCACAGACGGTCTGATAATACTGTAACATTCAAAGCACAAGATTCACTCTCAGTGGTGTCTGTGACAAGTGCATACACAATATTAAAAGAATGCGACCATATGTGGCCGAGACCACAGACCTCCCAATGTGGTCTGAGCGAAGGGATGTCAATGCGTCCTCCGTGCGTCTTGGGTGCATTTAAACCTGTAGGCTACCGAGAGCTGTCCACTTGTGATCGGATCACCCAGACACATGTTAATGCCAAGTCTGAACAGGGCCTTGGATCTAGGCTAGACTGTATGACTGTACTACAGCAGCATCCCACTCAAGCTATCCATCAGCAGTAACTGTCACCATCACTCGTTTTACCACACTGACAGGGAATATCATATCTTATGTGTCTCATCTCAGTGTTAAAGCCAGAGATCTGGATTTGGCCCTTCATTAGTTTCACAACCCACTACACAACCACTTTTTATGCATTTTCCTGTTTTTTTCCTCATGTGACATATGCAGTTCTTCCAGGGAATAGTAATGCAATGCCGGGCTGGTCTATAACTTGTGTAGACCTTAGGCATTACCGTAGCTTCCAGCCGGCTAGCAATGTCCATACACCCCAAGAACCAGTATATTTTGTACAGATATTATAAGATAGCTAGCAATATACACCCCAGCCATTTCTGTTTGGCGTGCTACTCAGACTATGACTGATCTAAGAATACAATCATATACTGCTTATCTTGTTATGAAGACTTACCGACAGGATATTAATATTAATTAGGCAACCATTCAAAACTGCAGTTGTTTCTAGCTTCTCAGTGAACAAAAGGTGATCACAGTTCTAAACCCAAGTATTGAATTTTAGTTGTTTTAACTGAGCCTAAATGGATTAAGCTTGCATGAGCAGATTCGACACTGGATTCAGATTTGAGAAAATGCTATTGAACTCCAACCCTAATCGCATCAAAGGTGGACGTCTCAGCTTGACAAACCAATACATCAGTCTAAACCTACCTCAAATACAAACAGCAATGATATATATTCCCTTAAGAGCCATTTAATAGCATTAGCAGGAATCTGATTAGCATTTATCAGATTAGTATGTTAAAGCGAGTACCATCTACAGACGTACAAACGGAGAGGCAAGACGGAGGCAGCGGTAGGTACTTCAAATGAGGGGTCAAGATCAGATGATGGTGTGAGATAGAAATCTCTGGCTTTGAAAAGGGAAAGGATACAGGAATGTCAAGGTAACAATGTGCAGAGAGAGAAAGACAGGAAGACAGAGAGAAAGAGAGACAACAATGAGCGATCCAGGGAGAGAAAGTGATTTAGTGTGGATGTGTCATGTCCTGTTGATATCCTGCCACACTGCAGTGCTTTACCTCATCCTCCTTATTTAGATTCACAGCAGGTCCTTCCTGTGTCCCCAGGAGACCTGGACCCGCGTTAAATCATTATAAGATGTTTTCAAGGAAAAGAGCGTGAGAAAGAGACACAGACACTGGGAACAATAACAAGGGATACAAACTAGAGTTACATGATCATATTTTGCTGATTGAATATGTTAATCTGATTTACAGTTGGATTTCAGGCAAAGGAATGCCTTCATCACCTGTGGTTTGAGGGGATAACAGATCATATTGCGCCGCTTGCAGTGTTTGCGGTCTCATAAGCAGACGCTGGTGTTTAAAGCATGTCAACAGCACACAGACAACATCCTTTGTTATCTGTCGCTGTTCACAGTCAGAAGGGGATTACAGATGAAAACAAGCCGTTCTGGCTAACTCTGGCATATTTTCAGAAATGTTGTGAATATGCACTGTCCCTCTCAAAGAAAGCAATAAACTGAAACTAAAGGCCTCGTGTTGCCTGAAGGCCGACTGATAAGGGTTTTTCCAGTCCAGCTACTAATAGAGATTAATAGATAAATGCCACGGATAGATGACATTTTTATTCATCTGAAGTCATGTGAATGAAAAAAAATAATAATTACAGCTTATTGGCTTGCTGTATACATATAGGAATGTCCATCCTAAAAGTAATGAAAGATGTTGTCACAAAGACATTTTTTGATAATTAACCAACTTCGGCACGATACATTGACAAACCCAGTTATCAGCCCAAGGAACCTCACCTGCCCTCATATAATTATCATGGTGTTATGTTGCCGTGGCTATCTGGTAATGAAGAGAGCTTGTTACACGGTTGGAGAGACACTTAAGAGGTGCTAGGGCATTCATTAGGCTTTGGTTAAAGGGATTGGTTGCCATGTCAGCTGTTAATTGCTACTCAGGAGGCTTAGGTCTTTAGTGTAAACCTACATGTGGATGTGCGGAGAGGTACAAGAGGTATTTAGGTTGAACTCATTTTAAAAAGGCCTAACAAGGTCATGACCTTGGTTGTTCCTTGATTCAGAAAGCACTAGGTCAAAGCTAAGACATGTTCAGTATTGTCTAGGGTTTGTTTATGAGCCTTTCAGACATATTTTCATGAATGGTATATGCACTGTCACTGTCAAATAAAGTCATAAAGTAAAACTAAAGGCCTATGTTGCCTGGGGGCTAACTATTAAAGAGTTTGTCCAATGCAACTGTGATGAAATGTGTTTGGCGGCACAATACTAAAAACTCACTTTAAAGAAAAAACTTTTTTAGTCCCACTCTAATCAACATACAGATATGTAAAAGAGAAAACAAGGAAGATTACTCACAAATGTTGGATTTACAAAAAAAAAAATCTAAACCAATAGAATCTGAAGACCTCTCTATGTGCTAGTTGTGCTAGGACCAAGGCGCTTGTGTGTCCTTACTCGCATGCCAACAATCACAATAAAGCACACCCTCTTGTGTAATATTGCTTTATTATATCAGATGTGCTGACACAAAGCAAGTTGGCCTACATGCTAGCAAAGAAACAATGACGTTTTCCACCAGCAGCATGGAAATGAACAGTAGCCTATGCTTGACAGTCAGGAGAAACACCACACAGTGTCATGTAGCCTGTACGTAAGCACGTGGGGTCTGTCATAGCAAATCCATAAGCCTTGCTACCCTGAGTAGGACAGCACAATCCCCACTGGACACATAGGAAGAGAATACTTTTAATCAAACATTAGGATAGGATACTTTGGTGGGCCAATTGTGACCCACAGACTGTTGAATTAGTGTTTTTACAGTGTCACATGTTGTTAGACAATATAGTGTAGCCAATAATATTAACACTGAACTTGGATCTTGCTAATTTTGCCTTTTAGTCACATCTCTATGAAGGAGTATAGCCTATAATTCCGAAAAACATTTTGCTCCATACATCTTGTTATTTATAAGTTGAGCCATGTCTCCGTGTAATGAATTATAAAGGAGATTATTGCTGCGTTTGTCCTCATATTTATTCTCTAGTCTACAACATCACTTTGTAGCAGGTTTCAAACAACCGTCTGTTGAATCGTGTTGATGTTGCTTTTTTAAATCAATGGATTGGAGGTTAAAGCTTTACATTTCTGCTTACACTCCATTTAAGTTATCTACTGATGTTTTCAGTTATATTTTTACTTGTCTGACAACCGTTTACTACGTTTAGTCAGGTACCTCATATTTGCCTCTCCATTAACAACTTTACTCATCAGGCTTATTAATATGATAATTTAAGTGGATCGCACACATGCACATAGACACTTTTACACTTGAAGTAAAAATAGTAAGTAAGTCATCGTGAAAACACATTCATCACAGACGTTCGCAAGCAGATGCACAAATCTCACACGCGCAAACACACACACATGCACCAGTTAATCCAATAAGGCATGTGAGAACAAGTCAGGCTCGGGGAAGCTGGGTTCACTTACCTTCTCTCTGTCAGTTCTTGGATGTTACTTAAAAATGTAATGCAGAGCAACTGGCTGAAAGATATATCTACTAACCTGTTCTAGTCTATTAGTCTTTACACTGATGCTGTGTGCAATTCAGGGGCTATTTCATTTTAACAATACTCCATTGCAAGGTTCATCCAAACTGCAGAATTATTTTTCCCAAATTTGAAGAAACACTCCTCAGAGCTTTTTGGTATTCTGAAGATCATTGTATATAATTTATCTCAATGACACTTTCAAGTTAGTGTCTCTTGTAAAATGTACACCAGGCACAGGCTGTCACACGGCTGCAGGGTCAGGAACCAGTCTGGCAAAAACAGACAGTGACGCTCCTCTCAGTGGACAATGAAGCATTGGGTGGCTGTAAAATACATACAAATCTGGAGGAAAACCGACTGCAGTCTGCAAGAGTACTACATTTTTGGAGAAGATTGATTTCCCAGCATGACAGAGACCTCAGACATAAAGCCAACGTTACACAAGGATCAAAACAACAATGTTCTTTTCCTGCAGTGGCCAAGTCGGAGTCCAGACCTCAATACAATTGCAAAGCTTCCCAGAACAAAGCTGATACAGACATATAAGTTATAACAAATGTGAGTTTTAGCTGCTTGCATTACAATGTTGAGTTTCTGGAGTATACTGGAGTATTTCTAATTTTATTTTACTACCTTGTTCCTTTTCTTCCCTGCATCTCATTGAGAAACATTATACTTTTGTATACTGAGAGCCGCAGACTGCCATCTACTGTAAGTAATACACTAACTATTGATAAGTAACTCATACGACCCACTTTAAAAAAACACTATCAGTTTTTTCTGTTAAAAAAAAAGGCTACGATACAACATTAAAATACTTATTAGCCATTAATGAATCCGACATAGATTTATATTATTTCAATAATATTATATTCTAAATAATAAAAGACTTGGAATGGTTAGACTTAAAGAGTTAAATCGGAAACAGACCCAAACCCAAGCGTTCCCAAGTGGTATTATTGGTGCTGCTGTCGCCAAGTCAAACATATAGGGATTGCTTTCTGTTTTACTTAGCGCTAACGTTACCAACGACACAGGCGAAGAATCTCTGTACAGAAGATACTGCATATCATGTAGCGCCAATGGGGTGACATGGTCTCCACTTCCTGTCTCCTAACTGGAAGCGACCTCGTTGGAAAGTGTTGTGAACATCATGTGGATTGACCAAGAGCATGTACACAATTTATTCCTAATTTCTTTTGCTGACATTTATACAGTCATGTTCAGCATTTTTCAAAATGTATTTATCTGAGGCGTTCGCTAACATTAGTTGAAATTAGCTTAGCTGTGTTCACAGATCTCGCAAGACTTCCTCAATGTCTCATTTCTGAGATGTGGCTTGTGAAGAATGGGTCCAATATTTACCTCAGTGACTATGGGGCTGAGGGAAAGGCCATAATCTGTGTTCATGTTCACTTCTCGCATTGAAATCTATACACTCAGGACATGCCATCAGTCTCCTAAAGAGGCGGGGCTGTGATGGACCACACGTGACACAGAAACAGGAAATGACTGTTTTGAGTGAGTTGAACCATCTTGCTTCTAGTCCAAAGTCTCTGACGGGACACACCGCATTTGTTGATAAAACAAACTGCGCAGCAGAGACGGTGACAACGTATTTTCAGTCTGTTGAAGTAGATCAAGCTAGTCAGGCTGGCTCTTTAGTCACTGGATCCATCAGTTACTTCATATGGTTAGCAAAGCAAGACACAGCTGTAAGGAACCTTATTTGAGCTAGAAACCCCAATCTTTTTGCTCTGATAAAGGCAGAGTTAGCTTAGTAGAAAGAATGGTCTTTGCCCTCCCTCTTTAGCCGCAGGGCTAGTTTTCTTTTAGTAACTGTTGTAAGCCGTTTGTTGCGTTGCCTTGAAATGCTCTCGGTTAGCAGTGATGCGGTGTAAAGTTATATGTCCAGGGCTTTAATTAGGAAAGGTAGGAAGGAAGTAGTGAGGCTGTAATGCACTGCTTTTGACAACGTGGAAAGCAAAATTGTTTGCCGTCTTTGTTTAGACCATAGTTCAGACTACGAAGCTTCTTATTATTTATTTACCTTCATAAGTAACTCAAGTGCTTTCCTCTTCCTTTGTGCAGTGAAACGAGGCGTCTTAGTGAAAGTGAACCTTATATTGATCTAAATGCTGGTGGTGTCATTTTTCTACATTGTGCAAGTTAAAACAGGAAAGTGATCTGTTGTCACTTTAAGTTAAAAATGTAAATACACAGCACAGCACTAAATATCTGTAGATATGCAGATATGCATAAATTAAATTTAAAAAGAGCTACGGTATGTAAATACACTCCCGAAAAACAGGCAAAGATATTCACACGCATAAAGATACAGATACACAATTCCAGACATGCAGCACATGCAGGCATACATAATGTATATAAACGCATAAATACATGCGCACACAGGCGGAGACAAACACACAAACACAGACATCATTGTTAATGCACAGTGATGCAAATGTGCTGAGTGTGCAGAGGAGCCGTGACCCGGTGTCTCTGACTCATAATGACTTAAAACCCCAGTGCAAGTACAACCCTGTCAGGCATGCATAAATAGACACACACACACATTCTCAGTGTTAATGCAAGGACAGCTGCGATAAGGGAGCGTGTGTTTGCACAGTTTCACCAGCCACTTAATCCCTATTGGCCAGAGAGGGAGTATGAAGTGGGAAAACAAAGATATAAAAAAAAAATAAGAGAGGCGTAGCCCACTGATGATTGTAGCAGGAGCCTTATCTCACCAGGTTTTTGTTTTGGACGCAAACAGTTTATCAGCACTAAACATTCAGGAGAAGGCGTGAGGTGGAGAGAAAACAACCTTGGTCATCCTCCAGGGAGCTGCTCTGAGTAGATCCAGACTGTGCTTCTGCAAAGTGCGGGTGGAAACTATTTCTATGCCTCCCCCAATTCCCCTCTCTCTCACTCTTTCTTTCTCTCTCTAACACACATACAGTTCATTTAGTGTCTCTCAACCTGATTGCCCTCTCCCTCCCTCCCTCTTTTTCTAGCCCCAGATCTCTGCATCAACTCCCCTCTATGTCACCTCGGTTCACCTCACGCTCGGCCCTCCTCGCCTAAAGTCCACTCTGACATTCGATGCATAGGAGGAGGAAGAGAAGGAAGGAAGGTGAGAGGAAAAAGGGGTGAAGAGGAAGAGGAAGGGAAATGGGGGGCAGAGGAGGAAATAAGGTAGAGGGGGTGATGCAAGGGGAAGGAAAATGGAGAGGGATGGATGAAGCAGACAGGAGGGAGGAGGAGAGAAGATGAGGGTATATGAGGTGGGATGATGGGAGGGGAGAAGGGAGAAGAAAGGAAGGAGAGAAGGGAAACAGGGACAGTGGAGTTCAAATGAGTCCAGAGCAAAAGAAGAGAAATGACAATAACAAAACATGATGCAGACGGAGATAAAGATATGTTTGCACTGAGATGCCATGGTCAAATAAGTAATGGCACATACAAACCAAGAAAGATACATTTGTGTTTTTTATTCAATTGGGTTAAAATGCTTTCCTGATACGTATCATGTAACAATCATATAAACAGCAGATTTAATGGAAAATTAAATAGAGGGAAAGAGAATGGAGACAGTCTACAGACCGACTGGCACATGGGAACCGATTCCAGTCCACCATGGAGCAGCAGGGGCTTATCTAAAGTGGCTGTGACTAACTTATTGAGAGGTGACCTGAGGACACACTCTATAGCCTCGTGCTTCTCTCAGCTGCTGCAGAACGAGGCTGTTCTATATGCGGTACGTCCGTCTGACTCGCTGCAGTATGGATGAGGGGCGGTGCTTCTTCACAGGATTCACCTCAGAAGCTCCCTACCCTGACGACTCATGACACAAGGTTTTAACCTGATTACATCCGCAATTGGTTTACTGTGACTGGTTTCGACAACCTGAGTCGTTAGTTCATTTGGGGCGGTTGTTTTGGATGATCTGCCGAGGTGGGCTTGTGCGTGGGAGTCATTTCAACAGCTTTTATTTTCATAGCTCAGATCTAAATGAGTCATGAGAGAACTGATCAGCAGACTCCCTATATGTAATAGAAAGAGCATGAACATGAAAGGAATAGTTTGACATTTCCGGAAACATTTGCAGTTTTTCTGAGAGTGAGATAAAAAGATCATTATCAAGCTCATATCTGTGCATTAAAGGGATAGTTCTGATTTTTCTGAAGTGGGGTTGTATGAAGTATTTATCTACAATCAGTGGATTACCTACAGGAGATAGAGGTTGGAAGCCCCTCAGTTTGGAGATGTAGGCAGGAGTATGGCATGGAAGCTTAGCAATGTGCTGCGTGGATGGGGCAGCAAAGAAGTGTACGCTGTATTTAGGATGTTTACCGCTTTACCTTGCTGTCACACAGACCTTTACAACAGGGAAGTGAAACTGTTGTATCCATTAATGCTCGCTTCAAAGTGACCGAATAAACAAAATAAAAGTAATTTCACCTCGTAGGACACAAGAATTGCTGCTCTACCGCTGCTTCGATCGGATAGTTTGTTTGTGTCTGACGCCACCACATCAACTGAAGATATCTGATTAAAAATGTGTGGCAGCAGCTTGAAGTTTCAAACATGAAGAGGACGGAGGCTTAACTTATCAGTGTTAACAACATGCATTCTCATCCTATGAACTAGCTGACCACGGTGACGTGTAGAATCCGTGTTATTATCACTGCTATGATGGGCAGAATGCTATTTATAAGATGAAGAAAGTCTCATTTTTCTATCTCTGGCAGTCGTAATTAGAACATTAATATAGCAACAAACAAATTGTTTCTATGTAAAGATATGGTGGAGTGTTTGCTGTAATAGACGACCTAGCCTAGCGTGCATGTGGCTGTGAAAAAAATTGGTATTTCATGTATTGGAGTGAAAGCTGTATGGAGGCAACACCAGGTTTGTCATTGCAAGTTTTGGTTTCTGTGCTGGCAAAGTCAAACCTGGCAACCTCACTGTGACGACACAGGGCCTAACATTTAACACTTGTCCTTTGGGCATGTTTTATTTGCCTGATAGACAAACGTATTTGTTCGAAATTGAAAATGTAGGCCTATTAAAAACTGTATAAAATCAACATGGATTTGGACAATTATTATAGTTTATTAGCATACAATCCAATTACCAGGTAACAATGCAAGAAACTTCTAACTCAAACATCACCCCCAAGCAAGAAAGCCACGCAAACCAGACAGACACACACACACAGACAGACACACACACACACACACACACACACACACACACACAGACAGACACACACACACAGACAGACACACACACACACACGGCCTTAAAAAGTTTCGACAACCTCCTCCAACCCCTGCCTAAACACCCAGGGGTTGAAGCCCGTCTGACGCTGTCTTTGGCAGGTGGTCCACCACCTGTGCACTACATCCTCTGCATTAAACTTCTCCTTGACTTGACCTCCAGTCATTACTTGCTCTCTTCATCATAGAAAACCCTCGCTCAGACACTGCTGTTGACTGGAAGGATTAAATACACCTCCATGAGGGGCATCAAGCTCTTGAATCTTTCTCGCCTTTACTCTGAAAACACAAGATTTTAACTTTTTTTTTATTTTTAACTTCTCAACAACTCAGCAGATTTTTTTTTGCACACCTGACTCATTTAATGAATCTGAGACACATTCTACACAGCTGATTGCTAGATACTAATGAACAGCTCCCTCAACGGTACTGCTGCTGGTCCCTGGGCAAACATCGTGTACTGTTTGGTTGGCCAGCTCCCTCATCAAATCGAGACCACTCTGCCTGAACCTCTCCCTAGCGTCTGGTTCAGTATGATCACATACTGGCCAGGATGACAGGTCTCGGGCCTTAAACTTGGCAATGGCACCCCCGTACTGCAAATCCTCAAGCAATTCCTTATGTGACAATCAAATCTGGTCAGACAGTTGAGAGTCATGGACTACTCTAAATCAGTATCATATGTTTTATCTGTTAATAACTCCCCCCTTGTACTAACTGCAAAGGTTAAATAATGTATCCATGTCACACACACTTATAGATATACATATTATATATAATTATATTTATTTATTTATCAATAACTAGGGCCCCCTGAGCCCTGGTGGATCTTGGCCATTTGGGGACCCATTTCCATCTTCAATAAAGTGATGTCACAGCGAGCGAGTGGGCGTGTTGTTGTTAACATTCTAATCATGTGACTGGTGCAAAACCAGAAGAATACAAACATCTGAGAGTGAAGAAGAAGCATAATTCAGACAAAGACGCCAACAAAAATACGAAAACTGGAGAGACGAGATTTTAGAACTTGTCGGTGAGGGCCTACTCTAAAATCATCAGATGAATTCAAGAAACGGCAAGAGGCTCAGTTTGTTAGAACTAAAATCAGAAAACCGGCTTTGTGCTGCGGTGTAATCCACATCATGCCCTGCCTCCTGCACTCTCTACATTCATCGCCTAAACCAAACTGAGTATTTCCAGTGAGTGAGAATGTTCTCCTGTTGTGTGCTACATACTGTATGTGAAACGCCGATAAAAATGTCTGCAGAAGTGATTAACAGCGCCTTCACCTTGTGTTTGACACATCATAATGAACGCCATGTTTAACTCGTGTCTGACTTCTTACACCAGCCATGGGTTAATTACTGGTTGTCTCATTCACACAACAAGACCAGCACCTACTGTACATCGTATCACGCACATCATTGTTAAACCACAGAAGAGAACCAGACCTCGTCTAATATAGTAGCAAAACTGAGTTATTTCATGTCCTAAATAATGGTCCCTGCAACATTTCTGATGCAGATACAACATGACGGTACAGGCAAAGTGGTCTAACTTTATCCAATTTCTTTTCTTTATTTAGCCTCCTTATGAAATGTTGATGCAACAACTCACATTGCCGGGTATGTGAACAGTGTGGAGTGGGAGTGGTGTGATTTGGCCTGCAGCATTGAGTGGCTTTACTGAAAGTCACTGCGTCATCAGTTCTCTCTCCCTCTCGCTCAAAGAAATCACTGCATCCGACAAGAACGGCATATGCTTAAGGACCATTATGCAATTATAGGGTAACATTCTCCATGTTGTAGAACGCTCTGTAAATATTACAGTGATGAGAAAACAATGAACTGGTTTCAAGGAAGCAAAAAGAGAAGCCAGACTGGAAGGAAATAGAAAAATAAAATCTGAATCAGGGTTAAAAAGATCAAGTATATTCTTGAATTACCGATTGCATGAGAGGCTTCTAAAGAGGCTTTCAAGAGTTAATTTGTTGGCCACATTTTACATTGTTCAAAGACATTCACTTTGCAATACACAGCAATGGTCACACAACCACAAACAGCCTTTGTAAATGGGAGCAACCGATGGTATGACTTTTCTGTGATGTTGTTGTGGACACGGCATGCCAGAATTTCCATTCCACTTTTGAACAATGGTGCAGTGGGAATGAAGGCTTGAAATCCCATTTATTTGGTGTATAATGTGTTTCCATTATGGTCGATTCGACACATTTCTTTGTCGCTGACCACAAATGCCAGAAATAAGGATACAAAACTTTAACACATTTGAAATCAAGCAAATCTGGTCATTTCTATACCTCTTTTTATGGATGGTAATATTGGGCTGTCTATTAGTTAGTTGATCCAGCAATTTGGTCCGGATTGAAATATATCAACATCTTATACAGACATTCATGATATCCAGAGGATGAAACCAACTAATCTCTTCTTCTATTTTTTTACAGACAATCGTGGTTCCCAGAAGATGTATCTTAATGACTTTTGTGAATCTCTGACTGTTTCATGAGCATTTTGTGCTTGAGTGAAATGTCTTAACAACTTTTAGATGGAATGCCATGAAAGTTTGTATAGACATTCATATTACTCAGTGCAAGTTCAAGAACAATTTGCCCATTACTTTTTTGGGTTTCTGGCCAAATACCTGCATAAAATGTATCATAATTTGTCTGTATAGTGCTAATAAGAAAGATGGTAAGGATTTATTATACCTGATAAACATCCACATATCATTGTCACTAGCCATATTTCCATTCAACGAAACTCTAAGGTATGTTTCTATCAACTGGTTTAGAGTGACTAAACTAGATTAGAGCGTAGTTTGGTCAGAAGTTGGCGCTATAGGCCATGCATAGCTGTAATCTGCATGTAAACAGATTAGAAAAAGTAGAGGTTGCTAACCGGAAACAAAAGAAAGGCCGCTTGGCCATTGAACCCTTCAAGAAGAGAAAAAATGGAGAGAGAGATCTTCAGGGATCTGGTTAAATTTTCAGGTTTGGAACTTTTGGCGAAGGTTTTTCCAAAACCTATTTAGAGGGTCAAACCACCTCAAGTGAGCATAAACACTATTTTGCACAGTTGAGGAAGTTTTATTGAAGTTTGCCCTTTCCATGCAGATTTTCTAATGCGATAGTTAAATAATAAATTAATAATAAATATGTGAATAAGAAAAACAGCTATTTAACATGTTTGCATGCTGATCTTAGCATTGAGCTCAAAGCACCACTATATACAGCTTCACACAACCGCTAGCCTGGCTGTAGACTCTTTAATTTAATCATTTTGAATTTCAAGGGAATATATGTCAAGATGTAGCTTAGGATCTATTATTCTGCCTCTCTTTCTCTCTTGTGTTCTCTAGTGAATACAAGCTTTTCAAGAGACAACAAACCTTCCGCCTTTTGAATCTTTTTTCTAATTTCTTTTCAGCAGGTTTTAGGCTCTACCTGTACCATTCCTTTGTGTGTGTGTGTGTGTGTGTGTGTGTGTGTGTGTGTGTGTGTGTGTGTGTGTGTGTGTGTGTGTGTGTGTGTGTGTGTGTGTGTGTGTGTGTGTGTGTGTGTGTGTGTGTGTGTCTGTGTGTGTCTGTGTGTGTGTCTGTGTGTGTGGGCGTTGTCACTGCCATCTCATACCCACATGTCCCTTTCATATTCACATACTCAGCAGTCAGCCCTTGTGTGCCTGTCTGCCTGCCTGTCTGTCTGAAAATGGGCTGTTTCCACGGCGACTCATCTCCATGACAACAGCCACCCCATCCTCATCCCCACTTCTGTTAAGTCTCCTGCCTCCATAATCCAACCCCCAATTCCCGACTCCAGTTTGTCATCTCACCCCATTTACACCCCACCAAGCCCCATCATGTTTCTCTCCCCTGACCAGAGGGAGCAGAGATGGATAGCAGGACAACATGTGAGGTTGGATGGACAGATAGAAATATGGAGGGTAGGGATGGGTGGAGACTGTAATCCTCTGCACACCACTGTAACGGTGACCCTGTTTCCTTATCCCCTGAACAGCCAGGAAACGGTGGGTTTTGTGCCAGAAAACAGACACACACACAATGAGAAATGGCAGCATGACTGTAGCTGCAGGGCGTACATCTGGTGTAACTGTGGGCCACTGGACACGTGTTGGCGAGGGAAAGATGAATCAGGTCGCGCAGACCGCTCAACTAATGATCTCTGAGGGTTTGGGGGGGGAGCAAATATCCTTCATGTCAGTATCATTAACCTGGGAATTGGCGGGTTATGTGTTTGTGTGTGTGTGTGTGTGTGTGTGTGTGTATGTGTGTGTGTGTGTGTGTGTGTGTGTGTGTGTGTGTGTGTGTGTGTGTGTGTGTGTGTGTGTGTGTCTAGGGGGGGCTACTGCAACTAATCATCAGGCTCAGGTGTGACACCCCACTTCCCCACCCATCACATACACACATAGGGAAGCATGGGATTTTCCTCCCCTCTGCCAGATGATAAGAGCAGATAGAGAGAAAGTAGGCCAAACAAACAGCCGTCGCTGCTACCGTTACATCACAGGAAGAGAAAAAAAAACAGAGGCACATGCGTTCACATGCATAGGCATAACACAGGGACAGCATGGGATATCCTGTTTTTGTTGTGCTTGCAGATGGAAAGCATCGAAAAGGGTAAATGAAAAAGGGAAATAAATAACAAAATTAGGTAACTCTTTGGCTCCCAAAGCAACTTTCCATTAAGTCATGACAAGGGAGCACTTTTAAAAACTTTCTATAGCCCGTCATCTTCTGCCATCCCAGACCCCATCTGTCTTCATTACATCTTTTCATCCAAAGACAACAGAGTGTTTCCCAAGAAACAACAGAATGTGAGAGAGACAGAAAAGGGAGTCATGGAAAGAACAACATGGGGTTGTGCATTAAAACTATCGAGAATTATTAGCCTCAGGGGATGGGTGGCAGGTGTTTGTGTGTGTGTGTGTGTGTGTGTGTGTGTCTGGCCTACACATACTCCAGTGTGTTGAGCAATACATGCACGTACTGGCCTGTTTAATGACACCTGACTCCTCTTACGTTCTAATCTAAGACAGTCTGGGGGGCAAAGAGGTGGAGCGTGGATGGAGCCGAGGCGAGGTGAATGAAGCCTACAGTCTGTGCTAGCCACCTGTGATGGCACCGACCTGTCACTCAAAGCAACCACGACCATGAACAGACCAAGCCCCAACCACAGTGACCTGGTTGATCCAATGAAGAACTACCAAAATGTGCAGTTCGACGAGTGGCCACTAGGGGCAGGTTTCATAATCATAATAAATGATAATTTTCATCGACCTCCATGTTAAACAGGCCGTTTTCACAGCATAATTAAACCTATTTAAGGCATGGTACAAAAAAACATTCTAGTCTGTATGTGTAGGTCATATCTCCATAACAACACTGAGGGGGTGAATTTTTTTGTACCAGGCTAGTTTTTATTTTATTAGAGTTTTATTAGAGTTTAAGTTTATGAATAGTTAGGGACGCGGCCTCTTGAGTGACATCTGGCTGTCCCTCAATTCTCCCTGGAGGTATATGGCAGCGAGATGGACGTATCTCCCTCCCCCGACATCACATCAATGCCCATTTTTGGTATGAGGAAATGAGGCGGAGTCAAAGTCTGACAAGATGGCGACTCCCGTAGGCGAGTACAATTTGATCAAGTTGAGAAAACTGACCTCAACGGAGAGGCTACATCCATTTTTTTATACAGGCTATGGAACAGACTTTATAGAATTTAAACAGGTGAGTTCTTTTTGGCACTTCCACAGTGGCTTTATTGTTCAACCCCAGAGGTTTCAGGTTTCAGCTTGGTCTTATTTTGAAAATCCCTTTTGCAAATTCAAATAAGGCATTCAAGCACATCGCACAACATAAGCTAATAATGCAACTGCCTTAGGTGATATTGTACTTCAGTGACGCTGTGCCCAAGGGGCAGCTACCTGTTGTGGTTATTTGGTAATCCAGCCTTAGTGTACTGTATATTCCTACATGCCTAAGAGGATACTGTTTGTCCTTGTATGCATGTGCACTGAATGCATACCTACGTGTTGTTGTGTTTATGGCTTTTGAGTGCAGTCCTTTGGAATGTTTACACCCTAGTCCTTATTCGGTGTATGTTCCTGCACATTCCTCCGGGAGTTTGTGTACTTAGCAAATGCACATGTCTGCGTGTGTGTGTGTGTGAGAGTGTGTGTGTGAGAGTGTGTGTGTGTGTGTGTGTGTGTGTGTGTGTGTGTGTGTGTGTGTGTGTGTGTGTGTGTGTGTGTGTTTTCCCACCAGGTCACCTAAGGTAGCAGACAGAGCGGTCTGCCAGTCTATGCAGTGTGAATCATCCTCAGGCCTGTTCCTCCTGTAATCTCTGCTGCTCATCATGTCCAGGCACTAGCTGTGTTTACATAATTACTTCCCTGAATGCATTTATGCCAGCCACTTATTCTCATTCTGTGCAGTCATCCAGGCTTTTCTCGCTTCATGCAACCTGCAGAGTGTGTTACTGATGGACTGAACCTGTTTATCAATGCGACCAGGTATGATTAAAATCTGAATTAGCAGACCAAACACTTTGTCAACAACCGAGAGCTTCTGTAATGCCCCCCTGATGTGCATTTCTGAAAATGATTAGCCATTTCTCACAGTACTTACCACTCAAAGAATGAAAAACACACACAGACACACACACACACGCGCACACACACACACACACACACACACACACACACCCTCAGTGCCCTTATGCTTGACATTTCAGCTCATATTTTTGCAGTGCAGTAGGTTAGTGTAAGTGTGAGTCTGGCCTTGTACTGTCTGACTCTGCACTGACAAAGGACCAAGCGGTGAGGGTTTAGGTTTCCTGTCTGTGAGGTTGGTGGCAGTGCTGCACCAACATCCTGGAATTCACACACACTCACTCACGCACAGTCACAGATGTAAACAGTTTTGCATGCGCTTAACAGCTGGTCACCCCCTGTGACTTGGCAGCTATAAAAACTTCAAAAGAGCAGACAAACTTGCTTTAAGCATGGCTCAACTGCCAGTGGGTTGGTAGTTAAATTCTAGTGTTTGTTGAAGGGAAATGGCTGTTTTTTCCCCCCTTGTTCCTTTCTTATGCAGCGACTGCTGTCCAATCAGAAGCCAGCAGACAACAACGCCAGGGTGCCAGGGTGGGGGAGCGCAGAGCATGCTGGGAGGGAAATGAGGGGCATTGTGGGATGGATGTTCTGGCAGGGTGGAGAGTTGTTGGAGCCCAGTACCGACCCTGTACCCTGCTGAGGAACGCAGGTTAGGGATTTGGACTGATGGATGGCGATGGAGGGAGGTGGAGGAGCCCTGCTGAGGCAGAGAGAGGGAGGATAGAGGAAACAGCTGGGACGGTGAAGGTGGGGGAGGAAAGAGAGGCATGCCAGCATTTTGTTCAAACTTCCTGGAGAGGCAAACACAAACAATCAGCATCGGACAGCTCAAGGGGGAGCAAGGGAGAGAGGAGAGGTGAGGTGGAGAAGTATCTGATCCAGGAAAGACAGAAAAGAGAGAATAAGCCATCTGTGTGTGTGTGTATATGTATACATATGAGGACAAAACAAGTCTGTAATAGGGTACGCTCTTACTAATATGATGCAGCTAGACTTGCTTGTTCCAGAACTTTAGACCATATCACATGGTCTCCATCAGCAGAGTATGTGTAGCTGTAATGGAAAGGTTTCATACTTGACTTCTCATCCATGTGAACTTGTGTGTTTGAAAGTATCAGACCAAACGCCTAAGTGGACCTTGAGTTAAGACTGTTTTGCTATCTGCTGTTTCCAAGGTCAAGAATGAATTGCCAAGAAATGTTCAATGCTGTCTAAACACGAGCAGTTGTACAATAAATACATTAAATACTAAATAAAATACAGTCTAACTGTTAGACTCATACTTTTGTAGCCTCTTTTTCAGAAAGGCCCTTTTCACAATCACACAGTTAAACACATTCAGTCCTGGAGGCTGCTCAGTATAACCAAAGTCTGATGGCAAGGGCCACTAAGCAGCCCCCCCACAGGACTGAGTGGCTGGATTTCAGGGCTTTGCTCAAGGGCACCCGAGTGGTGGTGACGAGGGAGGACAAGCACTGCTCTTTCACTTTCCACTCCAAGATTTATCCTGCCGGTTGAATTGAATCTGTCTGATGGAGGAAAATGTAAAGAAGAATATGAATCTGAGCATCACAGCGTTCAATGCCGACTCGCGGTATCAGACAATACTCAGTGCTGCAGAAATATGGTCAGTACTGAGATAAGATACCAAGAACACATTCTCCCCTGAAAAAGTGTAAGTAACAAATATTTGGCATTTTACTTGATAAATGACATCAATTCATTAATTAAATGTCCCAGATTGTGAAAAGTGAGATTTCCATGTCTAGTGAGTAAGCATTAAAGAGCAGGTTGAGGTGTTACAGTGTTTGAAATACTATGAAAGTATCAAAATGTATTACCCACAAAGCAATGCAAACAGCCTGTATTCAGAAACTGTGCCTTTAAACGAGCCGTCGGGACTTCTGTAAGGTTTTGATGTCACAACTATATACAGGTAGAAGGTGCCACTACAGTATCGTCAATATATGATTTCAACACGATACGATTCCATTAAAATACTTAAAATGACCATATTGAATAATCACTCAGCCCTAGTCTATGGGATAACATATCATAAACATGGTTCCCTGGTAAATGGACTTGTACTTATATAGCGCCTTTCTAGTCTTCAAGGCGCTTTCACACTACTTGTCACATTCACCCATTCACACAGACATTCACACTGATGGCAGTGGACATCTACATACCATCTAATCAAATTTAACCATTCACACCACATATACACACCCATGCGCAGCACAGGGAGCAATTCAGGGTTCAGTGTGTCTTGCCCAAGGACACTTCAACATGCGGACCGGTGGAGCTGGAGATCGAACCGCCAATCTCTCGAATGGAGGACGACCCACTCCCCCACTGGGCCACAGCCGCCCCACTGTGTTGCACCTAAATTAAACAGATAGGCGCACCAGTGCAGCCAATATAAATGGTGAGTCTGGAGACCTGGTTACAGTCATTCACCGGCTGCAATGATGGTAAAAAGAAGCTGATGGCACATATGTAGAAGACCTGTGAAATGCTGACTAATCAGAGCAGACTGGACTTTTTCTGGAGGGGGGCTTAAAGAGACAGGTGCTAAGTGTTTCAGACAGAGGGTGAATGCATGTATATTAAGAAAGACAGTATGAGAAAAATAATGTTTTAAGCTTGTAAACATGTTTTAATAGAATACAAGTAAGAACCTGAAATTGAGCATGACATGGGACCATTTATTTGGTAATCAATTCATTGACTGATGAATCCAGCAATCCTTTCAGCACTAATACATTTGAATGCATACAGAACACAATGTAAATTATACAGGAGGCAAAGAGAAAATAGGAGGAATGAAGAGAGGAATAGAAAAATGAGGGATGACAGAGACGCAGGGGGTTGTTAGGGTCAGGGAGTTTATTTTAAACCATGGTGGTGTTATAACAAACAGGATCCTCTAATGTTAAAGAAAGCCCGATTGAATTAGAAAGACTTAACCTTTCCTCTTGCACATTAAGGCAAACAAATAACCCCTGCTACTCTGAAAATGAGCACTTTCAGTGAATATGAAGTTTTATCTACTGAATAGGTATGGTTTATCTGTAGGGAAATGGTTGTTTTCATCATGGCCCTCTATCTCTATCCTCTATCCCCACCCCTCCACCCTAGCCCCTGTATGCACTGATGAGGCTGCATTTTACTTGATTAACTCTCTCTTCCCGGTTCTCACGCGCACACCGGTTCACTTGTGCAGATTAAACCCACATCGTGTCAACAGGGTTAGGCTGCATGCTTATATATCCATTTAACCACAAGCCACCGGCTGAATAACAGTGACTCATCCCCAGCCTCCCTCCATCACTCCCTCCCTCCCTCTCGCCCAAAGCCAGACTGATCAGGCTAAATCCAAGACTCATCAGTTGGATGCCCCCGATTCATCCCCCAGGATAAATATATACAATGTGTTTAACGGCTTAACGGGCTCGTGCGCATGCATACACACACATAAACACGCAGCCACTGCTGTCTGTGTGTACATTTAGCAGTGCTGGCTGGAAACAGTGAGAGATGGTAAACAAGGCAGGGAACAAACTGACCTCCATCCATGCTCTCTCTCTTTCCGCCATCCTCTTTTACTGCTCGAGCCTTGACCCCAATTAGTATTATAAAAGCCTATAAATCAGAGAAAACTATGGTGGCTCTGTAATGAAAAACACGATGTTCATATACTCTCAGGGCATATTTTAAGATGTTATGGTAACTTTTAGCTATAGTCATAATATATGCTAGGCTTTGTCAGGAACGAATTATGGAGCACAAAGTAAGTAAGTACTGTAAGTCCAGGGTTGTGTTATATCTACTTCCCTGCTCCCCTATAGAGCTGTATAAGTACTAAGGCTGAAGCAGATGGAGACCCCTGCTGCATAACCTTATAACATTGCTAAGACACCCATAGGCATGTGAAATTGCTCAAGAAAATTCTGGCATACAAAAATCTTACCAGCTGAACATATTCTGACAGAGATGTAAGAGATATTATAGCTCTTCAGCAAATGTTAATTATAATTTCATTCCAACAATGGTTGCCCATTTGTCCAGGGCCATAACGAGAGGACTGTTAGTCACTGGCCTACAGTATTAAATGAAAGTATTCTGAAATTATGCTATTTAATAATCATCAGCTTTGACTCTTTTAGGGCTGCAACTAACAATTGTTTTCATTGTTGATAAATCTGGCAATTGTTTTCATGATTAATGAATTTGTTGTTTGGTTTGAATCAGTGCGTCCCAAACCCCAAGATGACATCATTAAATGTAAAAAAATAAAAAACCTCAGAGATATTCAGTTTACTGTCCTAGAGGAGAAAAAAAATCTGAAAAATATTAAAGCTTCTGACCTTTTTTTTAAATGACTATAATTATGGCAATAATTTAGTAGTTGACAACTAATCGATTACTCAATTAATCATGGCAGCTCTAGACTCTCTGCTTGATGATGCCTTGTCTGCTGTGCATTCACATTATCACTTAAACGTCAAAGACTGCATGTGTGTGGGAGAGAAAGGTAGAGAGGAAATATGATGCAGTAAATTATGACCTATAATGTCAAACCGATAACTCATGACAAGATAAACTGATGATTTCTAATAGTAAAAGACAAAAGAAAGTTGTTTTTATGAATTAAAAGAGCTAACAAAATATGCCTAGCCTTCCAAACCACGCCAAATTCCCTGAGGGGTTCACACGGCACATCATGAGATTTTCTAAGAATTTAGTTGAAAGACATGGCCGACAATGAAACTCCTTTTGCTATTGCTGCTATACAAGTCTGTTAGCTAGCTAATAAAAGACGTGTTACTGTTGTTAGCACTTTGTTAGCTAACTAAGTATCAAACAAAGCTTTTCAGCTTATTAGCATGACAACAAAGCCAAAACCGATTTGTTTTGATTAACTATAGTTATATTTCATTGTGCATTCCTGTGTCGTAAAGTGACGATATTCAATCCATGAATCTTTAATAGAGGAAGTCATAGTGCAACATCCAGGCTAAACTCGGGCCTATAGAGCATCTGGGCTAGCCTACCATTCGGCATCAACGACAGCACTTGCTATTAGAAGTTGAGATATTCACAGTTACGATAACTTTGTGAGCATACAAAAAACTATGCTCCCATGAAAATATACCAATGCAACATCGCCGGTGCTTAAAACACTGTAGCTTGGTTTCATCTGTATCCATACAATTCACTAAAAGCATTATGCTTTTGGTGAACAAAATGGGATCATGGGATAATGATTTTGTTACTGAGCCAAGATAGTCTAATATTGCTGTTTGACATAACTTCAGACTACATCAAATACAGAGGAAAAAAAGGGTCTATGGCATTTATTAGTTTCTTACTCTGTAAAATTCCTACTACTTTATCTGAACAATCTCTTTAGCCAAATCACACACATGCATGCCTACTATGTGAGCACCAGCCTCTTCAGCTCAAGACTGCATTCATTCCTTCTGCATAATAATGGTTGGGAATGTGTAAGGGTTCACTTAGTTAATATAAGTTCATTAGCTTTACTGTTCAACCGCATGCTTACACCCAGGAATTCTGCTTATGGGAAAGAAAACAAAATGCTTTACCATGTGGTTATTCAATATACTATTCATTTAATTATTTACCAGGAAACAGGCTATATCATAATATTTATTATTGAAATATAAAATGACATACTTTATATGGGGATAGAACATTTGGTAATTTTGCCTATAGCCCTATATGACGCATACACAATACTGTCTGCCATTCATACCAAGGAACTAGTTTAGGTACAGTATCATGGATGTGCTAGCCCAGAAACCAGACAACTTTGCAAAACTTATGTAAAAGCAATTCTTACCTTTCCAAGTTGTGACACAGCAAATTTGAACATGAACAACTCGGCCTCCCTCCAAAATCTCCCTCTAAAGGCTTGAAATGACTGACATTGTCACCGTCCAGTCTACAGTGCTGTTCAGTGCAGTCAACCAGGCTGACAAAACTGTGCTGATCAAACATGACTTGATATTCTGTTACTGTATTGTCTATTTTATGTATGAAATGTTTTTAGAAACACATTTTAGTGGGCTGTTTAGCCGTAATTTGAGAAAGTTTGTGACCTGGCCGCAATTATTTTCCACAGACCAAGCTCTGCAGTTTCATGGTTCTGATGGTTGTAAGTCTATCCAATTACGTTCAGAAGCATTTTTATCTGCACCATTGGAAACGCCCCTTGGAAATCGAAAAATGAGAGGGCCCAGACTAATACACATTTGTGAAGAACACACATCTGTGATTGGTCTGGTTATGCCAGGCTAAGGATGTGCCAATCAGAGGGGTAACTTTGATAAAATTGATTCTTTTCTGGAGCTGGGATATAGGAAAGTGGCTCATTTTGATGCAGTTTTGTGTGTCTTGATACATTGTGTGTTGCCCTTAAGATTAGCCTAGCATAAAGTTGGAGACAAAATGGCACCTAATCAGGACTCTAGATGGCCATAAACTTCCCAACACCCCTCAATCACTACTGCTCTGCTCTGAATTAGATGCCCAGTCGATACATTTCACCGGGAAATTGGGGCTCATACAAAAAGCCCCGGCCATTTCTCAATAAGCATCAACAGCAGCATGCCTGTTTGGAGTGAGACAGCGGCTATTGTCGTAGAACCACAGTAGAATAGACAGCCGATAATGACAGGGGAAATGGAACCAAGCGCGCTAAATGTCACACTCGGTCTCTGGGGCGTTGCACAATGCTTACCCTGTTGGTGGACCTGTTTAGAGCCAAGACAGGCTTACAGAGATGGAAAGAGAAAGAGGGAAATAAGGGAGCCAGAAGGAAGGACGGATAATATAAGTGAGAGAGTGACTATGTGTATGCGTGCCAGTAGTGTCTACGCGTGTGTAAGTGTGTCTTGCCTACTTCCATCTCCCGAATCTCCCCGTGCCTCTAATTCATAGTGACCCCTCCATTGTTAGGGAGCAGATGAGCTGGGTCCGGCGCTACACTGATTGAATGGAGTCCACCGAAGCTGTCTCTCTGTTTTCTACACTATTCCCCTGGCTGTCTCCCTTCATTCACATCCCAGTGCATTGTTAGAGCAGAGGTGCCCGGGCAGGACTCACACACACACGCACACATACATTCATATATAGGGCCTAGGGCAAAAAAAAAGGGGCAGAGAGAGGGATCTTTCTTTATTGCTCTGATCAAAACATTCATCCATCCTATCTTTCCCTCTTTCCCTCCCTCCATTCTTATTAAATCATCCCTCTCCTATTTCAGCTGGATTTATCCATGGGTATTAACTTGCCCCCAGACTGAGTACAAAGCACACACGACTCACGAATTTGCGCATATAGTGCATTTTTCTCCATTTTTTCCCCTTTGAGATGAATTAGATTGAAGTAGGAATATGAAAAGGTTGTATGAAACAAGAGTTGACCATGACACACGACACGGTCAAGTGAAACACAGATATTTCCATGCTCTCTGACTCTACTGTGTAGTAGGACAGTCTGTGCTGATGCAATCAGACTGAGCATAAAGTTGGTAGGGGAGGCAGTAGAGGATGGGAGGAGAGTCTCAGCTATTTCTAAGGAAGTGGGTCAGAGAACTAGAATTAGACTCCTCCGCACTGCTGCTACAACTACTTGTCAGCGCTTCTGGATGTTTCTTGCAAATCGTCAGGGTCTCTATTGTGAATGTCTTGGGGAAAGTTAAAATGAGAGAAAAGGATGAAGCAGGGAGCAGCGAGGTTGCTGAAGAGGCATAAAATGGTACTCGGGGGGGTCTCAGCCGTTGCGTTTGAGGAATTCAGTAATCCAATTACCTAGGAGAGAACATATACTACTTTAGGGTACAGCCATGTTTGTGAACTTGCGTGCACGCGCACACACGCACACACACACACACACACACACACACACACACACACACACACACACACACACACACACACACACACACACACACACACACACACACACACACACACACACACACACACACACACACACACACACACACACACACACAAAACACAACACTTCAAAGATAATAGTACACATGCTCCCGATGTTGTTTTAAATGCATACATTATCTACGTTCAAACACAAAAAGACATAAGAAATTCAGTGTGTGATCAAAGATGCCTTTGGATGGGGTCAAAAGAGCCCATTAGCACTTTTCTATTGTGTCAATTGGTTCATCGGAAAAAGTAACAACATTGTGAAAACTGTACATCCACCAAGTGTTACGAAGGGATGTTAAATGTATGAACATTTATACTAGACAAATTAGGCATATAAATGATGCCATATCTAATTACCCATAAAGAAATTACAGCATATAGAAAATCCGCTGAATGAAAAGTAGCTAGCAAAAGTAGTTATTCCTCTTTGTTTGAACAATTATGCCACTTGTTACTTTAATTGGAAGTCAATTTAAAATGAATTAAATATTTAACTGAAACTACAGCCAAATCAATTAACTGTAGCTCACATAATGTTGCTAATTAGCAACCTGATTTACATTACTAGGATAAAGTGTATTTAATTAAATGTGTCTATAGCATAAATACTGAAATCGTGAGCAAGTCTGACACTTAATGGAATTACTGCCTATAAAAGTAACTGGTTACTAGGGAAAATAACACTTGCACTGCTTTTAAATATCTGCTTCAATATGAATGTCCTGATTAACCCCATCAGTGGATCAATAATTAATATGTCAAATGGAAATTAGAACATACATGAAAGCAGTTGCACGTGCCCACACTGCGATGCAACGGTGTTGACAGACAGGTAGAAGTTTTAGCATGACTACAAAGCACCACAACAAATTAATCAGCACATACTACACGTGTGAACATCTGCTCTCTCTCTGACCACGAGACGCAGCAACGACTTGTGTTTCTACCAGTAAGTTGCACTTGTATTTTCCTCACTAGACAGTTGTACTGTAGAAGAAGACAACATACAATGCTGTCACAAAGTAAAGTGTTACTGTAATTCCACTACTTTCAGCGGTTACTAGAAACATAACTAATTACTTTTTCAAATGAAATAACACAATTGTAAATACTGAAATTTAAATGGGCTCATTAGTCCTCACTTTTGTCTTAAACTTAGCATACGAACGTAGCCTGTTCCCTGAATTCCTTATCGAGTTAGGATCTGACATCAGTCAGTAGTGGTGTCTGTCAGCTTCCTACTGCTCAGCATCGCTCTGATCCACTTTGTATGTGGTGTCGGTGTTTGTTGTCTTTACAAGGCAGAGAGAAAGATGTAAATTATGCACATAAACTGAAGAAACTTGTAACACATCCCTCTCAACACTGTATTCCACACTGTTGTTCTTTTAAAATGACCAAAACCATTTGATGCTCTTGCTATCTTTTCAAATATCAAATGATAGCCTTCAGACTGGTCCTTCTTCCAGTAACAAACGTTCTTTGGCCGATCATATTATTTTGATTTGATAGTTTTATTAATTCACAGACTTAACCACAGTTGATAACAGCTGAGCGATTATAAAAATAAGAGATCTTGTAACAGCAGGGAGGTTGCTGTGACAGGACATTTTAAGGGGCTCATTATAGCAATGATGCAATGATACAATGGCAATCACAACGGGACAGAAAGCACTCCATCCATCCAATCACAATCATTATATCAGACCTAATCATCATTATCGACTGTCAGCCATTTGAGGTCAACAGCATGTTATATAAGCACACTGCCAACCTGACCAGATGCTCTATAGGCTGAAGCACAGCTGCTCGCCGGGATTATCTCGCTGCCCACAAACACACACATACACACTTCTTGAGCGACACATGGTGCCCTCAACTCAAATCACACACATGCTGAATTAAGAGAGGTGTCCAATGTGACTAATCTTATCGTGCAGGACAGATCGGTACATTGTGGACACATCTGTCACACCTAAATAAATCACTCCCACACAATTTCCCTGAGTCATACGCAGAGTGATATTGACTAAGAGTGTGTGCGTGCGCAAGGAAGCAGGAGGTCAATAAAAAATGTCATTGATCAATCTCTTTAACATATGGTCCCGAATCACTAAGGACCAAAACGTATGCACACACAAACGCACACACAAAATATAAGCAGGAGGATTTAGAGTCAATTGGTTTTGACCGTATGATGCAATCAAACCTTTTTATTCTAATCCTGGCCCGGTCATCACATTACCGCTGATGAGAACCTACTTGTTTGTGTACATCCTCTTTCCCCAGGGGCTTGGCTCAATCTATATCTATCTGCATGTCAGAATTATCCACCATGTTTCCTAAGTGTTAGCCTACATATACAGCTATATACGGTTCTCTACGAAAACAGGGATTGAGAAAATCCCCAGCCTTATATGTCTCAGTCCAAAACATTCTGTGTTCAGTATGTGCCTGCAATTTGTATTAGCCTGAGTGAGCCCATATAGGAGAAGCAGGGATTTGGGAATTGCAAGGGATTTGAAAGATGGTGGTATTGAGGCTGGATAGAAAAAGAAATAAAGGAAAGCTTTCATAATGAGAAAGGGACCATTACATGAAATTACAGTGATGTATTAGGACGGTTAAACTTTAATTACAAAATTTCCCTTTGATTACAATGCTTTTGTGAAGCTATCCTCCTGAGAGTCAACAAAATCACACCATTTCATCAAGTTGAAATGAGCATCCCGATCATTTCCTGGCGACTTATCATTATGACATGTTATGAAGTGGGACACAGCCCACTGACTCTGGATCAGGGGCTTTTTCATGGAGCGATGGATGGTGAATGGGGTCATGGGATCTATCACAGATGGCGCAGATGGGGTACCTCAACCCCTCCTCCGACCAAGCCCTATACCCCCCCGTGACCATTCTGTCACGGCTCTCGCCCCCCCGATGGTGCAATCACACTGCGCCCTAAAATAAAACCTTAATGGGAGGCATCATGGGGTTTCGATCGGAAAGTTCATCCATTTAATCATACAGGAAACTGACAGAAGAAGCTGTCAAGTAGTGTTCAATACTTCATTTCATTTCAAAATGTCTGATTGGTTTTTCTCAGACGACGTGCCAAAAGAAGAAAGGTTTATTTAATCGTTCACCATGGAAGAACAGATTGGAAGCACTGGAGTAAAAATGCATGTAACAACGGTCATTTTGTCAGATTTTTTCACATCCTGTTTGTCTTTGTCACATCCTTCACTTGAGGCAGTAACTCACTCCCAACCAGGGAGTTCAAGTATCTCAGGGTCTTGTTCACAAGTGAGGGTAAAAGCATGAGATGGATAGGCAGTTTGGCATGGCGTCAGTCCTTATGCAGATGTTGTACTGGACCATTGATGAAGTAAGAGCTGAGTGGCGGCTGCTGGTCTTTTAAGGAGGGGAAGCTAATTTTTCCGGCCTACATCATAAATGTGTTTATTTATATGTAAATTCTACCCTTCGTTCCTTTTCAAGAAAATGATCTGTGACCTGCTGCTGCGCCAGGCTACTGTGAAGTGTGACCACCTGTGAGTGATTGTGACGGGGGAAGAAGCTCCGCAGCTGCCGCTGCTCGTTGGGGAAAGAAACTGCAAAGTGACAGAACAGAGTCGGCAAACACAACGCTAGTCGTTTTCAACAAAGACAAAGTAAAGTAAAGTCTCTGGATCAGTTCAGAACAACGGAATGAAAAACTTGGAAAATGCTCCGGTGGATGTTTAATCTTCAAAATCGTTGATTCACTCATTTAGCTGTCAATCAAAAAAAGATGACGCCTCAGACAGCTCATCCAATCATCATGCAGAAGCCAAGCGTCTGGGCCTGCCCACTGCCCCATAGACCCCTAGAGACGCTGAGCGTCTGATGGACGGGACAAAGCCCAGCATTTATCCAATGAGTGTCTAGTTTCACTGCAGTGGAACAACCCCCTCTACGCTTCCCCATTGAAGTCAGTAGAAGCTGAGTGTCCGACTTTGTAAAGCGCTGTGGATGAATGAGAAGGAAGTTGTGCCACTTACCTGGGATAAGTAGATGATTCTGAACAAAAGATGAAGGCTTTCTAGTGCGTATTTAGTCAATGAAATGTACACACAGCAGTACATATTTCACCACTTTTTTTTTTTTTTGGTGACATTTTAGGGGAAGTTGAGCTTCCCTTCCAGTCTTAGAGCAATCGCCTCTGATACAGTACATACCTGTGTGTGTGTATATATATATATATATATATATATACATATATATATATTAGTATACATTATTGGGATACCTAAAAGACAAAGTTGAAGACAGAATTGAGAGCAGCCATTGAACATGAATACACGCAAATAAGTGCTGTGTGCGACCTGTCTGGATCACAACGGACGTCTGTTTGAGAACAGGCGTGACAAAACAACAATTATTAAGAGTGTGTTAATTTTTTTGGGACACCCTGTATATCTCATCTGGTCTGGGACCGCCTATTTTCCCAGGAAGAGATGGGAAACTTTGCTGGATAGAGCGACGTATGGAACACCTTGCTAAGCTTTGCTGCTCCTGCGACTCATCCCCGGATAAGTGGATGAAAACAGATGGATATTTGTCTTTGAATTGTGTGCCTGGTTATGCCTCCTGACACTAAACCTCCCTGCACTGTAACGGTGGTTTGCAAGCCTTTCGCTTTCAGTTCCCCCAAAACAAATTGACGCCAACTTCGCTACAAACATGCTTTTTCTGGTGTTTAGATACCCAACGGTACCAATACCAAATGTCAAGTTTTATTTTCCCTTGACAGGGAATTTTACTTTTTTAATTGTAGAACGGAGCCCAGAGGCAGTGAATACTCATTATCCGACAGCTAAAACTCTGTTATTGCCATAATTAAAAACAGAACAATTTTGCACATTGGGGATATATTTTTCCACATTCAATAAATCCTCTTGTCATGCTGTGATCCCCCTCCAGTAATGTATCACTTGTGATAGAGTAACAAGTCCAAAAGTGTTGCCAACACAATATAGTTAACAACATTTAGTAGCAATTTCTAAAGGAAATATCTTTGCAGGTTGTAATCAAGACTGCATCCGGCTGTGAGTTTGAGAAAGATTGTCTCTTAAGTTCTCATCTCATTTTAACTGGTAGCAGCCCCATCGGTCACACCCCATCACCCTTTCTTTTGCTCTTGGTCATTTTCCACACTATCCAGATACTCTTTCCCTACTATGGTACCATCTGCCAGGGTTTCACCAGAATGAGTTTTTGAAGGCTGATACCCACACTGAAGCTCTCAATGCCTAAATTTCTGTCACAATACCCCTGAGCTTTCAATTTGACCTCTGTAAGCCCAAAAAGCAGAAAATCTGTCAGCGTAAATCGTATTCTCAGAGTGAAACGATAAAAAAAAACTTGGTAGTCTTTCAATGCAGAAAAGTGACATGCATTATACTGAATTTGTACTCAAATGTGGTGCTAAGAGTTAAAAAGAACACACAAATGTAAAGCAATAAGAAGTTGGATCTTGAAATCAGGAAAAAAAAAAAGGATGAAATTATTGATTATGACTGAATTTATCCCGACCTCAAGCTTATGATCCCATGATCTAGTTAATTGATCATTGATTATGGCTGCCTCTTTTTAAAATTAGATATTAAACCTGGGCATAATTTCTCATCATAGGTTAAATTAGATCATTAATGTTTCCTTTTAACCACTCTTATACAGTCTACATGTCACATTATACATTTGTATATATAGATACGTGTAAACACAGCAGTTGCACTGGAATAATGAGTTAAGGTGTTAAGGTAATGCCTTAAATGAACTTTTAGTTCAGTTCAGTTCTTAAGCCGGTATGTATCTATGATGGGTGTTAATCATCATCCTGGCTTTAGCTGAAGACTGAAGACTGTCGACGGGGAACCGGTTCAACACTGCAGCTGGAGTTGCTCGCCATTTCAGTGCTGAACAAGGCAAGGATCTGTCCACTAGCCCTATAGAGTGACCGCTCGCAAAGTTTCAGGGCATGCCCTCTCAAACAGCTGTCCACTCGTTTTGCGCGTTTTTCCATTACAAAAAAAGGCCCAAGAGGGATTTATGGCTAAGGAAACTAAGGAAGAGACACCAAGATGGAAGGAGCAGAGAAAACCAACCTGGCCTGGACCTCTGCATCGCTCCACCTATCGATAACTCTACTCTACTCTACTCTAACTCTATTTTTGCTGCTCTGTATTCTTGATAAAAGTGTGCTTGCTACTGCTTTGCCGGCTTTGTTGTGCATGAGTACTACCTTACATCTCGCTTTGCACGTCACATCCAGCTTAGCGTTATCCAATAAGGAATCAGTTATATCTCAGGGGACAAAAGAGGCCCTGCTCTCCGAAAGGGCCATTTTCTACTTGGTCAAACGGCCTCCTGTGCAACTCACATTCAAATTAGGGGCGTTTTTGGCTAGATAGACCCACCTCATTCTGGGTATTTAACCAAAGTCGAAACATGTCTCACCGTTTAAGACCTTTTGGACTGAAAGCCCACTGTGACCAAACCTCTCATCAGCAGAAAGAATTAAAATGCTAGACTTGCCTTTGCTGAGGAGCATGTTGTGAGGACAAAGGAGAACTGGTCCAGAGTGACTTCAGTGATGAGAGTACGTTCAATTTATTTGTGTCTGATGGGAAACATTATGTTCGGCGTAGGACTGGGGAAAGACTGAACCTAAAGTGTGTGAAGAAGTCCGTTATATTTGGAGGAGGAAGTGTCATGGTTTGGGGGATGTTTTCTGCAGCAGGAGTTGGGCCTCTTGTACAGCTACATGGCAGGGTGAATGCAAATGTTTATGTGAACCTCCTTCAGCAACAAGCAATACCTTCACTGCAATTGTCTCCCAATCAGCTGCAATTTCCATGCAAGACAATACCCCCTGTCACACTGCAAAAAAGGTTACGCAGTTACCTGAAGCTAATAATATTGAAACGATGAAATGGCCAGCACAGAATCCTGATCTAAACCCCATAAAGAATCTCTGGAAAATCCTTGGCAACAAAGTAATGTCTAAGAAACCCACTACAGTTACTGAACTGTGGAGGAGACTGAAGAAGAATGGACCAAGATCAAACCAGAGCAGTGTGAGAAACTAGTGATGTCCTGTGGGCGCAGATGTGCTGAAGTCATTCAAAGCAAGGGCCTCTACACAAAACATGCAAGGACAGTAATAATGAACAATAAAAATTAACAGTATTTCAGAATAAATCAAGAATTAATACATTTTTCTCTAATTATATATATATATATATATATATATATATATATATATAATTAAGATGATAGATACGAAATTAAGATGTCACTTTTCCATTTTTCTTATTTCTAGACAAGTCAATACAATTCAAGCACTTTTCTTTTTTTCTTTTTTTTCATTGTATTATTGTGGATGGGACTGATGATTTGACGCCTACTTTTCCATTTTTTTCGGTGTGGTTTGTAATGGTGGATTCAGCAATGAGACATCCAAACTCCTATTAGACTGTAAAAGTAAAATAATGTATAACTCATCCATACTTGTGTGGAAATCTGTAAAAAATAAATAAATAAATAAATAAATGATAAGTGCTTTTCACAGACAAAAAACTGACTGTGGCAATGATCAATTTTGCAATAAATATGAGATCAATCAAACTGCGCCATATCCATCACATCACTGACATGCTGATAAATTAGTTTTAATAAAAGACCAGCGTTAGCGGACTGATACATTGGTCGAAGACTGACTTCAACCCCCACCCATCCACCCACCAATCGTTTCCCCCAATTCTAAAGCTCTACTGCCCCCTTTCATTGTCTCCACCCACCACTCCATCACTCTCTCCTCAGAGTCCTCTCGTCTGTCTTTACTGGTGTCCCCCAAAGCCAAACCCTCATCATCTATCATCATCCTCAACACAGACACACAAACACACACCCACATACTCCAATTTCTATTCTTAGTAGAAAATGTTGATCTGATTAAGGCATTAGATCTGCTCCAAACAAACAAGTACAGCAGGAGGTTTTATACACTCTTTTTTTTCATCAAGTAAAGTGCACTTCAAAGGCAAAATGAATAATATTTAGACCTTGTCTGCTTATAGTAAAGCATAAGAACCTTACCGGGAAACATAACCTCGCAAACATCAAAACTCCAGGGACTTGATGATGATAAGTCACTAATCCTCTGTTGAGGTATGTGGCTTTAATCAGGTCGCAGTGGTAAGAGTGTGTTTTGTGTGAGAGTGATACAGCACTGCATCTGGCAGAATTTGAGTCATGGTGCCTGAACATGGAGAATATTTACAGGAAAACACACACACTCACATTCAGAAACACAAACAGGTGTCCTGCCAAAAACTTTATTTGCGTGCAAAATCTGAGCAGAGAAACAAAAAAGAAGGGGAAAAAAATAAAAAACCTCAAACACAAACAAGGAACGGCCAATGCTGATTCTGTTATAGTTTGGATTGGGGACAGATTAGTGGAATATTAGGATGGGATTTACTGGCCAGGTTAAGCTATTTGATCGTCAACTAAATATGGCTTAGGAGCAGCAGACGAGCTGATGTCACATGGAATTAATCCAGCCATGATTTCGGTATGATTTAGAAACTCTTTGGTAATCCACTCATGGTTTTAACATGCTGTCAAACTGGTAGGGGCTGGGCAGGGCTGTGTGTTTGTGTGTTTAAGTGATTGATGCCTGATAACCACTCTTAAAACAAGTGGTTCTAGCTCATACCTTTTTAGGTATCCTACTTTCTTGGTACGTACATATGTCCCCCTTAACTGAGGCAGGGCAGGGACCCCCTACTACTGCATGAGTTTTATATTAGACTAGGCCTACACTAATGTGTAAAAGCTACACAAACCTTTCAATGGCGCATTATTGACATTCATGTAATCATACATCATGTTTTAATGTTGAACATACATAAGGAAGGCACTGTAAAACCTTGTGGATGGCTACCTTACCTAAAGGCCTATCAACAATGTTGTAGTTTTTTTTTTTCACGATTAGGCCATTGTATCTTCACTAACAATATGTTGGATTCATGTTACTGTATATGTTCAGAAATATTTGAAATTTTGAAGTAAGAACAATTTTCAAAATGGGAACTGTGGACCACTTCACAATGCCTTCTTAGCGACCTGCCTAATGTTAGCTAGCATTAATGTTAGAAGGATGCTTTTTTGAAAAAAAAATTAAATTAAAGGATTCGTATCCCATGATGAAATGCTCATGCTAAAGAAACAAATGGTTAAAGCAACCAACATTAACAAATAACATAAAAGATTGTATGGTCTGTACTAATTCTCAATAGAATTCTCAAAAAAAAAAAAGTTATTTGATATTGGGGGACAGAACACTGAGGTTCCTTATTGAACTTTTTTACAAGTTATTTTTAAGAGTATGTTTGAGGCTAATATAATCAAATAAGTTTCTTGTTTTGTTTTTTTTGGTGAGATTTTGGAGCTAATCCAGCTGTGCTTTTAACCTTCAGCTATGGATTTAAGTGAGTGTGAATCAATACATAATGTTTACTAGTGTTGCGGGTTGGAGGATATGTGTAAGTCAGGGCAAGTTTTGAGTTTGTGTGTGTGTGTGTGTGTGTGTGTGTGTGTGTGTGTGTGTGTGTGTGTGTGTGTGTGTGTGTGTGTGTGTGTGTGTGTGTGTAAATGTGTACAGTATATGGGGAGTCTGGTACTTCTTACCAGAAAATGTGTGTTTCTATCTGTCTATGATTTTGTGTGGTGAATGTGGTGTGTTCACGCGGGTGGGGTGTGTGAGCGCTGTTTTTGTTTTTCTATATTCACATCTGTGTCAAAGCCCCCTGGACCTCCCCCTTCATACAAACACACAACCATAAACACAAGCACAGATACCAGCTCCAAGCTCCAAAATCCCCTGAAAGCTTTTGATCCTGCAGAAATGTGGAACTCCCCCTTTTCTCTCTCTTTCTCTGTCTCTCTCCCTTTCTCTGTCAGAAGTGGGATTAAAACTCGCTCAAATCCACGTTGCTCCTGATTGGGGAATCTTTCCCCTTTTGCTTATATATAAAAAAAAGACTGACAAATACAGAGTCAGGGGGAAAGGCATGATTAGGATATGGATGTGTGTATGTACATGTATAGGTGCTGCACTGTACTATAGGTATCTGTGTGTTTGTGACAGCTGTCTCCTCTAACACCGACATTCCCATCTTCAAAAGGGATCCAGCGGGGGGGGGATTGTTCCGTGATGTTCCCCAAAGGGATTCCTCCTGCATCCCACTCCCATCGGCTTCACCCCGCACAGATACCCGACACAGAAGTGCGTACAACGTGCCGGGGGTAGGTAAAGATGATTAAAGTGAGTGAGGGGTGACCTAAAAATGTCACCGCAGGAAAAGGGGGGTAAAAACAGTGTAATGCGAGCAACACAAAGAGAAAGAAGTTGAATATTAAGGGAGGAGGAAGAAAAAGAAAGAGCTAAATTTGATGCCATTAAAGTGTATTTTTCTGCATCTAAGCTTCCTGGTCTGCACATGGGACATATGTTCAGGGAGCCAAATAGCATTTTCTTACCCCCCCCCCTACCCCCCTTCCCCCCTTCCCCCCACCCCATCCCCAAAACCCTCATACATTTATAACACTTTTGCCAGAGCGACTTTTTCTTTTGCTGACTTTACATTTAAATGAGAGAGGGGATTATCCTAATGTCTGACGCTTAGGGCACAAGTGTGGCACGCACACACCCCTCTGCATGTGCTGGATGGGACAGTGGTGTTCGTTACGTTACCATGGTGACAGACGGCCAATGAACACGCAGGTAAATCTCGAGTCTAAACATTTGACACATGTAGAGCGAGGTAAGGAGGGTGAGAGTTTTTTTTTGTGGATTGCCAGTTTTTTGGGAGTGTGTGCAAAATTTGGGCGGGGAGGGGTGTACCATTAGGATCTTAACCCCCCCCCCCCCCCCCCCCACACACACACACACACACACACAGCCCAGCCTTATCACCACCTTACTTCCATCTCTCTCTCTCTCTTTCATTTCTTTCTCTTCCTCTCCTGGGCAGAGAGATGGAGCAGAAAGTGGCGTGTAATTACATCCTAATCTTTGGCTGGTATCTGCTCTACTACAGTACAGAGGGCTGACAGTGAAACACACACACACACACACACACACACACACGAACACGAACACGCACACGCACACAAAGATTGTGTTCAGAAGTCTACACGTTAAATATGTGGTTAAATGACTGTGTGTGTGTGAAGTCTCTGCTTGACTGATAGAGGAAGACGTTCTAAGAGACAGATGGTGAGTGTTTTTACTTCAGCATATATGCGCATTTAGTTATATAATTGTACTTTTAACATACACTCTCTTTGCCATGATTTCATAAAGGCAAGAACTGATAAAGTCTTGTTCTGTTAAAGCGTTAAAGCTGAACGTCTTGGATGAGCACAGGCTTGTTATCTGCCTATTTTATAAGCCATCAAGTGCAGGGCTTCCTCTTATCTGCCCCAAGTTCTAAGTTTTTTGAGTGATGGAGATCTCAGAGCCAAAAGAGGTCATACAGCAAAGCCACACACATGCACGCAAACACACACGCAACACACACACACACACACACACACACACACACACACACACACACACACACACACACACACACACACACACACACACACACACACACACACACACACACACACACACACACACACACAAACACACACACTTCAGCCAGGTCTCCAGGAGCATGCAGCTAAAGATATCCCATTCCCCAAGCCTGATGATATATGAATCTATATTTGAGGGGTTCTGCATTATACATGCAAAGCTAATTTGTTTTTGCGTATACTAGCAGCATGCAGTCAGTTGCACACACACACACACACACACACACACGTGCAAACATGCACTTAACTCCGTTTAAAGTGCACTGAAGTTGTTAAAAGTAGGCCAGGGCTTGCTAGGGCCGGAGAGTGTAAACAAGTCCTGATCAGTTTGGTTCCCTTCCAGTGGAAGGACTCTGAATTAAACATAACATAGACTGGATCTGTTTATGCAGGGGCCAGGCACAGACCTGAGGCTATGTTCAATCAATCTGGCTGCGAAATTAAATCAAAGGATCACTCTGAATATATAGCACTGCTGGTTATACTGCCAGGTAAATTACCGTGGGGATTTCTTATCTGGAAATACAGCAAGATGTCAACATGTGTATGTTTGTAATTAGCATCCTGATGCAGCAGTGTCATAGTAGTGAACATACTGCAAGGATAAGAGAGAGACACTTTATTTGATATTTGAGTTACTGAATAAAGCACCAATCCTTTTCTGTTTTTGAACCTCAGCTCTGTACGCAACTTACTTTGCTCTTAAGTGATTCATTAACACGTTTAAGTCAGGAGTTATCACAGTGTAATTAAGGCAGGTCACAGCTTATCTTTTAACGCAGCATGCACAGCAAGGTACATACGGCTTTGTTAAATATCGATCACAACCTAAAAATGCAAAAGAGATGGGAATTAGCTGATGTCAGGCCATTTTTCAGTTGAAACATGACATAAAAAGTATTTTATAGTGTATGTTCAAAGTGCACAATGTAACTTGAACTCGAAGTTAAGACATTTCACTAGCAAATACTTTGAATAATTCTAAAAGGTTAAATAAAAATGGAATACACATGATACTGAACATATTCAGACAAGAAAATGGAAATATGATCAGTATAAAATAACGTTAGCAGGTATTTCACAGATTTTTTTTTTTGTGAAGTGAAAATGTAATTTTTGACACATGGCACAGTAGGAAAAGCACAGGTGTAAATACTAAAATGAATGATGGTTGAAATCCTTTTAGCTCCTTCAGTTCCAGGCACCTCCTGGTATTGTTCACTGTGATGACCTACACTGAAAAAAGTGTAACATGCAGTTGTTCATTCAAACTAATAACTGCCATTTAAAACAGTATAAAATTATTGATTTGATTGTAAAACTCATTCTTTTTGCATTTAGATACATCAAGTTTGATTTATACTGAACTAAATATACGTCCAAAGGACCCAAAACAAAGTTTTTGATTTCTCTCAATTTATTTTTTTTCTTCATGACCTGCAGGTAATATTTTTAGGTTGAGTCAAATGAACTGCGCATGCGCACTGCACACTGCTCAGTCAGCGCACATGTTAAGTCCGGTAGCTCCCTCTCGGCATGATGACCAGACGCTGGACATTGTGATATCCTTTACGTCCTGGGTGGATTTCGTCGAAAAATAAACGTAAGTAGCAAAGACTTTGCCATTAATTAATGTTTTAGTGTTTCGTGTTGTTAAAATTGCAAAGAAGAGCCCAATTTAAGTACTTATATGGGGCGATAAGTTACCTGGCATGATTGTAACGTTAGCTGGCTAGCTAGTTGGCAGTAGCAGCTATGACCGTGAATAATAATAAATATATTTTCTAACTCTTTACAAGTGTCGGTAATGTAAGCTAACGTTAGCCAAAAGGCTACATTCCAGGCTAAACAGATACAGTGGAAACCGCTTATAGTGATCACGGATATAGTATATATATGTTCTGTTGGCGAAGTGTCTTTTTTATAGAGTTTATAAGGTGGGAAACAAATTATTTTTGGGTCAAATAAAATGTAAAAAATATAGTTTGGATATATGTAAATTAATTAACTGGTGTCAATGCAAACAATTCAAGTTAAATCAGTTAAAAGTGAATACATTAGGTTGGTTCAATTTCAATTTATCAGTTTGGTTCAATAACTAAAAGTGAAGAAAATAATTTGGATCAAGGCAAAAAATTAAGGTTGAGTCAAGTGCAGTATTATTGTTTACATCAACATAAAATAATTAGGTCATATGAAGTTACTCAATTTAGATTCTGTGAAGTCAAATATTTTAGATGTGATATCTGGACATCATTATTTTTAGTTTGAGCAAGGTTATACTTTTTTCAGTGTACTGGGGCACTTTAATAGAACAGAGCCATCATTAATGGTTTTAGGAACACCTGTGCTTTTTCTACTTACACTAAGAGCTGAACAATTAACTGCTGCAGTTTGACAGAGTGCTATTCTTACATTGTGCAAGAGTCGTAATTAGAATGTAACACACATTATTAACAATGTCTTAACAAGTAAGGTGAACTGTGACCGCAAAATGTGCTCAGCTGTAGTTAATTAACAATAATTCCAGCAGTTGACCGTACTACAAAATGAAAATCTCTGCTTTTATGGCGCTCATATGCTCTCTGGATGTCAGTAGTTAGGTTTCAATCCAAATGTAGCTCACATTTTACACAAATTTCCAGAAAATCAATGGGGGGAAGAGAGAATGGGTTTCCATCCACGAGTGTTACGTAAATATTAGGAGAGGATGCATTTAGATAAACAGTAGGTTTGCAACGAGATGAAGTGATTAAAAGAGCGCCAGTCAAACCTCAAACATATTTTAATTTGAGAAAATCCTTCTGCGCACATCTGATGTTTTTGCCTCTTCAGGGGAAATTAATCTTGGCTGTTTAAGGACCTTTTTACACTTGAAAGTCAAAACCGAATTTCGCTTTTCTCTGGTTCGTTTTGGTTTCACCTTGCAATGTTGCAAGCACACTAAAGAACTACACATGACATACTTGCATCCTGACGTCATCACCTACGTGATCTGCATCTCCTCCCCATACTTGTACTGTAATTGATCAAACCTCCCTGTCCTCTTGTGTCCTCTTGTGTCCTCCAGTGACTTTTTTCCAACTGACTCCTGCTCTTCTCACGCTACCAACGCTCATTTTGTTTTGTTGCATTGTTTAGAAAAAGGACATGGGAACTTGACTTGAGGAGCTGCTGCATTTATTCAGAGACAATCTTAAACCTAAGCAGTGCATTTGCAACCACTTAACTGCTAATTTCTTCCCTGCCTCGATTGCCGATAGCTGTCTGCTCTGAGAGCATCCACCATCCGTCTCTCTCTCTCTCTCTCTCTCACTCTCTCTACCTCTCTCTCTCTCTCTACCTCTCTCGACCTCTCTCTACCTCTCTCTCTCTCTCTCTCCCTCAACCACACACTACATACACACTTAGCACTAATCTACTCTTTAAAGGAGCTTCACTACTCTTATGGAATGATGACAGCATGCCAGAACTAACTGTATCAGGTCCAAAAGTCTAAAACATAAAAAGAACACTAACAACGAACCGGACCATTAGTTCAACCCAACCAAGATGACCTCTTTTCGTCTGACCCAGGTTTGGCCGTTGGGTCAGGGAGAGATTTCACCTCTAGTTTTGCACTTCATGTGTCATTATTTGTTCGCTAAGTCTGTTCTCATTGCATGTATCGATATTTGTTCTCAGAATGACCTCAGCCAAGCATAAAAACATTTTTGCTAAATATTTTTATTTTGGACATTTCCACTGGATGGAAAAGAAAAAGGCCACTTTGTATCATTTTGATTCATGAAACGATAGTGTACTGTGTCTTACTAATCTAAATATTCCCCTCACATCATTCAATGACAAGCAACTAGCAGCTAGCTTGTTCAGGCTGTTCTCAAGCATTTTTCCCACATATAACAATGAAAAGAAATGTGCAGTAATTCATGCATTTTCCACATTTTTTAAACTTGTGTGTATTCCATGTTTTTGTTACTGAAGAAAGTCCGTCACCGCCTCACAGTCGACTTTCGTTCACTATTTCATAGTGGACCATGAGGCGGACAAAATGCCGGTTTATGCTAGCCATCAGTGATGGCGCCAACCTGCTACCCAAAGCGGACACGCCCTTAATTATGCAACACTTTAAACCTTAATATAAATAAAAGGGTGAGTTATATATATATCCTGTACCCTGTACAGTTGTCATTAACAGAGAAATTAGCTAAAGAGAACAAAAACGTAACCACGTTGTACCAGGCTGTAAACATGTTTATTTCTGCCATAAACTTTTATCATGGGGGTCATTCTTCTGAGCCCGGAGGCTGCTGCTTGGTTAGCAGACATCTGGTGGATAGTCAGCTTGTACTGCACCTGCTCAGGACCTCCAGGAATCTGGGCTGTGAAGCAGCTTGTCCTGTCATCTGAGAAGCTAACGTTAGCTTAAGGGGCTATGATGCAGTCGGACTTGTAAACAGTAGTGTTTGGTCAGTCAGTCAAAACTTTTAGTTACACTGTCAGACATGGTTTACAACATTGTGTCAGTATAATCAGCATTAAAGTGTAATATCTTCAATATCTGTTTTAGCTACAGTTACTTAGAAGCTGAAGAACCCATCAACAAGCAACTACACCATTGTATCTTTAACGAGTCGAGCAAGATAAGGTACCGTATTTTTTCCGCACTATAAGACATTCATTGAAGGTGCGCCTTATAATGTGGTGCGCCTTATAGTTCGGAAAATACGGTAAGTTTTTGATTAGGCTTGATACAAACATATGTTGTTCAGTACCATAAACAGCACTCATACAGTAGAGGTTAGTTTAATTCAAGGGTAATAATCACTAATTAAAACATTGTTAAATGTCTCAGCCCTATATTTGGCTTTCTTTTTATACCATCGCATTTTTAACTGGCATACATGAGACTAATCTAATCATTCTCTGTTTGGGTCTGCATGATGTACACAGTGTAAGTGCCCTGCCATGGTTTCATCCTATTTGCTTTCAACCATGTCGCCATGTCTTATTTATTGTTGTTACAGTCTAAATATTTCAGTGACACGATGAACTTAATGATGAGGGTAAAACCTACAATAGCACATTAGTTTAGGTCTAGCTATGTCTGAGGCCAAGTTTATCCTCGCTGAGAAAACACAGAAAAAAAAAATCTCTCAGACATAAATAAACACTTAAAGCAGGCACAATTTATACCAAATATATACAGCCCTTTCCCCCTCCTGAATATAAAACTCTTGGGGTTAATGTAAGGTCACCTAGGCTGGATCATTGACCTCTTGAAGAGTGAGTATCCTGAGTCGACCTTGCCTCTGTCCTTATGTCGGTTCTGTCTCTCCCTGCACAGCACTGCCCTGGGCTTAGTCCTATCTGTCTGGAATGGCAATGAGCCCAGCTATTTTTGAGCTTTGTTATGCATCTGCAGGCCGACCTGGAGACCCTTGCTCTGATTCATACGAGCCCGGGCATTATTCTGCACCAAAAGAGCCAGATACCTCAGATGGGATGAAAGAGCTTTTATCTAGTGTAAAACGGGTGAGGAAGTCTGAGCTTTAAAAAAACGCATTAGAGGGAGAGAGAATGGTAAAGTATGTTTTTACAGTGGCTGCTTCAGTGCAAGCAGGGCCAAGTGTTGATTAAACACACCAAAAATACAGTGGGGAAAGGAGATGGAACAGATAAGATAAGAATAATCCACCTCTGCTGCACTAACAACGGTTTCATGCCAAGGAATTACAAATTACATCTATTTAAATTTGTACTCTGTACTCTTGTGATTCCTTGCTTCTAGTGACCTCATTGGTGGTAAGCTGTTACTGCAGGTGAGCCTGTTCTTTCAGAGCCTCTATCTTGACACATTCACGGTCACTATGTGTGTTGACTATTCTTTTTTTGCTCTTTTGTAAACTTGATTAAAACACATTCATCTCTCTACTTCCGATCCTGCCCCCTTTATGCTACCCTCTTAAATCCACACACACACAAACACACGCACATACGCACACACGCTTCTGTCCTTACTATAAGCCTTACTCAGGAGTTGGACATTCCTGATTTCCAATTACAATTGAACGCAGCATAACCGCTTGTCATGATGAGCATATGGAATCTGTTTGACGGTTTAGTTAAGAATGCACAACAGGGAACGCGTATAAAATACACTGGCCAAGTGTTAAGTAAGGGCAGATAAGTTATCAGTATTTTGTAACGGTTCAATCTTTTGAAGAATCTGAACATCCACTCGGGCTACATTCATGTGTGCTTTCTCCAATAGGATAGTTCCAACAATGCCTGCCTGTGTTGTGTTGATAAATACTCTTTGCCTCTTGTCCATGCAGCCTTGAAATGTACCATGTGAGAGCGTCAGCAGTGCATTCCACGCAAGTCACCCCGGGGTCAGTGTGTGTTCCCGTTGGAGAATTTGACATAGCTCAGTTTATTTATTCATTGTTTGGGTGGGTTTAGTCTGATGCTGGTAAATTGAAGCGACAGGCCTGTGTCATAAAAAATCTGTAAAGCGGAGAAAGGGGTGAAATACGGCACTCAGAGGGCGAGGGGGTAAATTGTGCATATGGCTGTATGTAGTTTTGCGCAGCGCTGCTTCAAGCGATCTCGTCACGCTGAAGGTGATTAGGTTAGGCAATTTTGTAAGCGAATGACGCACGTCAGGCTAGAAGAACAGTTTATCATTGAACATAGGAGCAGACGAAGCGTCAGAGAGGTTAGAGAAGAGCATTTAGACTAAAGTGAATCAGTAAATGCTGCTGAGCTGCTCTTCAGCAAGGCACCAAAACTAATAACAGTGGTAAAAGTCATACGCTGTACTTATCCACTAGTTCCTTTTAATACACATATTCTGTGATGCATCAACGCAGTCATATGGATTTTTAAGTTGCTATAAGCAGGGGTTATAGGTCAGGCACTACTTTTGGTCTACAAGAGACAGGTTTGAAAGTCACAGATAAAAGACTCATTACAGTTTTACCTTGAGCATATCTCCATTTATAAAGCAAACTGAGCTTAACTGCTGGCTTCAAATTAACCCATGCTTGTATAAGTGTATGACTTAGTCACCTATCCATTTGTCTCTGTCTCCCTGTTAGGCTGTGTTTACGCAACGTTTAATCTTATTTGTTTCAGATAATGCAATAGCAGACCACATGACCAGGTGTCATGCACTAGCTATTACATCATGCGTTTCTTCGAAATGCTAGGAATAAGATACCCAACAGCATGATCTACCCATGTGCTGGAATCCATCTGCAGAGATCAGGGACTTGGAAGTGCAACTATTAGCCAAGTAAGAGATAATGTACAGATTTGTATTGGGGTCCTGCATCTCAGCGTCAGGGTTTAGTACGCAATACTGGCCATGTTCTACATTAATGTGCTTATAACACAGTGACTTAGTAAAGACATTCATATGTTTAATTGTATAAATGATTTAAAAACAGTTCTCCAGAGGGTATGGTAAGAACTTCGCCCAAAACACTGGAAGTAATGCTGTAATTACCAGAATATTGAATAAAGCCGTGTAATAAGCCACAGTAAACAGGGTCAGGGCAGCAGGAAACAGGCACGGGGCAAAAGTTAAAATTCAAGTCACTATATTCAAATGCACCCATTATGCAAAACCCCATCTAATTAACCTAAACCCAATTAACTGAAGATGAAGAAGGCTAAAGGAAGCAACGTTCCATAAAGCTTCTCCTTGGCTCATGCACTTTTTTTTCATAACTCAGAAGCAATGTTATCTGGCCAACCTTGACTTGTGTTCACTTCAGACTATGAACATCAATGCCAATTAATATCACAAGCGTGATGGTGGTTATATTGGACAGCTCTGGGGTGAGAATGAGTGGAGAGAGAGAGTGCAATGCTCAATTAACTTCGTCAAATAAATTACATGTTTGTTTTAAGGTGACATGGGTGTTTACTAATTTTTTTATCAAACCGTATTTACCTTCAATATACATTTCTTGAAAGTCTATATTGTATAGTGTACATTGTCTGAAAGCTTTTGACTTTCATGACTGGTGTTACAGTTTAATAGAAGAAAAAAAGACACAGATCTATTCGACCATTATTCCATCTTGCATGTTGTTTCCAGAGCGTATGGTCTGTTTCCTCGCTCTCTCTGTCTGCAAGCTCTGTGGAAAAGAGTTGAGGAGAATGTGCCACATTTTAAAGGTGCCTGATAGTACCACTGGTAAAATGCAACACACACTGACGAGCATAGAAACATGTTACTACCATGTAGCGGTAAGAACAAGGTGGCATTTTTCTTAAAACACTAAATGACTATGTGAAGATTTGAAAATCATAGCCCATTCCTAGAAAACAAGGGCTGGAAAAATTAATTTGACCACTCCTTTGTAGGTAAACCTTCATTTTGCATGCCATCTTTTGATTTTCATCTATTTTGCTCGTCCGGAGCCGTTCAGGAAGTGCACTGGGCTTTGAAGCATATGGCCAAACAGTGGAATTGCAACTGCGTATCTGTCATGTGATGCCATTGGGCCCAAAAAAAATTTTTTTCCCATTGACTTACATGACAAAAGACGTCGTAAAATCTGTGTATACATGTTTTTAAGTGTAACAGCCCTTCACTAGTTTCACTATCAGAATTGGATCCTTCTGGACATTTAGCGTAAATTAGCCACCTCTGCCATCTCTAGTGTGGATGCTGGCTACCATATTTTCATACGCGGCATTTGGACTTTTTATTCTGCTTCATGTGCCACTGAGTGACTTCCATAGGAATGAACAGGGCCCCACCTCCAATGCTGTATTCAATTCAGTTTACACATCCATGCCTCGTCCAGCTTAGTGTGACTGAGAAACTTGACATAGTGTCACTATTTTGATACCAATTTCATCACAGCTGAATGATGATGTATACATTGACGATAGTGTATAAAAATGTGTGAGCGTTTGTGTAGCAACTTCTGCTCAGAACAAATGCAACAAAAAAGAGCAACATTTTTACTTCACTGTATTTATACACCAGTAACTACAGCTCTACCCAAGACAACTCCACTGCTTTAGGACATATTTGTACTCACTCAAGCCCTGAACAACACACCCACAGATTACAAACTATCCAACAAGGATAATGCAAACCAGACAGCACCTCCTAATCCCAGTAACACATCGAGATGAAAAACAGTGATAACAGCGCAGAGACAAATAAAATATTAATAAGTCTGTCTCGTTTAGGCCGTATAAAAGTCTACTGCTGTACAAACAGGCTGAGGTAATTGTGTCTGTTTCATTGCCTGACAGGCAGAGAGAGAGCTGTGCAGCACCAAAGCTGCCCCCACCATCTGGCCTTGGCAAAACTCTCTCTCTCTCTCTCTGCTCTCTCTCTCTCTCTCTCTCTCTCTCTCTCTCTCTCTCTCTCTCTCTCTCTCTCTCTCTCTCTCTCTCTCTCTCTCTCTTCTCTCTCTCTCTCTCTCTCTCTCTCTCTCTCTCTCTCTCCTCTCTCTCTCCTCTCTCTCTCTCTCTCTCTCTCTCTCTCTCCCTCTCACCCAGAGAGATTAAGCGCTGCCATATTCCAGTCATATTCCCCGGGTTGTTTTGCTTTCTAAAAACACTCTTTGTATGCCAACATGTTCGCAGGATGGATGGGTGAGCTAGTCGCCAGGCAGAGAGAATGTGTGAGGCTTGGGGGATAAAAAGAAAGGGTGAGAGGACGAGAAATGATGTGAAAAACATTTCAAATCTGGGTGTAGCGCCAAAACCACAGGATCAAGGTGAAAAAGTAGGTAGACTGTGGGTCATGTTGGTATAATGACTATAAAGTAAAAATAAATATAGTAAGTGTACACATTCACGACTCTACGGGATACCTGCAGGGAGCCTTAGGGGTGTTAAAAGTGTGTGTGTGTGTGTGTGCTTGTGTGTGTGTGTTGTGCCTCAGGGTCTGAGGTTAGACAGAGTTCACAAGTTCAGGGACTGAAATAAATAAAACACACTTTTGTATTTGTAAACCTGTGAGAGCATTCTGTTGGCTTACAGTCATTTGTGATGCTGTAACCTTGATTGTCAATATATCAAATCCCTAAATCCAAGTCATAACCCTTTAATAAATCATTTTAGAACAACAGTCTAAAAGGTTTTTCTTCATGTTCGTATCTTTGTGAGAACATTTCAAAGAAAACAAAAACACACAAAACCCCAAATCACTTGACAGGAGTGTAAACCCACAGCATTGTAAGAGGCTTTACCAGAAAAGATCACACTTTCACGTACTCCTCCGGCCCCCACCCGCTTTTTTTTTTTTTCTATTTGCTTGTTTGTTCCCTCTGTCAAATTCACAGAAACTGACAACAGGATTAAAGAGTGCAAAGTGAGGCCAAATGAGCTTTTGGTCAGACTCCCTGGACTTAGTCCTTTTGATGTGTACATCCTCTTTGTGTAAACCATGTGTTTCTACGCTATGTATTTTTTTTAAAATAAAACAGAAGACACACACTGATAAAAAAACAAAAGAACCCCACTGCTCTTAAGTCTCCCGTGATAGCCGGGGTTAGCGTTCACTCTCATATTCCCCAATGTGCTAAATAATTCAGGGAGGACAACAAGACTCCCCATCTGAGGTCTTAACCCCCCTGCTGTGCCACACGCACACGCACGCGCGCACACACACACGCACACACACACACACACACACACACACACACACACACACACACACACACACACACACACACACACACACACACACACACACACACACACACACACACACACACACACACACACACACACACACACACACACACACACACTGTCTTCGCACGTTTCCGCAAAGGAGAACAAACCCATCCAAGGACACATAACACTACTAAATATTCCATTGTGTGGAATTGCATGTTTTCCTTTATTCAAAAGGAAGAAAGTGCTCGTTACTGAAAAGCATAATAATGATGAAAAACAGATTGGGAGGCATAAGGGAAAATACATAATTACATCAAAGAGCTCAAAAACAGAAATTCATATCTCTCTCTCTCTCTCACACACACACAATGAACAGCAGTCCTCTAGTGTTTCGACACCCTTTGGAGTTGCATATTTGCTAAGGGAAAGCTCGCCAGCTAATTTCTTAGTCAGTCGCAGAGTGATTTTCTTTGTTTTTGACACCTTGTCAGGAGAGATGGGATTTCTATAAAATGTCACCTGCTCCAGTTACTATAATCAATAATGTGACCTAATGTAAGATATTTTTCTTAATTAGAAATATAACCTGATTAGATTCAGTTCATTACTGTCATCTATCCGCTTTGTATACCCTGTAAATCCTGTTCAGGGTCGGCAGGGGGTTGGAGGTATCCCAGTATGCCTTCTGTAACACCTCTAGCAGACATGGGGCGAGCTTAAGCTCAGTTCAGACTGAAGATTTGCGATGAAACGAAACCCTTTTACTACGTTGCGGGGGGAAAGGTTGCAGTGGTGTGACCTGTCCTGTCTCAGCTCGACTCAAGCCAGCTGATGGTGTCAGCCTCGCAACTCGCCAGCAGCTGGTTTTAGAGTGTAAGGCACGTCACCCGATGGAACAGCCAGATTTCAAAATGGCAAAATTTTGGACAGAGGCTCAACAAGTGTGTGAGTAAGATAGAGGAACACAGAGAGAGAGCAGCAGTGGTCAAGCGAGCTATAGTAGAAACAGGGGGTGCTGTTATTAAGAACAAACCAGTGAATCAGAGAAATAAAACATTATTTTTCCGTTTCATCACTACTAGAAATACAGTTGTAGCAATTATCTCACTATCACTGTCCTCATTTATATTTTAAGATTCTACAAATTATATTAAGCCACCAAAAAAGACATTAAAAGTCAGAATGGAAGTAGAGAGGGAGTCTTTGCTATGTTGATGAGAAGCTGCCTTTAACAGGCAGGTTAAAGAACATTGCCGGTACAGTTTCAACTCGTCTGGTTGCAAATCTTTGGTTTGAACTCGGCTTAAGAATTAGAAGAATATGAAGTTGTGTTCCTGAATGTGAAAATATGAATTATCTGACTCGTGAGCTGCTAAATGCTCCACTATTGCTGTTTTTTCATTGGCACATTTGACCGTGCAGAGTTATACCATGCGTTTCCATTATCAGTTTAAACGCAGCGAGTCGTGCCCAAGACCGGCCAACTCTGGAGCCCGACTCGTCTCCACGCCTTCTCCCCCTCTAACAAGAGTGTGTTGCTGCAAACTCAACTCTTGTCTGTGCAGGAGAGCAGAGAGAAAGATGATTTTAAACAGTCTCTGTTGCGTTTAGCTCTCAGTGGTTCTGGAGCTAATAACTGAATCTCTGTGGTTTGAAGTTTAGTTTTTCTCCTGCGTGCCTGTTTGTTCTTTCATATATCTGCTTTATTTTGCTGTTAAATTTGCCTTCAGGAGTCATGTTAAGTTACTGCTTATGAAAACGCAACATTTCCTCATTTTGCTGCTTCACAATAAAATCTTTTAAACAACAAAATAAAACGGGGCTTTCTTTTTGAATAACTCATATGAAACTGAATGTGTTTATCCACAGTTTTACAGCCGCTGCTTTGACCACTAGTCACAGCTAGGGCTGTAGGATTTTATCGATTCTTCGATATAAATCGATATTTTGTTTCCACAGAAAGTTTCGATTTTTTGGCCACAAGTATCGATACATTAAGTCCCATTCAAATCCCCCTGGTACTGTGTTCGCTGCCCATTTCCTCTCCCGTTCACTCTGCAGGAAGAGCTATTATGTCCGCCAGGCGCTGGTGTCGCCGCAGAGCATTTCTAGCTGTCTGTCCAGTAGAGATGGGGCTCAGGATTTAAGACTCGTGCACAATCTTTTTATCTATGCACTTTTTGGAGCAATAACATCAGGAGCAGAAAGTCATTCTCTCCCACAGAGAAGTGTGAGCGGCCACACTCCGCAGATGACACGGAGAGCACGTCACCTGCTGCTGCTGCAGTTCCATGACCGTTTGTCGTATTGTTTGGCTTTAATAACTTCAGACACAGCCGAAAACAAAAGAATCACAGAATCCAACGCCTGTGTTAAGCTCATTCATAAACTATCGTTAGCTTGCTGCTAATGTTAGCTCTGTGAGAGATTTATTTTTCAGATTGGCGTTCATCAAATTACATATTTTTTATATATTTGTCTTGCCGGTGCTGCTTCCATCTGCTGACTAACACCGTTAAACAGTGAGAAATACACATTAACTATTAATGTCAGCTAAAGGCAAGTTTACGTTACAGGTTTATTGTTGACCACATAACGTTAATGTTTCTGGGTTATTAGCTTCAACCATTACACTGCGTTTGAGAGGCTGGAGGATTTTTTATTTATTTCACAGAAAGAGCTCACTGACATTAAACATCTCTTTTTTCAGAGTGTCCTGAGACACGACTGACAACGTTTCTGACAAACATAACGAGCAGCCAATATAAAATACATGACTATAATACAAAAAAAGCTAATATACATCAAAATCGAGCACAATCATGAATATATAATGCAGAATATCTATATGTAAGTTATTATTACATACAATGAGAGCAGGACCTGGAGTTTCAGGTGTGTCTGTAATTAGTTCCAGGTAAAGGGAGCAGCAGACTTTCTTTATCGACACCAGATTAGAAGCTGTCATTAGTTGGGACCTTGTGTAATTATACAATACGGTTGCACTCTATTTTATTATTTATTTAAAGGATAAGAGACTTGATTAGTACTTGCTGCTGCCCTCAGAAACTTGAGACTTGACTTGGACTTCCCCTCAGAGACGTGAGATCTCTGCTGTCCAGTCAGAGCCATATACTGTGTAATTGATTCTTTCAGTTTTTATTAATTCAATCCCAGTCAATGGAACGGATGATGATGTCACCAAAACCACACTGTCCCTTTAAAATCTTTCAGAAATTGATGTAAGTGTATTGAATCGTATCAAATCGAATTGTATTGTTGACTGAATATTGTGATATTTATCGTGAGCTGAATATCGTGTATCGTATCGTGAGATTAGTGTATCGCTACAGCCCTATTCACAGCCATGGATTTTAAACGTTATTGACTTTATTACAGTTAAAGACGCACCTTCAAGCGCGCTGTTATAAAGGAGATAAAGATTCCTGCCGTGCGTGGCCGATGTGCCAAGTCAAGCCAAGTCAAGTCAAGCCAGCACATACTAACTTTGTCTGTTGGTTGTTTTGTGCACAGGAGCTGTGAGGTTGATCCAAAACAGGTCATTTTGGGGCCTGAAAACCAAAACAATGAGCTGAAATATGCTAAAAATATCCACAGAGAGGAACTGAAGAGTTGGTGATATCCTGAGGCTTTGACTGTATGACCGACCCCTTGCACTTTTCATCTAGTCATTTGATCCACTTCAAGATACCACGTTCATGCTCATTCTACCCATTACTAAAAACAATGCAATTTGTCCACTTTGTATCAAGGAAATGTACTGGTTATACTGTTACTGCACACTGATAAGCAAATACAGCATTAATTAAAGTTAAATGTAGAAAAGATGTCACAAATGCTGGCATAACCTTTTCAAACACCTTTTCTCCAACTGTAGCCTTGAAATATTTCCTGTAAGAGAGTTTCACGCAGTTACCTTTAATATCTACATGTTCGTGTCAAATATACAGTATTTTTTTATTACACAGTATAATTGCTCTTCCTCCAAATCGTTTGCAGTCAAATTAACAAAAGTCAATCAGTTGCCAAAACCATTCAAGATGTAATTTTCCTGCTAATTCACCATGAATAACCTTATAAAACCAAGCACAACATACCATATTTAGTTGTTCGATGTTTTCCTGATGGCTCTTCCAGAAACGTATTATTAATATTATTTCAGTTCATTAGTCCTTATCCAACCAATGTTGTTAATGACGTTCGATGAGTTACATTAGATAATGATTGGGCTAAAACTGCGGGGAAAAGTAAATGATGTCATTTGGGACAAATTAACATTAGCTGGCAATAGATCTAAGAGGCGAACAGTCTATTTAACAACAGTGAGATGTAACAGACCTAAAGAGAGACAACATCACATCTTTGAGTGCAGGTTACTGTAAGTCCTTTCAGGTCCTTCTAGCAGCTGCATACAGACAGTAGAGAGTTGTTCAAGTGTTAAATTTGTTTACTGTATACTACTGCATTTATCTGAAGGAGTTTTACACACCGATGCGTGCCTGGTCATGTGTCACATACATTTAAAGGTATAATATGTAACATTTGTCCAATGATACATATATTGCTGAATTGTGTTCTGTACATCCTCTTTAGAGACTTTGTGTTTCCATCAAAGTTCAAGCCAAGATAAATCTATCATTTTATTCAAGGTAATGGTCCGTTACCATTACATTTGCTCGCCTGTCAATGGCGTCATATCCCCTTTGCATATGTGTCAGTGTTGTGGTGGTCATAAACGGACTTTTAATCCAATTTAAATCACATTTTTTATTCTTTTTAACGATATCTTTTAACCATCTGTCTTCGATCTAAAGTTATCATAAAAACAAGCTGACTCAACGTAAGCGGCTCCGCCTACCATCCAAACAGCATCTGAGAAACACTCATTTTTAATGTGAGACTGCCTTAGTCAGTGTTTTCACTGGTTCTAATCCCCTCGTCCATTTGTTTTGGAGAGAAAGAGACCTCTGCGGATAATTTGGCATCTGGTAAAATCCTCCGGAACGATTAACACTGAAGGAATCCTAAGTGAGAGGAGCTGACTGCAATGACGGCAATGATGATGAAGACAACAGCTCCCCTGATCCCACGCTACTTCAGGACATCGCCAAACTGTGTACTGTGTTATTGTTTTAATTAAGAAACCCCTAGCGGCGGATAATTTCATATTGTACGTTTAAACCATCATTAAACAATAATCCTACTCCGAAGTAGCAAATGACTGCATTGTGTCCGTAGTTGTGCCAGGTTCCATTTAACATTTTTTTTATTTTTTATCTTTGCACCCTCCCTGGGTATGGAACCCAAAGCTCCCACTGCTTTCGGCACACAGGTGGCCGGTACAAGTAGTCTCGCATGTGACTACGCATGTCTCTCACTCACGCAGGCTCTCACACACATACACACACAAACACAGTTTTACACCCGGGCTGCGATATATCTCAGCCCACACCAGATGACCAAGTGTTTGGCTGCCTCTTGTCGGCCAGCCTGTGGTTCAGAGATCACAACACAGCTTCCAGACATTAACATGACTCACCCTTCACTGCAGTCACGTGCATGTGCAGGCGCACACAGCGTACATCCACACACACTCACCTCATCACGTTTGTAGGGATGAAGTAAGTCTACGCCGGTTGGAGTGGGAAAGATAAAGGCAAATATGGAAATAATAGGAATAAAAGAGAAACATGGGAATAGATGTTGAAAGGAGTAAAGGTCAAGTTTAGGTCCTGGTGAGCTCAAAGAGTTTTTCCTCTTGCCTCATCTCCTTTCTCAACTTTCCATTCCTCTATAATGGTCACTGAAAGACCTCTCCAGTGTGACAGAAGATTCTTCTTCATTTTTGGCGTTCCTTTACATTCCTTAAAAATGTATTTCTGTGTTTTTTATATTCATACCTTTCCTTTAGTTCTATGGCTGTTTTCCATAAAAGTTTAACAAACAAAACAAATGTGGGGGCCTACTGTTATAAAAACAGTGACTGTTAATTTAACAGTCATTTCATGAAATGTAGCTTTAATTTCCATTTCCTTTCATGGATCACAGCTGCCAGACGTGTTCTGCCTTTAGTTTGCCTGTTGGCTAGACTGTGTTTTGATTCAAAGATGTAATCAAAGTGAATATGAGGTACTGGTCGAAAGATTTCCTTTAGCAAAAAGAAAGCAGAAAGTGAACGCGCAGTGAACCTGAAACTTCAGCAGAAACCAGATGCTCGTCTCATCTCAGCTCAGAGATGTTGAAAATGAATGAATGAATGATATGAAACGCTGACTTGAAACGCTGTCAGACTGTAAAAAACGAACACTGTTTGTGTTATGATGCAGCTTTGCAGTGCAAACTCGGGTTTCTGATTCACACAAGTATTTGGAAGTGATCCAGTTAGGTTTGACACAACGCTTTTGAAATGTCTGTTGTGTTGTGTTGTATGTGTTTTAAAACAGAGTGGATGGAAGCATTCCATCAAAACAATTATGATAGAACTGAAGTGTTCCTTTACAGAGGGCCCTGAGAAAAAAACATCTGAATTCTCTGTTTCCACTATAAAATTGTCTCCAGGAATGGCAGTGTCGGTCGATCCACCACTTTGGTCCAGACTGAATTCCAGAAATAGATTAAAGGCGACAACAGGTTTAAAATCAGTAACAGGGCATTACTAATAAACGGAGACTTGACAAAAGCCAAGGGGCAGCCTTAGACTGAACTAAAAGCAAGCGAGAAAAAAGGTGAATTTGATTTAAAGGAGTAAAAAGTGAGATTTCCATTTTTATTACGAAGCAGGTTGAAGTGCTATATAAATATTGTGAAAGTATCAAAACGCTCAATCCACAGAGAAATACACATGGCCCGTATTCAGAAACTGTCTTCAAACAAGCCTTCGGGACTTCTGTACAGTTGTGATGTCACAAATATACTATATATATATAGGTAGAAAGTGCTGGTACAGGGCTGTTACAGTCATTCCCTGGTTTCAATGAATGTGTAAAGACACTGAGAGTGCAGATGCAGAAGAAGAAATCTGACAAATCAGAGCAGACTGGGCTTTTTCTGGAACTGGCTTTTAGAGTGACAGGTGCTGAAATGTAGATTTGAGAGTGAATACAGGTATATTCAGACTCACACTATGAGAAAAATGTGTTTTTTTTATTACATTAAAGCATACAAACATGTTTTGTTGGAAACACAAAATACAAGTATGAACCTGAAAATGAGCATACACCCCCTTTAAAGGTATCAATGGTGGAGCAGGACTTTTAACATGGGACGGGAGTTCATTCCAAAACCTTGAAGCAGAGACAGAAAGAGCTGGGAAACATTCGGTTTAGAGGCATGAGTGAGGGACAGGAGTTATGAGGATAAGCAGAAGCAGTCCTCCCCTATGAATACACAAATTGCATTTGATTTTTCGAGAAATCGTCACGGCAAATTGATTTGTTTTGGACACTAGTGAAATTATCCTAACTCTGTTTTGTGAATCCTTCCAATTCTTCTGTGCCTGCTGTGTGCTTTCAGTTGCTTAAGTATGTCGAGAGGCGTACTCCGTCAAATCACACCACTAGGAAGCCGTGCAAAAAAACACAACCTGTTTCACTAATAAAAGCCTCAAACAGAGATGTTGTGCTAGTTTAATCAGAAGTAACACAAAACAAAATAATGAAACAACTCAGTGGCAGACTGTGATTTTAAAAGATGGACAATTTTGTTGTGGATAAAGGAGCAGAGGAAACAGACGGAGGACTAGCAAAAAGATTGAAGGCATACACACTCTGACACACAAGTCCGACGACTAGCAGTCAAGTTAAATTGAAGCTGATTGCATTCTCGGCATAGACTTGTCTTTGTCCCTAAGCTCTGTCTAAATATTGAAGCAGATCGTGGTGAAAAGAGCCAGCTATCCAGAGGATTCAACCCAATCTGCATATTCATCACAATTAATTAGGATTCCTCTCTCTGCCATCATTTTTTATCTTTCCTGCTTTATTTCTCGAGAGGCAACTACAAGACAATGCTGGAGCGGTGATCGGAATCAGTTATTAGAGGGGGGTAGACGTAAGCAGACACGCACACACACACACTTCCTTCCATATTTCAGACTTGAGAATGATTCCGTCTACATCAGATATGATGAGTGCTACACAAGCAGTGTTCTCATCTCTGTATTGATACAAACTTCCAGTGCTGTCTCTCACTTTTGTCTTTTTCCTGCTTTTGTCTGGGCCGGCCGTGCATCGCGCCTCCGCCACACAGACTGAGAGTGGCCATTGTCTGGAGAGGCATACAAACGAACTGCCGCTCAACAGCCTTCTCGCAAGGCTAACTCTTTTAATTGCTCAAAGAAAAGGAGCAGAGGCGAGAGATGAGTCCTCAGGGTGAGAAAGTAGAGAACGTTTAAGGAAATCAGTCGTGTGCTGAAGGCGCTGAAAGAAGCACTGAGTTCATATGCAAGTGGAAAAGAAACCATGATGCGTAAAAACTTTATCCCTATCAAGTATTATTCTCTGCCATGTGTGCAGGTGCTTCCTCAACTTAAGCTATGATCTTAATTGGTTAACGAAACAAAAAAAAAACAAGTTGGGCAACTGAGGAAAAGGGGAAACCAGCAGTGCTAAGGTAATGTCTACATCTCTCGCAGATAAACTCCACCAATTCTATGCATGATTTTAGACCAACTCTCCGCCTGAAGAAGTACAAAAGGCCCAAGACCCTTGCCCACTAGTAATATACACGACAGATGTTTGTTTCAAAGGATTGACCCACGCAAGGCACCTGGACCTGGTGGCACGTCTGGCCGAGCTCTCAAGGTGTGTGCAGACCAACTGGCAGAGGCTTTCACAGACATTTTCAACCTATCACTCCTCTCAACCCATTGACGATCTCTCTGACAACAATTTAGCCTCCGGGGGCAACGGCTAATATATCGGGTTTTTACGGTGTAACCAGCAGATTTCCTGGTCAAGACTTCCTCTTCCGATGGGCAGTCGTTTACACTCTGATTGACCACTCCAGACAAAAGAATGGAATTGAGGGACAGCATCATTATAACCAGATAACTGCATATGGATATTCTTAATCACCTCCCCTTCTCTGACTCACTGGAGCTACTACAATTTGCATTTAGACCAAACAGATCAACAGATGGCACCATCTCCCAGTGGACATCGGACCAGAGGAACACATAGGAGAATGCTGTAAATACATTATAGTTGAGCCTTCAGGACCACTGTGCCTCCAAGCTGGTCATCAAGCTCAGAGACCTAAGAGTCAACAGTGCCCTCTGTAATTTTAACCCTGAGTTTCCTGATGGGCAGGAAGCCTCAGGCTGCGCAGAAAGGCACCATCACATCATCCAAACCGTAAGGCTCTGCAGAGGCTGAAAACCGTGCAGGACATCACCAGGACTGAGCTGCCATCCATGGTGGACCTGCACACCCAGCGGTGCAGGAAGAAGGCCAACGGGATTATCAGAGAGCCCACTCACCCCTGCTACAAACTGTTCATCCTGCTGCCGTATGACAGACGGCACTGCAGCATCCTGTCCTGCACCACCAGGCTCAGTGACAGCTTAAACCCATATATTGAACATATGCTATATGTTTGCACTATTTTATATCTGGCTCATTTAGTTTTTTTACTTGCAAGATTTCCTTTAATATGTATTTTATGAGCCTTGTTAGAGGGAGGCTAAGATCCCATTTTTTTAAAACGACTGCTTCTCTGTAGTTGTGCATATGTCATTAAAGAGCTTGAAATGAAAGTGGAAGTCCGACAGAAGTAATGCAGAGGATATATTGTATTGTCTCTTCCACTGTTAGTGAGATTAGTTAGACTGGTAGATACAGCCTCATACAGCTCGACACCAACTGAGTTCATCCTAAACTGTTGAGGTAAAGAAATGCCTCGAGAGGACTGTGCTGACCTTAAAATGTACACAGGGAGATGTAGAACCAGCTTTCTCAATGTTCCATGTGAACATATCCTGAATATTAGATTAGATGAATTCTATAACCATTGCACAGATCAAGTACCAAAAAAATTAAATGCAGTTTCATCAAACAAGAAAGTGTAAAGAGTTGCATGTGGACATCGATAATTTATCAAGATGAATTCATTTACCAAATCAACAATAAAAGACAGTATGAAGTGTGCACAGTATAGACATTAGAGCAATATGCAGGGTAAGACTGTAGCTATGTGTAAAATATGAACTAAACCAAACTGAATGTACAGTAGGGTAAATGTAACTATGATATGTTAAACAATAAGAATATTTACAGTGGCAGAGAAGTGCTTTAAGAGAGTCCATGTGATTATAGTAATTTATCATCAATAAATTAGCATTGGCTCAGGAGATTGCTTGATGACAGAGGTTCCTAAACTCTTTGGCTTGTGACCCAAATAAAACAACAGTGCTTACTTTTGTGTAAAAGCTAGGCTGCCCATTTCTAGTTCTAAGCAGTTCAACAAAAGACTGATTTTTCTTTCTTAGACATGTGAATAATTTAACGGTGCCCTGTGGAATTTCCTTGCCCCTACGTTGGCATTACCACCACCAACTGTTGATCAGTGGAATAACGTAACACCACGCCACTAATGTGGCTTAAAAAGCATATATTATATTATCGTTTTGTTTTCTTATTGATACAGGTAATCTCATTGAGACTCAGGGGTCTCATTTTCAAGAGACCTGATTAACATACAACAGCAAAACAACACACAGTTACATAGAACGGACATTCAAACAAAGACAAAGCGGTCCATAAAAGTGACAAGTGCAAAGTGTCATGGCAGTAGTTTAAAACTATCTAGAAAAACAAGAGCAGACCCCCACAGATGATCTTTCCAGATTTCGTAAAATGAGTTTAAAGTCCCCCAGAGGAACCATGCTGACAAATAAAACATAAAAAATAAATAAATAAAACAGAATTTCTGTGTTTCTGTTCAGTATGATCTCCCGATCCCTTAAAGTGTGTTCAGACCAGATGCACTAGCCGCAATGTACACAACAACATTTCATACAAAGTCAATGTACAGAGGCGATAACGCGTGATGCGAAACACAGGATGCCGCATCCATTGCGTCCATCGCCTCATCAAGGCTGATGAAAATATTTAACTTTTCAGGCAAATTCGTGTGACGCAGTGTCGCAACAGCCAATCTGCGCTGAGATTCTCCCTGGTTAGCACTAGCACAACAGCAGAGTAGGGTATAGCTACAGTCCCGGAGACCACCATTTCCGGACCCTATTTTTTTTTGTCACAGTGCAAACCACCAACGAGCAATCAGCAGCTAGCAGCAGCTCGGCCAGGAGAGCTACCCTTGAGTCCCACAAAATGTACATGCAGCAACAGTGGTAATCTTAGCCATGGTTGATGAGAAAGAAAAGAAAAACACAGCTTTAGAGTGGACAATAATCATTTTTGTCTCAAAATAAGTTAACCGTGGTGAATTTCCGTTGTCAGGATTATCATGAATATCATGAATATCCTCATGAGTGACTTGTCAGGTGAATTGACTGTCATTCAGTTTTTCTCTGTTACATTAATTCGGCCCCATTAGTTAAAGTTAATCAAGTAGAATTTATTTTGTTTGACAGAAAATCATCTTCTCATTTGATGTAGCCTATTAAAAAGAAGTAGAAAGTGAAAATGTGCATTGCCTGTACAATTAAGATTGCTGCGCATGTAGTTATTAACCACAACAACAAATTCAAGAATGATCAATTAATAGGCTCTGTGTGATCTGTTCTGCTGACTTTTTAATGACATTTCTAATAAGAGGGATCTTATGATTCCTTACTTTAAGATGGTTTGTTTTTCACTAAACTGATGTGTGCCCCATCTGTGATGCAATAAAAAAAATACAAGTTTCTTAACTAAATGTAGGATAGAGTGATTCCAGTGTGTTTCAGTGCCACTGTAAGAATTTTTAGGATTATAGCGATAATATCTTGAATCAAAATTATTTCGGCCAGGATCACCGTGACATATTGTCTCATGCCTATCAGGTTCCCATTTTGGAACATATTCCTGTAGGGCACAAAGCATTTCTAGCAATGGAAGAAGTAGGATACAAGTCTTACTGAACATAGCTATCCTCTCTTGAGAAGTGGTAAAGAAAACCCCATGTGGTGCAACACCCGAGAGTGTGACAAACAGCAACATTTAGAGTTTTTTTTGTGTTTGTGTGTTTTCTGAAGATTAGGAAGCACTTGCACTAACAAATCCATTGTTGGAAAGTCGAGACAACTGCCACAGCCATGGTCTTACTTTTTACTTCGACAAATTCTACCCATTCGCTAAAGATATATGCAGGCATCTTGAAAAAAGGGTTTATAAAAAGTCTAGTGATGACTTTGCCATTTGGTACCTCAGGGAGTAAAAAGTGTTGAAAGATCAGACAAAATAAAGGAAAATAAAAGGAGGGAGTGTGAGACAGATGACAGGAATTGTCCATTAAGCCAGCGGAGCAAGCCTGGTGTGAATATTGCATTTCCATGTTTACTGCAATTACAGGTCTGTTCACTGGTTCACCTCCTGCAGAGGGTAAAAATGGAAGACTGACACTCCTGTGGGAGGATGAGAATATCACCCGCCCAGTCAGGGATGAGAGACATGGACACGCACGCACACACACTACTACTGCTGTCACATCTCTAGTCTCAGTGGTTAAAGTGATCCTAATCTGTGTCTGTGTACTGCAGAGAGCTAAAAGTCACTTTGTCTGGTGTCATCGTAAAATCCCAAGACAAGGTATAACAATTGAGTTTCTAACTTGAAATCAAGTGGCATGATGTTGATAGCAGTGACATATGGTAAAACAAAACTAAATCATCCCATAAGTTATCCTTTTTTGAACAAGGAAAATAGAATTTCAGACTCCATCTGTGTCTGTCTGTCCAGTGCACTTAGTCAGATTTCTTCCTGTGCTGAGAAGGACAGTCTAGTGAGGCTGACTCCCACACAAAGATTGCGTGCAGAGTGGCAGCGGAGTGAACATAATATTTATTGTCTCTGAAAAAGCAAGAAAGTTGTGGAAACTGACATGCAACATCTCACTAATGTGGCCATGCCGCAGGAGACCGCCAGGGTCAAAGGTCAGTCAGATGACAACTTTGAACCATGGGCCAAAATAAAATAAACTCTCTGCTGCTGCTAATCTCATCTAATGATGTCCCTGTAGGCTGGCATGCCTTGTGCTAACCTTATTGTCATTACAATGCAAGGTTTTCTTTACTTTTCCTCTTTTGTGTGACAGAATGACATGTTTCATGCCATTAGATCTCTGGCACAGCATCTATTTCCTGCTCACAGTGAAGTTTATTTGTCATTTCACTGTGGATATAAAGTATGACAAAGGCCCCTTAATATAATTGCCTGTGGTTCAACATTCTTATCTCCACTTACTGTCGCACTAAATCCAGATTAAAATCAAGGGTGTCTCCAACTTTAGATCGACCTATCTGAGGAGCTGAGGATGGAAAATGTATACCATCATTTCAGATTAGCGCTGCAGCTCATTTCCATACAGTACCTTTCATGTAATTATCTTTTTAATTATCTTTGACCTTGCTTCCGTGGCGGTTTCCTTACTTTTATCATCCCTACCTTGCTGTCGCTGACTTTTTGCTGCTGGCTTTTCAAAGTAATTTTCCCTTGCTTGTTAAAAAAAAATAAGGGCGCACTCACACTATCCATCTGTACCATGTCCAAGCACACTTCACGGCTAAAGTCTAGTTCGTTTGACCAGTGTGAGAACAACTGTACCGCGCCCAGGCACAGCATGCTTGCCGTCCGCAGCCGGTTGAGAGAGGTGGACGTTAGTAAAGCACAGATGCACATGTACGGCACGACCGTGCGCACGTGCACGAGCGCAAGTATTGAAGGCAGCCTTTATGTCTATTTATATGCATCTGTTCCCCGCAACGGACATTTAAAAAGATGCGCTGAACGGTTTGCGCTGGTTTGATAAAGAGTGTTTACTGTAGATTTGGTCAGATGAAACGTTTAAAAACAGTCAGACAAAACTAAATCCCAGAGGGGTGATGACGTATAAGCAATAGCATTCAAGCCTCGGCCCGGATCATTTCAAGTGATAGTAAGTACAAGTGGGCCTGGGCCGCAGGGGGAGAGGGTGTGTGTCAGCAAGATGATGGGCCAACTTCCAGAACAGTTTCACTGCTCCTTGGCCAAGATTCTCCAAGTCTCTGAAACTCAACTGAAGGGATGGAACGAGACTGTCCTTCAAGCAAAAGGACAGCATGAATTGTTATCACAAGTATCTATTAATGACATATGTGCTCCATTTGGTAATGATGGCGTGCCATTTGTTACAAAGAAACCTGGTTAAATGAAGAGAGATATGAAATTTAATCTCCATCTATATCCATCTGATAATCAAACACGAGCAGATGGTACAGATGCTGGGATACATTTGAATTGAACCTTTTTACAGCTTATAAGTGTTGGCATAGCACCCGTTTCAATTGTTATCACTCCACTGAAAGGGCGTCATCAGTGGTTATCAGCCTCATATGGTTTAAAAGGGGCCTGCTACAGCTACTAGTATGTTCAGAGGGCCGGCGTTAGCTTGGTCAGGTCCCATTGGCGTCACTTTTCAACGCTCTGGGAGTCCTGTTGTGAATTCAAAAAAAATTTAACATTGCTTGTTTAAGTTTATGTAACCAAAACTACTTGGTTAGGTTCAGGGAAAGACTGTGGTTTGGATTAAAATATTTACGTTTAGGGCATTAAGTTAAGGATGTGAATTAAGAATATTTAACTTAACGTTAACATCATTTTTTAAGAGTCAACGTTGACTTTGGGTTTCACATGGGAATCGAACACCAGACGCCCTGGTAAAAGTCGTATGTCTTGTTTGTTTAACCCAGCCACGACCCCAGCCTTCCTCCTTAGTTGCACTTTAAATATTTTCTATTTTAGCAAGAGAGATTTGGAAGTCTTGGAAGGCATGAACAAATGATGCCGTCCTGCTGATAGTATCGGATTGGAATGCGTCGTCCTGGAGGGCTATTACAAATTATGTTTCTTGTACTTGAATTGGAAGGACAACTACAAAAGATCTCTCTCGCACTTTACCTGGGAGCACTTTTTTATAGTCATACAGAAGCGTCTTCATTCTTTACGTTTCTTCACACTTTACTCTGGTTCTTCCTTTAACTTGCCACCTGTCTGTGCAATATATGGAATATGAAGTGACTTGACACTGAATGAATACCTGGATGAACTGCCCCTCGGAAGTCCAGTAAAGATGCTTGGACTTCATGTCAGTAGGAAAGGTTTTGAATTTCATGTAATTACCCCTCTAGTCTAAAAGCAGAATGTGAAGTCCTAATGGTTAAGTCAAAACAACACAAGGCGGATGTGGTCACCTCTGAGCAGTTCTTACTGTAAGATGTTTTCAGATTGACATGACCAAAGCTGAAACCACATTTTGCCAGTGGGAGTAACAAACAAGGCTTGTGCTGCGGTGATGTAGCCTGGGCCAGGAACAGAAGTAATACATTTAAATGACTCTCATGCCTTTTTTTTCTAAACATGAACTTTGTAATCTTGTGTCTAGGTATGTTTTGACCAAAGTATTTTTCTTTTCTACATGTGAAATTGCTTGCAGACTCTTAGTACACGTAATTAACTGGCCAGCTGCAAACACATTGAGTCAATTGTGCTGATTCCAGTCATGGTTGTTTATTCGGTTTATTTTTTGCTTTTTATTGAAAATCAGCTACTTGAAGCTCTGTTGTCCTCGATGCATTGTGCAGTGAAGATTGACCTTGTATTCCAAAAATGCAAACCCTGCAGAATCTAAACTACAACCTCTTGAAAATTGATAATACAGTTTGTGTTGTGAGAATTAGGGTATTCTCAACTAGCTGTAATCCTTAACGTAGATTGAAAACCAAAGAAAAAGTTAAAGAGAACTGTTCTCCGTGGTTATTTGACTAGTACAAAAGAAAATGGAAATCATTGTTCTTTATGGCTACAACACAGATAAGACCGTATAGTGTGTTGCAACTCACCGGGGGGAGGAGGAGGAGCGCAGACGCAACTTGGGTAGTCTGGCTCTTCGGAGCAACAGTTCTGGCATAAAGCCTGACATCTGGCCATGTGCTGTCACTATCTCCACTATCTGTTTTGCAAGCCAAGGCAATTGTGATTGGTTTAAAGATATACATACAAGCCAGAGTAACCCTATCCTAGATTGATAAGCTGGTGTAGCGAGACCACACTCTAGCGCTCAGACTTTGCAAGACTACAGCTCAGGAGCCCATCTCCAGAGCGACGGTGAGTGGGACCGAGGTGCAGTTAGACCAAAGTGCAGTTAGACCCAGCAGCAGCGGGCCATTAGACCCAACCCAGTAACAAATACAGCATGAAAGTACGACAGAACCAGCAAGCCAACCAGCAGGCGACTGGCTAGTTAGCTTGCTTGCTAACTCCCCCTTGCCCCCAAACACCACGCAACACAGGAAATGAGCCGAACAAGTTGTCTGGCGATAGCGATGTGCTAACCTTGGTTGTCACAAGAGTGTGAAGATGAAACATCAAGTTGTTAAATTTACTCATTTAGCATCTGGCTCTCTATGCTTTGTAACGTTAGCACTACACAGCTTGTGTGGCCATTACTGCAAAACCTCACCTCCGCCACTTACCACAAGTAACTTTTTACATAAAAGATAGCTGTTGCTCTGACATCCTGCTACTTTGATATGAATAGGATTATTTCTATGGCAAAAACATACAAATCTATTAAATTACAGGTTTTCTTGTGCCAAACGTGATATAAAAACATGTCTATTGTGTGAATGGAGTCAAATCAACTTTACTTATGTTTAGGTGGGACGAGCCCTCCGGCCTTTAGTCACATAGATTTTCACTTAATTTTGACAAGAAACAGCTCCAAATCTTCCTGTGACCAATCAACCAATGACGTTTTGGTCTGCTAATGATTTTTGGTCAACAAGTGCTTGGTCGACTATTTGGAGGCAGCGCTAGTGTATGGAGAGAACTTTCCGTCTCTGTTTTCCGTCCAAACGGACTCGGCTCAAGAAATATCTGCGTTCACACGAAACCAGTGAAACCGGCAAAAAAACGCTGTAATACACATGTCAGGCCTGGGTGTGGCGCTGTAACTGCCACAGAAATACACCAACAAGGAGAAGAAGAGACAGAGAGTTGCTGTGTATAATACAAACACTGGAGACTTTCTTTCTTAATCCTCATCCATCCTAGAGAGAAATCTGTCGAGTGTTTCTGGTGTTAGTGGAGACTTTTGTGGTGTTTTGGACTCTGATGCACGAATCGCTCTGTGGTTAGTGCCCTTAAGCAGCGGGTGCTGCTGTGAGTTCCTTCCCCGTCCCAAAGCACTTACAGGCGGGCACTGTCTCGCTACTTTTTGCGACCTTCTTGGCAACTTAATTGCTAAAAATCTACTAGCGACCAATTTAGTGACTTATTCAGACCATCAGGGAAATGGGAGAAATACATGGTCGGCCTCATTCATTCCCATGCAGTCGCTCAGAGTACAGTTTAGTCTGTGGGTCTGTGTCTCTCTTCACTCAGCAGCACTGTTATGTGATGTCACGGGGGTTAGAGGCCGGAGGTGGGGAGATGACTGCATCGTTAACAAAGTATGCAAATTCGCCGTCCAGACGACAACGCCGCGGGGGGTGTTCTCAAATTTTCCCACTCTGGGACCTGGTTACAAAAAATACGACTTTCAGGCTCCGATAACGCCGGCTGCGTTTGGATGGTCGGCCTAACCGACGAGCCCTTAGACCCAATAATGGTGACAAATATATGTTCCATGAATAATTGAACTGAATTAATATGTAGATCATAAAACACTTATTTATCACTAATAATTAGACTCATCTCTCTCCATAGATGTGGAATGAAAAAAAGTGAGCTTCTGTAACCCGCTAATCGCTGCTTGAGGCTAGAGCCCCGAGGCAACAATAGCTGCTGCTAGCATAACACTGAGTTACGTCCGAGATGCATTGTGGGTAATGTATGGACCCTGTTTTGAGAGGGAAGAAAAATGTGTGGTATAAAATAATATATCTGTAATTCTGCTAAATCAGTGGAGCATTTTTCATTAACAACATCGTACATTTTGGGGCCAATAAGTGCAGCTCTAATGAAGGACCATTTCACCATAGTATCACTTCTGCAGGACTAAAAGTGGAACTGTTGCCGATGCTCTTTCCACCCCTGCACACCAAATAACACTTGGATGGCTCCAGCTTCACAGTGTGCTTCCAGTAAAGAAACTGGTGGTACCAGCCGCTTTCCAGTTCACACAGTACACACACACACACACACACAGTACACACACACACACACACACACACACACACACACACACACACACACACACACACACACACACACACACACACACACACACACACACACACACACACACACACACACACACACAGTGTCAAACCACAACACACTCTCGTTGCCAGGAAGGGGTCAAATTAATGGCTGACTTTGCAGCTCTCGGGCAGACGCTCAAATAGACAAATACACACTTGCAGTCGCACACACACTTACACACAATCATTTCCATTCCACTTCTCCCCCTTCTCCACCCTTCCGCTCACTGCCACCCTCTGCTTTTTTTTCCTCGTCCTCTCTCTAATTTGCATAATAGACTCTTTCCCTCTGAAGCTCAAGACGCGGGCACACACACACACACACACACACACACACACACACACACACACACACACACACACACACACACACACACACACACACACACACACACACACACACACACACACACACACACACACACACACACACACACACACACACACACACACACACACACACACACACAGCTGACAGATGGCACCACTGGCTTCAGACACAGCACAGAGCGGGAATGTGAGGGGAATGAAGGAAAGAGGAGAATGTTCTGGTAAAATAAACACATACACACACACACACAATAATACCATAATTATCTTGGGCACTGGCCTTGGCACTAACCTGGGGAAAACCCTGATGTGCCAACTCACTGCACCCGGTGACCTACCAAAACCAGCAGGGAAGGAACACACTGTCACACACACCCATGCACATGCACGGGCTTATTTATGCAAAGGCATGCATGCATACACAAAGTCAGCAGAGGAGAAAAGAAATCTTGTGTACACAGACAAAATAAACTCATCCGCCTCGTCCGTGCTTCCTAATCAATCCCCTTCCTTTTCTCTCGTCGCTCTTTCTATCTACCATTTTTTAGTTTGACGGGGTGGTGATGGTGGTTAGAGCGTGTCTTTGCTGTCGGTCTGAGTTATCCTTGTAAAGCTCTGGGGCTGATTATCCTGCGATGACTCATCCAGGCAGAGAGAGAGAGAGGTGAACTCAGTGCACAAGAACCCAACAACCAGGCCACTGGTTACATAGTTATAAACAGAGAGAGAGAGAGAGAGAGAGGCAACTGGGCCTTTAAAGTCATCAAACGGTGCAATCCGTAGCCTGGGAATGCGAGAGCTGAACTAGAATGAGGACAAGTCACACACAAGTTTTCAGGACACACACATAAACAGACCGACAACTATCCCTCAACCTGCTTCTCTTCAGCTTGTTTATCGTAGCCATTCAAGATGGGCTCTCTGGCTATCGAAGTGGCGGTGTTCCCGACGCGATTCTCACCAAGCGGTACATGTCAGGTCATATAATTAACTCGCTAATGTAGTCGGTAATCACAGAGAGAGCGGGACATAACAAAAACAACAGGCTGTCGTGGACAGATCTGCAGCCGGCAGGCTTTGTTGACGCTGTGAGAGCTGCGGTCGTTGGGATAAAGTTGCATAACATCTCCCTCGCCGTTCAAACAAGGGGAAGGGGCGGGGGACATTTAGAATCGGCCAGACGGGGGTCCTGAGTGGCAACAAACACATGTTGACACACACACACACACACACAATTTTCAATATGAGCATTCGCACTTTTTAATAAAAGTTTCTCCACTTTATTTCACTAAACTTGCAGTATTTATAATAATATTTCTATTTGCCATTCAAGCTCGAAGGCCTCTACACTCTTTACCTAAATGTGTAGAACTTGAGTGGCTTTTGTGTGCACTTCCTACTCATTCACATGATACATTCACAGCATATATACTCATATAACATATGCAAACACCCACAAGAATGCGGAACCATTTTCAACAGTCAAAGTTGCTCTTGTTTAACTTTATAAGCTTGGAGCGTTTACAAAGTTCTGTGCTTTCCCCTTGATGAGGTTCTTATGTTTTACTCAAATACTTTTTTCCCCATAGGAGCACTTGCACTTCTGCTTAACTTATACTTTACTAAAGTAATGTTTGCTCAATTTGAGCTGAATATTTCAGAATGCCTCCCAACTTATGGACATGAACAAATACACACACACACAAACCCACACACACATATCTGTTGAGCCTGATTGAACGGGACTAGGCGGCGTTCTCACAGCGTTAACTGTCACCACAGTGAGAGGTCAAACAGAAACAGTAACACAGCTTATATAAGTCACAATAACGGGGGCGGGGAGAGAGCACAAGAGGGATGAGGGTTTGTGAATGTGTGTGTGTGTGTGTGTGTGTGTGTGTGTGTAAGGATTTTCAGAGTAAAAACTCACTTTGTTTCTCAATAATTATCTAAATTATTGCTGAAGGCAGTTATTTCACCAAGACACTCAATTTGCTTCTTCCATAACTTCTAGTTACATAATCTATCCTTTTGTGCAAGGAAAAAAAACAGCACTGCAGCTATTGAGCATTTTTACCATTTCTTTTTAAAAACAGGGCAGAATAGTTTCTGAACATATTTTGTAAACAGTGTCTGAGATTTGAGCTTCTGGATGTCTGAGGGCTGTGTTTGCAACAAGCGTTATGTACCGAGGAGGCACTTCTTCCTGTCACCGTTTCGTAAGGTTTGGTGCTAGGTTTTGTACATAACTTTTCGTAGATGGCATACGAACCTGTTGATGACAATACACTGACTAAGGAGGTCAATCAATCAGCAAAGTGTCTTGAAGAATCAATTTCAATCCCATGTTTAAAAAGACTGTCAGGAAAGAAAAAAACCCCAACTATAATCAAGTTTTTGAGTTGATTGCTACATTTCTTTTGTGAAAGAAACTGAATTGGATAGACAGAGGATGTTCAAAATCTCAGCACGACTTCAGAAACACAGATTTGGGTTGCAGGAAAGGTGTTCTAAAAGGACAAAAAAAAGAGCATGATCTGGAAAGTCTGAGACTGATTCAGAAAGACTTTTTATATGAAAAGTGTAGAGGGTGAAACGTCAAATCGCAGGAGGACAGAAGGCCAACAGAGGGCAAGGGAGGAAGAGGTGTAGAGGAGGGAGAGATATATATAAGCAGAAGCTAAAGAGGTCAGACTGCTAGTTTCTGGGTCAGAGCGCATTAAACAAGGCGCGCTGAGCCTTCGTCCTCGGCCCTGTGGCGACGCAGCAATGTGGACAGGCTTCTACCAACTGTGACCACACATTAGGCACTTACTGCAAGCCATACAGGCACTGCTCAGGGCGTCAACACATAAAGCTGCCCTTTATTCTAATCCACAGCATAAAGGGACACACACAAAAATACATCTAAGAAGCCGGCAGCCAGCAGCGGGGGATGTGTGTGTGCTGACTGGCACGAATGTTGACCTCAACTCTCATCAGTAATGGTCCTAGGAACACAGCTGAAGGCGTAAACATTGGGAGGTAACACGTACAGGACATGGTATGGAATATATGTGACACGAGTGATTTGCAAGTCGGAGTTGTCAGCAGGGCATACCGCATGAAGTAGTTTATTTTCATGTCAAATTCCTGAGCCAGTGACTAGTCTGAGAAGCATGTCGGAAAATTGAACCCAATCACGCTGATGCTCAGTGGATGACGATCAAGCAGGAAAGAATGACCTGTTGAGGGTTCTTGCCAAATTGTTCCCATTTAGCATGAATTAAGCTGGTGCTAGTGGTTTAAAGGGGTTTCTACAAACTAAGTATTGCAGTACCATAAAGCAGAACTTCTGAGAAACGTATTTTAAGATGAAAACGAAAGCTGAGAGATGAAATGACCTTTTTGTCCCCTGTGTGGTTCAAGCTCCAATGCCGGAGCTAGGCTAGTGCTAGCACTCTTCCTCCTTGCACACTTCCTCCTTGCTCCCTGGAGATGACGAATCGCAAATGCGTATAAGCTTGGATCGATTGGTCTTTCTGATTTAAAAGGGGCGTTACAACATGCCTCTGGACACAACTGGATAGGCCTACAACCGATCAGAGCTGTGAAACATGACCTACAAGCAATCACAGCAACGAAACAGCAGTGGTTGCTCCGTGAAAAACAATGCCGGCCAGTTAACAAAAACATTCTCGGGAGAGGGGCCAGATGTAAATGAAACAGGAGTTTGGGAAATTTGTCTGGTTTCAGGGCTATTGGAATCCTACAGTTCCCATGATGCGTCCTGATAGCGTCTTTTTGTCAGACCATCTCTGACTGGTAAACACTACGCCCCCTGTTTATTGTGTTGTGTATTGCAGGCTTTGTGTAAAAAAAAATATAGGTCACTAACGCCAGTAATGTTCTCAAACTTGATAAAACTCCTGATTGATCCACCTTCCTGTTGGGAGTTGGTTTTAAAAAAATGGAAATAAGAGCACATAAACAAAGAAGTACAAAGGGAGCTGCCCCTAAAACGTCTCTAATCTACACCTGTGCAAGTACAGTCACATGCAGAGAAGCATGTTTCAGCATTTAGGCAGCTTTAGGCCCCCATCAAAATTCATTTCTAACATGAAAATGATAGTTTAACAAAACAATCCCGACTATAGATCCTTGTCTTTGCTTTTTCCATTGATTTTTCCTTGTTTCAACATCTTGACCAGCGATGGACTTTGCTCAGTTGTCACAGAGATGGATCTGTTTACATGCAAGCTCAGTAGCTTAAACAAGGCTTAGGGTAGGAAGCCCTTGAAAAAGGCAAGTAAGTTGTAATTCCAAGCTTGGTTAATTCTTTGATTAGTCCATTTTATGGAGCTACAGTGGCTTATTGGAACTTACAGTTGGAGAAATAAGACACCCACAGACCCTCCAGCAGAGAGGATAGCTTTATTTCTTAAGGCTATCATTAGTTAATTTTTGTTACAGTCAAGCACTGTTTACTCCTGATTTAATGTGACCAAACCAAAGCAACATTTTAATGGGACAACTGCCCTTCCACTACCCCTTCCATTTATTTTGCCATCACTGTTAGGCCAAATGGGACGGATGTTTGGGTAGCAGCTACAACAGAACTAAACATACCATTTTCACCTCATCCATAAACTGAGCTCCACATAAACAGACAAAATATTACTTTGGAAGAAGAGGAATAATCTTCCAGGGACAAATAATAGACCCAACTGAACTAAAAGCAGCCATGAGACAAAAGCGACCAGAGAGAGCAAGAGAAAGAGGCAAATATCTTTCCAATTATCAGCTCTGGTGCATGTTCTTAAGAGCGAGTTGAAAGGACAGGTTATTAAGCTTTAATGCATCATAGCATAGGAACCATTCAAGGCCTTCTCCCCCATTAAACCTACCAACCAGCTTTGCACATAGACTGTATGTGTGCACGTGTGTGTACATGTTCACTGCTAAGCACCTCACACTAAACACTTAAACACTGGTAATGAGAATGTGAGTGCTGGCTAGTCCTTACAGAGGGAATAATTGCAGATTTAGCCAACAAGGGCATTTACATTCCGCTCTATAGATGGGATTAGCGCACATACAGAAAACAGAAGTCACATTTTCCTAATAAAACCACTCAACAGGAGAGAAAATGCTGCTGGAACCATGCCCGAAGAGTGTATACAATATGTATGAAAGCATTTGACAAGTCCTTGAGCAAAAGAGAGAGAGAAAAAAGATTTAATCACATTTTACTGGATGTAACATTCATTGAAAAAAAAAAAAAAAACAGGTAGAACTGGAGGTTATATGAATAGGAAAACACTACTGAGTAACAGGGCCACAAATCCTCATAGAATATGGGTCTATTTTCTGACATCCATTCCATGCCTTTTTCTTTTCAAAGCAAATAAACAACATAATGAAATTTTTGTGCATGATATAGTGCCCTGGTTGAAGTCTGTAGTGAGGTGTGTAGTGTGGGTTGACTCAAACAAAGCCAGAATTGATTCTCCTTATTGAAATCCACCACATACTATGTGAGGGAATCCATCTGCAAATAAAGCCTACTTGCCCTCTATAAATAAATAAATAAATAAAAGAATATAAAAAACAACAACAGGATTGAAGTGAAGAGGGGAGGGCATTCTGGAAAACGGAGCCACCGATGAACCTGGGAGGATGCAGAACTTAAACGATTTGGCCCGCGTGTGAAGCCACTCGGCACACGGGGACGTTTACGCAGCCAGGCCCCGCCATATGAGCGCATTAGCAGGAAAAAACACCGTCTAGCATCCAGTCCAAGTCCCCAGGATCAATGAGGAGCTATTGGCTTTAGCGCTTCTGCTCAGTCAGCCACTAACTCTCCTTCTGTCCGTTCCTGCATCCAGTGATCATCACCATGTGTGCGCACTGTGGCCCTGAGTCTGATGAGGATGATTTTCCATAGATGGGATGATTAATGCGCCTGCTCTAAGATGCTGAGTGAGATTGATGCTGCCTGCTATCCCCTCCATGCCTAATCTTTCATCCTTACAGTAAATATGACACAATGTCCATATGCAGGCGAAAACAGCCTGATTACAAACAGCTTGCAAGCCCTCGTCCCTTTTAATGATTACATCCAAAGGCACTCTCTCAGTCAAACGGCTGTTTCCCTTAATGAAATTAGCCAATCGCACTATCTGCCTTCTCGGCATGCGAGGTAAGGAGTTTCCAAGGGGGTCACTCGGCTAAGTAACCCTCGTTAAGCAACTCTAATGTAAATGAGATGCAAATCTGGCTAAAACGGAACACTGGTTAATTTGGCCTCCTGACATTGCAAACAGTCACAGGGGGGATCCGATGCAAATTACATGCAAATGACAACTGACAGTCTTTGTCTCCATTGGCTAAAGGGTAGCAGCCTATGGGCTCGGGGTTCACGTCTGCTTATGTCTATGCAAATATTTGATGTATCCAAGTGGAACTAAAGAAAGTAAATACCCAATGAAGAGAGGGGTGGAGCGATGGAGGAGGTTCACAACAGGTCAGGAGGCTGTCATCACAACGGCTGAAGCATTATACACCCACAGCCGCGTGGCCCGGTGCAGGAGAGGAAAAATACAAACCTCAAACCAGAGAACAAGAGGGAAACAGACATTACATTCCAACCGCTCCACATTTACCAAAGCCAGGGCCCAGCTGTTTGCGATCCGGCCAACTCCTACATCATCTGGAGCCATGCCTCATATATTCACTTCTGAGATGGAGCCATATAAAGCCCACATATAAATATGGCAATCTCGTCAGAGCTGTATTAACACTTGACAGAGAGTGTATCTGTGAAGAGGTCAAACCTTTGTAAAGACAAGCCCCCAAAGATCATGTGACAGAGGAAAATCACTTTCTCTAATGCTCAGTACATACACCCACCTCCACTATGGATTGCTGCAGACAGGAGCAGTTAATTGATCCCTCTCCATCCTCTCTTAAACATCCACAGGGGTGAACGCTATGAACAGAGGACCTACTGCTTTGCTTCTTTTTTGTGTATATTTAAATCCTGCACTCTCCCCATAAGATCTGTAGCCAGTGAAGTTTTACAGTTCATCTTTTAATTTGAGTGTTTCACCTAGCCTGGCATCGCTAGACTAATTGGCAAATGCTTGCTAGTCTGGAACCTCTCAGTTCATTTAGATTTCCAAGGGGTGTTATCAACGGTGCAAAATAAAATGCCTCTGGATACAATTAGACCAATCTACAACCAATCAGAGAAACAAATCATGACCTACAGCCAATACCAGCAATTACACGCCGCAGCACTGAGAGACACATGCAAGTGGTGATGCTTGGTCTGTTTTGAAGCACGAAACAATTGCTGACCGGGTCGCAAACTTTGTCAATTACAATTAAACAGTACAATAACACGTTTCTGAAAGCATTTAAGATGATAAATAGGCACAACAGTAACAGAATCTTGAGTCATATTTAATCAGCGCTGCCTAGTTTGAGAGTTTGATCCGAGTTTCCTGAGCCTGGTAAATTGCGTTGGATGTCAGTTACGTAACTGCATTCGAGCATGTCGCTCCTCTCTCAGTCGTCATCTTAAAGCCGCCCAACACGAGATAAATGGTTGTGATTGGCTTCCCCGGAGCTGGAAATGTGTCTGAATATGAGAGAGGCCAGACATATGTGCCAGAGCAAATGAAATGTGAGCTCCGCAGATCCGTCTGGTTCCCAGGATAGTGTTCCACCAAGCCCGATAGCCCAATATTCAACAGCGAGTGTAATGACAGGTTGCCAAGTCTGTCCCAATCCAAAGGTACCTCCGAATCCTGTCTTCTTTTGTACACATTTTAAGGACACAAAAAGGTTTTCAGGAGCCTAAAATGTGCTCACTTGTATTGATGAGGTAACGGGAAGGAACTTGCTGTGACACTATAGTGAATCCACAGTAAACCCCTCTGGGGAGGAGGAGCTGCCTAGGCCTCAGTTCCCTGAAGGCCACCCACTGAAGTGGTAGAGCTTAAGAATGAGTCATGTGGACGTTACCTTAGATAACTTTTACTGTATTCATCTGTGTTTATATGTGTACTAAAAAAACAAAAAAAAAAACACAATCGGCCTTGTACAACCTCTGTTATCTTGACAGTGTGAGTGTGATAAAATAGTATGCTTTGAGAAGAAGACATTGCAGAAAAATGTGAAACAGTCTTTATATGGTTCTTTCCAAACCAAGTATTTGGCAATTGGTGGACTATTTGTCCTCAAGGCCCACTCCCACTCGCATCTACAACTTATTTAAAGAAACTGTTTGCAGAAAGTTCTGTGTTGTAGTGTTGTCTGATGTACTAACAACGCAACACAAAGAAAACAGAAGCTTGGAGAACAGAGTCAGACGCGCTCTTTAAAATGTGTTCCCATAAAGTTACCAATTACCCGTTAAAATACATAGTTAGTAACCTAATCACAAGTATCACAATATTAAATTAACGCAACTTTATTAGTTTCGGTTTGTTTGGATGACCTCAATTCCAACTATGTTAATAAATAAAAGTTATCTTACTGCATTCTGGAAGAAAAACAGAACAATGTGACCTATGAAAAGAAAAAGTGTCTTCTGCTCAGCGGATTTTTGTGGTGCTGTGTGAGAATGTGCATGTCTATGGTACTGTATTTTGTTGAGTTACCGCTTGTGCTTTTATTGTGAAAGGTAAGAACAGACGGGGACGGTGTAATGATGACAATGTGATAGCCAATTAAGAGATTGTCATCTTGGTTCAAACTACGGAGCCTCTGTGTTATTATTATATTACATTCATAAAAAAGGCACCTTTCATAATCTACAGTATATTGTTTTTTTATGTTAAAATGTATTTTAAAATTGTAGTCCTGCTAATAAACACACATAATGTGTCTATAATCTGATTGTGTTTACTTTAACAGAATATAGTTACCTTTTTTGTATCCTAATTACGGAATGTCTGTCCGAGTATTCCCTTACTTTCCACCCCAGTTGTAGAAATATTGCTACTGACTAGCATTAGCATTTTCCCAAGTTAGTCATTATCTCTGCAAATTTCCCCCAATCCTTCAGCATTGTTTATTTGGTAAGGATGCTACTTTATGGTGCCTTTAAAAACTTGGCAGTAAAGAGGGACAGGACACAGGGTGAGAGAGCAAAGAGGATAAAACGCAACAAATGCTCCAAGCAGGAAATGAACTAGGGTCACCAAACGGTATGGACCCTTCGCCATAATGCCATATGGATGAGACACTTACGTAACCCCATTTCAGCTTGAACATGCTGCTTTATACATTAAAAAAAGCATTCAAACCCAGAAACACCCGCAGTGATCCCTCCCAGCCTGTATCAGCCATGGTGCTGCACTTGAACATATGAAAAGTGAGGGGTATAATTGTCTGGAGAATGAATGAAAGAGAGCTCGAGAGGGAAGTTTAAATATCTCCTTCACACACCAGCCGAACTCTGTGTGAAGAGGGTGTGATTGTCGGTTTCAGAAAGGAAGGAAAAGCTGTATGATGCGGCCTCCACTTTTCTAACGCTGGAGGGTGTGGGGAAGGGGTTTCATACGCTATTTGAGATGCTATTTGAGACAAGCACTTCACTGACAGCATACTGAAACCTTTAGTTCAACAATGTTAAGTACCAACTTATGACTCTTACATTGCCTTGTCCTTTGGGGGGTGTGGAGGACAAAACAATGTCACAGACTTGTTTTGTCTAGAGCAGTGGTTCCCAACCTTTTTCCTATTTATTATTTTTAGACCAACGACCCCTGACGTACGCCAAAAACACAAACAGTGGCGTAGTGCAGCCTGCGGCGAGCTGCCATGATATATCTATGCAAGACTGCAGCGGCCGCTCCATTTGCGGCCAAATCTAAAAGTTGGGGATAGTGTGACTTGTGGCAGTGAAATGCAGCCAGAGTAAACCCTCAGCCAATCAGTGAACAGTTCTTTGACTCAAACAAACAAATTATTAATACTTAATTTATTCTGAAATACATATGCTTGTACAAAATTAGTGATTTGGATAGTTTTTGACCAGATGATTTCCTGTGAATATTAGCGTTTTCCGGTTCGCTAATATGTCGCCGGTTCGAGTCCCTGTGTGGACAATGAATGGAGTGCCAGATCATCCTGGGCACTGCCAAGGTGCTGTTGAGCAAGGAACCAAACCCCCAACTGCTCGGAGCGCTGATCCATTGGCAGCCCCCTCGCTCTGACATCTCTCCATTAATTGCATATACTGTATATAGGTCCTGTTTGTGCATGTGTGTGTATTTCGGGCCTGTGTGTGTGTGTGTGTAACCTGCACAATGATAATAACAGAGTGAAAAAACTGAATTCCCCTTGCGGTATAAATAAAAGGAATTCTTCTTCTTTAACAATCGCACATACTTAATAGGCTTTTGACAAATTCAGCTGTTTCTTCTCCCTGAAGCATGACCATTGTTTTATCAGCGCTTTGGTTGTTTGAACTGTGTACATCTAATGCAAGACAAGGCTGTTTATCATAGTTCAACTGTGTATATGTAAAGATGTATATATATATATATATTGATATATATATTTTTAAAAATTTGTCTTGCACCCCTTAAAATCAAGAAGGCCTCGAGACCCCCCCATGAAGCTTTGGCGACCCCTAGTGGGGGTCAGGGCCCCCAGGTTGGGGACCAGTGGTCTAGAGGGCACCATTGCTCGAACCCTTTCTGGAGGCTGAGAACTGCTGTTGGAATGAACATGACAGACTGGAGGCAAAATCAATTTGTAGCAGAATAAAATGACTGTACAAACTAAAAATATCTGTAACTAAAGAAGCTGCTCTTCTACATCGCAGTCCATCAGTGCGGATCAGGCCACAGGTTTGCATTGAAACCTCCATTTAGACCGAAGACGTGTCTTTATAAGATACAGCAGACAGGTAGAAGTGTGCCTGCAGGTGATTTTTGCATGTACTGCCATGGTCATTGCTCTCTCCCAATATATCCTAAGGCCCTTCAGCCAGCCTGCCCAGCGAACAGGCTCACATATATCTTTGGTGTACTCCGCACACTATGAGCAACGGGAGATGAATCAAACTACTCCTGTCCTGCTCTTTCACTATTCATTTCATTCATAAACCCAAAATATTGCTAAGGTAGCCCATTGGCCGGGAACGCACCACGCAAAAAGACGGCGTGCTCTCGGTAGCCAATGAGAAGCGAGTAGTACACTCTCTCTCTCTCTCACTTGCTTTCATGCTCCCTCTTTAACCCTCTCTTAGTTTTGTTCTCTCCCTCTCTCACACTCCCTGCCTCAGTGCGTTACAGCAGTCAAAACAACAGCCTCGCTGAAGAAAGTGCAGCGTAGAAACAAGCGCTATATATTTCAGGGAGAGGGGACAGCTGGACAAGACTATCAACCTACAACTTTCAGAGTGGATTGCACTGGCTCCGAGTCACTTCTGAACCCCCTCAGGGGCGAAGTCTTAAGTGGTGACTTAGTCCTGTCTCAACCCTTTAAGCCCAGCAATCTGTGTGTTTTGTTCAGCGCTTGAAAACATCCTACCGTACGTTATTTGTTTGTAGGTGACAGGGAAAAGCACTTTAAAAATGAAACTTTATGGAGAGATTGATTGGCTGATTGACAGCTATATTGACTGATCTTTAACTGAGCCCTCTGAGAAGGGAAGGGACCGACGTCAGGCCTAATTCAATATGACCAAATTCAATATTCACTTTGGGTTTTTTTTCCATGTGCAAATCTTAGTGGCACAGAGAGGACAGAAAAACAACAGAAAGCCACATGAATCAATAATAGCAGTGATCCAGTGACTCTCCGTGAACTCAAAGTGTGTGTGTGTGTGTGTGTGACACCGTTTGTGGGTTGACTGGGTTTAAGAGGGGGTTTTGAGGTGCAACACTGCCATCTATGGACGGGCCTGGATGCTGCAGGCTGCAGATAGATTACATCATCATGTTAAGGACACTGATGTGTTTTTCTAAGATGCTGTGGCTCAGACAAAGAGAAGAAGGGATGGAGATAGTTGTGTTCTACCTAGGAATGAGATCAGGGCAAAATAACAAGACATGTATGTGGACGTATACAGGAAAATCAGGAGTTTGAAGCTTAGGCCTTTTTTCTTTTCTTTTCTACACATATGATGTATATTTCACATTTATGTTTTCATTTGCTCAATCGTCAACTTGCAATAAATGCCAGTGGGCTATTGACTACATTCCCAAACAGCCAGTCTTCTGCTGAAAACTACAGCTCTCAAGTTCATTATAATTGTCATATAAATTTAAATCTGACTAACGTGTACCTACTTAAAGTATGATAGCCAAGACAAATACATATTCATCATAATTTGTCAGAACTAGCCTAGATACACTAACCAAAGTGTAATCAGGTCAGCAGAACCAATGATGTCAGCCACACCTGGGTTTTAAACCTTTTAATCCAGTCTGCTAACTGGGTTGCTGCATTTTTTTCTCCTTTAGTAGGTAGAGCTGATCTTCTGTTTCCAAATGTAATTCATCAGCAGTAATGCCTAAAAGGTTCAGACTTCAATGAGAGGACAAACATGACCATGTCAGCAGGTGCCTGTCCTGCTGTAGCTCTACTAGCCCCAGAGGTGATGTTTTGTAGCTGAGGCAAAACATTACACGTGGGCATTAAATTTGATCAGTCTATTATCTTTCTATAACTCTCTCCACTCATGGATTTGAACATTTAACATCCCCATGTTTTGACACGGCAGCGCAGAAACTCTACCGGAGTTGACGTCTCTAAAGTAATTTCCACTTGCTAAATTCGTGATAGTAAATTCCCAGAAAGAGAACACTTTGTCACATAGTTTCAAAACATCACAGTTATGTGATTGTGGAGAGAAGAGGTTCTGTGGGATCACACTGCCTCCTAGTGTCACCATATATACTGCAATAGAGTCACTGCACGCAAGACAGGCTGTACAATCTGCAGGACTCTTGGATAATAAAACAGAGCTGTATTATGAAGTCAACTGAAACGTAGCAGTGGTTCAACTGCAGGATTTGGAAGGTATTTCACTCAATTACTCTTTTAAAATCAGATTTTATGATTAAAGTACGCAGGTAAACCAACATCTAGTTAATAAACAACTAATCAATCATTTATAATGTTTCACAATTACAGTGTATAATTATTTAAATGATCTATTAATGCCTTTTCCAGTGTATAAAGTAAAACATTTCCCTAGCTTGGTGAAACAATGTGAAAAAACTTCCATTTCTTCGCTGCTTGCCAGACTAACTTAGTGTCCTAATTTTTGACGGCCATTTATCACAATTCAACAATAAACATTTCAGCAAGTAAACATTTAAAAAACAAAAGCAATCAAAACCTTCTCACTCACTCTGTCTCACAGACAACAATGCAACCGTACATGTTTATTTAGGCCTCAAGTCGATTTTTCGACAATATGTGCATAAACGCTACTACTTTACTCCAATTTGCTACATATTTGAGGGTTTTATCACATTATTTGATCATTTCAACAATTCAACTTTTATATGTTAATTGATTTTATTGTGTCTGATGGCATGTCAGGTTCTTTATTGCTGCTAATTGATTGATTCTGGATTGTGTTATTCTTATTTTGAGGTTTTTTTCATCCTCTCTCCTCGGTCAAACTTCATCAGAGTCTATAGGATTATGAGGGAAAACTGTACACTGCACTGAAGGTTTGTCTACTCCTTTACTGCTCGCCACTTTGAAATGCTCTGACCAGACGGAACCGGTACAAACAGTTGCTTCAATTTTGTGTTAGGCTGACATTTGTGGTCTAGACATCACATTTTTAAGAATGCTCATGGTCTTTATCTAATCATCCTTACAGTGGAACAGTCCAGAACTTCAGAGTTTGAGTGCTCATCACCTCGGCCTCTTCATGGCATTTGGACTCTCAAGCTGTTTTTATTTATTTTTAATTGCCAAGTGAAAACTGCATGATGCTGCTCTCCACATTTAGTTTGGAGAAGAAATAATATTAATTAGTAAGAAACAAAGTTGTCATTAATCAGGTTTTATCTTCAAATTATTATCATCAACAGCAGTTATATAGGTGTCCAAATACTGACTTTTGAGAGGACTGTGCTGGGATGAAACATCAATGCTGGTGTTAATATTGACATTTCTCACCAAATTTGTACAAAACTCCGCATTTCATGGGTTGAAAATGGCTCAACACGCCACCTACTGTTATAAATCAGCCCCAACTCTGCAAGTCCAGTGCTGAGGTAGAGTCAACTGGTTGGGACGTCTCTGTCATCAAATTTAAAAATACCCTTCCCTCTCTCAGCCCCCCCACTGAGCCTCTTGCACACTTTGTTGCATTTTTCAAAATGAGGCAGTGGGTGGTAAGGTTCAGACCTGGGGGTGAAGTTATAATTTAACATTTCCATGACTTTTGAATGCCTAAATTAACACCATCAGAGCTTTGCTCACCTCACATGGATAGTCATACTTTGAATGTCTCTGCAGTCAATGACTAAAGTTGTTCAGTGTGTTGTCAGTGGACCATTACATGCCTCTAAACGGCCACACGGTGAAGACGGGCTGCATTAAGTCCCTGGCCTAAATGTTAAACAGCAACTTCATCTTGAGAGATTGAGAGTTGCAAAACGGTTCCCTAAAAGTCATCAAGTATTGCTACAATCTTGATAAACCACTCCCAACCAAACTTAAAGGAACTCAGTGGAAGTTGTGTGAAGCAAGTCTGAGTCTGCACTAGAAGCTACTCTAGCCCTGAGGAAAACTAGGAAGCCAAAACTGGAGACAAAGATGATACTGACATTAATAAATGGTTCAGGTATCAGCTGTGACCTAATCGCATTAATTATGATGAGTGTCTGTATAAAATTCAGTATTTACAATGTCAGATCATTCAGACAATCATTGAGTCATACCGGGTCACCAACTCAGTTACCTCGTCTTATCTTGCATAAAAATGATTCCAGGAAATTCCACAAATATGTTAGATTTGCAGAAAATGACAGCATACCGAGTTGAGGTATTGGAATTGGTATCATGAGATAAAGTGAGTTTTCATTAGAAAAAGTTGGATTGTGCATTTGTTGTAGCAGAGTCAAAACAAGACATGTGGGTTCTTTGCATTTTGAATGCTTTTATTCAACACTTTTTGACACTAAATGGGTGTCTAAATGATCAGGCTTTGTTGTGAAGGCTCCTTCGTGATCACAATACAAAACGTCATCTTTCCAGTGACATGGTCAATGGACAAGAATATCTGTGTTGAGACAGTGATACTCAGATCTTGGAGAAGGACACTTAAGAAAACCTGACAATGCAACAGATTAAAGCTCTGAAACAAACATGCATGTCAGTCCAGGTCCTAAGGAAGCCATAAAAAGATCACACTCCTTCACATACCTGAGCGTCAGTAAATCCCAGTCACGTTGTCCAGGATAGGCAAATGTCAATAAAAAAGTCTCACATTTAGATCAGCACTTTGTTCTTTTATTGTATCCTCGATATCTCGTTTGTGAGAAGGTGCCCTCCAAAACTATTGAATTTCCAAAAACTGTTCAGAGAAGGGGCATATCCAGGGACAATTGGTCCAGGTGAGCAGAAGAGAAGAAATCAGTGACGCCCTCATCTTCAGCCAGGCTCAGGAGGTAATCCTCCCCATCAAGTGAGAAAGCTAGAGGTGGAGTGAGGGTAACAAAGCTCTGTTGATCTTCAGAGCGGGGTTGGAGGGAGGTGTGCATGGGGAGGACAGGGGTCACAGTAACTGGTGATGAGTGTTGTGTTGGTTCAGACAGCGGGCTGGAGATACTATCGATTCCAGAAGTGCGGTTAGCATTGTCTGGAAAGATAATGGGAGTGTGGATAAGGAGACATGGAGGAAAAAAGATGAGTCGTGAAAGACCCCAAAGCAATGAGCCAACAATAGAGGGTTAGAAATAAATACAGTATCTTATAAGGTTCCTGTGCAGAATATGGTATAGCCGACTAGGGGGAGAATCATTTTGGTGGGCCATAACGTGTCGCAAATCGCTGGGAGAAGAGCGGCTGTCATTTGGTGGGTACAATCTGACGAAAGCTGGTGCAGCAACAAAAGGGGACCTGTAAGCACCTGTTGGCCACCAGATGATGTCCGTTTTATTTTCTGTGACCAGTGTAGCAGCATTAATGCATGGCGGAAACAGCAAGTCGGCCAATCAACTGACGGCTGGTCACGTTGCTGACTCCGCCATGCATTAATGCCACAGATGCGACACTGATCAGATTTTTGTAATTTAAAGATTTGACCTAGACCTTTTATTTATTGACACCTTCACTGTAAGGTTTATCAAAACATGGCACAATGATTGCTACTGTATTGTTTTACAATAAACAAAAATCTACTCTTAGTCAATTAAAATGAACAAGGTTAGTTTAAGAGGGAATGTGTCTTATCTAGCCTGTGTAATGGTTTTAATTTAAAGTATTTATAAAATCAATTAGTGAACTTTTCTACTCAATCAACTCATATTAGTTAAAAATGAATTGAATTTTAAAATTGATTGGAGACATCTGACAGCATTCAAGGACATTTTAGATGTTTGGCAAACACCAATTAAACTACTTTCCCACAGCTGTTCTGCTTTTCTTTTTTTTTTAGAAATAACTCAATTTAGCTAATTTTTTTGTATCAGCCGCCATGTTAAAGTGTCACAGAACAGTGGGAGTCAAATTTCACTCATAATGTGTTGAGACCAACAAGACGATGCCAGTGAATTGAAAATTAGTGAAAGGTGAACACCAAAAGTGCAGAATCAGATGCTTTATATCCTATATAATACATTGATAGGTTATCAGAGTTTTCTTGCAGATTCACTCAGACTGTGGAGCTCTGCATCTCTATGGTCTGAACAGCCTTATTGGTTAACATCAGATTTATATACAGTCTATCGTTAGCATGGGTGCCCAAAAGAAGGGGGCAGCACTTGGTGGTGCTTCTGCTTCCTGTCTCAACCCGGCGGCTGCCACGATGGGCAGTGCAGCAAAAGCTCGACTGGAGGGGCCAGACAAAGCAGTGGTGCATTTGCGGTGTACTTGGTGACACAGGTGTCGTCACGTATTTATCAGCATCCCTAGTGTTAGGCTGAGGCCCAGCCTACATTTCCCCCATATAACATCAGCCTGTTACTTACAACATTGCCTGTTTTAGTGTGTTTGCAATGCGTCTTAGAGCTGCTCTGCGGTAAAAAGCACAATGCAAACAAAGATAATTCCTTAATTTTTTCATTCATTAGGTTTTCTGAAGTAGCCCGACTAATGAGGACGTCGCTTGTCTGTGCAATCACTGCAATTCTTTGTGTTATGCTAATCTCTCTACTCGGCAGGACACAACCACTCAGCCAAGAGCACGCACACACATTCGTACAAAGCAACTTGTTAATCAAAACTATTATATTAGAATCGGAAAAAAGAATATAATAAAGTAACTGTTTGGTCGGCAGCCAGCGCTTATGGTAAACCTTCTCTGTGGCGACACACTTTAAGACAGACCATGGGATATTCAAGTGGAAGACTCACCCTTGGAAGACACTTGGACAAAGGATGAGTAAGGCGTGAGGGGGGTGGAGTTGTTCCCATTGGAGGATGGGTTTAAATGGCTGCTATTGGCACCGTTGGCGGCAGAGCTGTCAGTGGCTTCCATAGGGACGGGGTCATCAGAGCAGAGGAACACCTCAATGGGCCCCTGTGTGCTGCTAAGGTGGACCTGGAGGCTCTGAGTACAGCGTAATAGACAGTGATTTTATTAAATGGTCCTGTGAACAGTATCTAGGGAGAAGGTGGCAAGAACATATCATTTTCGGCAACGCTGCATCAAAAAAATCAAAGCAGTCCTGGGTCATCAAGTGAAAACATAATATGAAATAGTGCCATTACAAAAAAAGATGCAATTAAGTGATTAAGTTAAAATGGTACCTCTTCTGGGTGTGGCACCTCCAGTTTGGTCTCTGCAGGGGCTTTGATCACGATCACAGTCTGTTCTTTCAGGCTGGGAATCCTTTGGACATCCTCGTAAGTCAAATAGGCAAATGTGAACCTCATGATTAAGGAATATAAATCAATCTTGGTGTGTTTGTGTACAGCTGGGTATACACTCAGTGACAAACCCAAAATCAGCATCATAAGTGGCACATTAATGGGGGTTGGGGTGGGAGGACATTCTTCCATCCAGTGCACACTAAAACAAAATGTTGATCTGGATTGACCTTTAGACAAACTACCAATAATGCTGAATGTGGAAAAGGATTAAAGCAAAAAAATCTTCTGACTGATTGTTTTGTTTTTCAGGCCAAGTTGTATTGCCTATCTACAATTTGTATTTGTAAAACCATCTTCAAATTGATCCGAAAGATCCACATTCCCACATAGAGGTTCCTCACTAGAATAGTATGTTGAAAAAAGTGTATTAAAAAAGTCACTGCGCAGGGAATTTTGTGTGGTATTTTTTGTTTTCTCTTACCAAACATCAATGAACAAACACTAAGGAGCTGAAATCAACTTAACCATCTTTATGTTTAACGATCCACCTAACACAATACAATGTTCATGCAAGCATCAGGTTTTCTGGGTAAGTCCTGTCTTCCCCTAGAAACTATCACTCAGTACAGAATGTTTCAACATTTTCAATTTGTTTAAGTCTCCACTTTTCTCTGTCTTTCCTTAAAAATGATAGTAATAACAATAATGTGTAAGGTAATTAAACCTCCACTGAGATGTGGGATAGATGTGCATGTTATATGCAAGTATCACCAAGTGTGGGAAAGATAAAGTGAATGAGGGAATCAGACAGAGTGGTGCTCACGACTGTGGAAACACACAAGCAGTTTGTTTGACTGGTTAAAAAGTTAGATAGTTGACCTGCAACTGTGTATTCATACTCAAAAGTAGCACTCTTAAAGTAGCCCTAATGTGCTATATAATTATGGCCAGGCAAAGCAGCCTATGTAATATTATTATTTCATAAAGTGGAGGAGCATCAGTCGGTCTCCACTCTGCTGTCACATCTCTACCCCTCTTACCCAAATGAGGGAGCAAAACCGGGGAGGGTGGGGTCTAGATCAGAGCTTACATTATCTAACATTAATGTACATTTGCAAATATATCAGACAACGCACAGGAAGTTTAGTGACTTGCCCTTCAGACTGGTCTTGAGTAGGCTACAAAAAAACAACAACACAACCTAGCTGCAGGCTAGCAGCCAGATGGAGTCGTATGACAGCTGTGGATCATATCGCGACCCGTTTCACAGAGACAAGAACCACAAATCTAACCGTTTTCTAAGAATCAATCCAAACGTTAACTTAACAGCTCCAACATAGATTGCAGTAAACTGAAAATACATTATTACTCATCCACTCCTCAGTCAGAAAATGTAGTCTGTTGTACTGCATCAAGTCCAAGCAAAACTTTGAAAGCCATAATGATCCAAACTTCAAAACTTGTTCCTCTGTTGGTTTCTAAACTGTGCAAGTTATCCTGCATAATCGACTTATAATCCACCTGTTGCCAAATCTCATCTCATCTTCATCCGCTTATCCGGGGTCGGGTCGCGGGGGCAGCAGCTTTAGCAGGGGACCCCAAACTTCCCTTTCCCGGGCCAAATTAACCAGCTCTAACTGGGGGATCCCAAGGCGTTCCCAGGCCAGTGTGGAGATCTCATCTCTCCACCTGGGCCTGGGTCTTCCCCGAGGCCTCCTCCCAGCTGGACGTGCCTGGAACACCTCCCTAGGGAGGCGCCCAGGGGGCATCCTTACTAGATGCCCAGACCACCTCAACTGGCTCCTTTCAACGCAAAGGAGCAGCAGATCTACTCCGAGTTCCTCACGGATGGCTGAACTGCTCACCCTATCTCTAAGGGAGACTCCAGCCACCCTCCTGAGAAAACCCATTTCGGCCGCTTGTACCCGCGACCTCGTTCTTTTCGGTCATGATGTCAAATGGTTACTAAATTAGCAGAAAGGATCCCGGCAGTGATTGAAACAACACAAACAGCCTCTTCATTGTAGCATTAAAGAAAGAATATTTTTCATATCTAAAAACAGCCCAAAGGAAACTTCAAGTACTGAGTCCAATAGACGAAAATCTGTTGGAGCGACGGAGAACTTAAATCTCGGTGTGGGTACAAGAGTACAAAAATGTACAAAAAGAAACTGAAATCACAATCAAAAGGATATCTCTGAGTGCTCTGGTTCTCAGACAGCTGGTGAACCTGCAGTGTACAGCTTCGGATCATCTCGTCCAGCCTCCTCTCCTCCTCAACCAGAGCCTTCAGCTCTTCATCCATGTCTGCGTTCACTTGACCGCCCCTGTGCATACGAGCAGCAAAGCATTTAACACCACAGCAAACATCACTTAACGGCTTTACGGCTCACAAAGGAAATTAAGTACAAGATAACTGAGGAAAAATAATAACTGTGTATGTGGATGTGTATATATATATATATATTAACGGTCAATAAATGAAGCCTAGGACCTGAAGACTTAATGCCGTGTATCCCAAACAGCTGTTACCATCTTTGAAAGCTAATATAAGCTACCAGTCTAAAGTATAATAACGTTAAAAGCTTAAGCCGCCATATCGTGAATAAATGAGAACTGATACTTACAACCATTCGACATAGTTTTTAGACTTCTTTTTGATGAGCTGGATTCCTTCCAGGACATTGGTGACGTCATAGACGCGTCTCTTTGGGGCATTGAGCTCCTGGGCGACTACGTTTAGGTCCAACACCCCATCAATGGAGCGCCTCAGCATGTCTGCAAACCTCTGCGTCAAGAAACCGAGCGAGGTGTCATTGCGTGACTTCTCAAACAAGGACTTGCGTGCTATGGGATGGGGGGCGGGAGCTGGGAAGAAAGTGAAGGATTGAGAAATATTTAAAGATTTGTGAATTCCTTTATCTGTTCTAATATGTCATATTGCAGTGTGCTAATTGTGATGATGTCTTCTAACATTTGCCAATCTTCTGTTGCCACTGAGCAGAACGAGGAGATGCTTATACTATGATTCTAAAGTAGTGAGAATATAATGTGCTGTGAAAAGTGGCACTGGATGGTGCACAAAGAATCACGTGGATTTGACACTGTAACCACCACCGTCTGAGAGAATATGTGAGACACTAGGAAACATCACTTAGAAGACAAAAATATCTAGAACATCCCAGCGTTACACGTTTCCACCACACACTGGACTTATGTGTTCGTTTTCTCACAGACTGAACACAATATGTGACCTGGTTACAACATGGCTTTGAGAGCTTCACACAAAAACTGTGTGCAAGCTGGGATCTGCCACTTCTGTTGCCCAGCACTGCAACACTGTGTTAAGAAAAACAAACACTTACAAATCACTATAGTCTTACCCTTTCCTCCTGTGTAGGACTGAGAGGCCATTGGCTTTTTGGCTTTGGGGGTCCAGCCACCATCCTGAAAGTCCTGGGGGTCACCGGCTTCCAGCTCCAGCCTTCTCTTTGCCTGAGTGAAAGAAAACATAATGTACTATTGAAACGCTCCGTGTGCCCATCATGCAACTTAAGACTTTAAGTTCACAATTATCTCTGAATCAAGTGGCTCACAGGGCAGCCATTTTGGGCAATAATACAGTATAAACTTGTCATTGTCGTTGTCACTTCACTGCTGTATGAATTTAGAAGCAATGCATGGCTCTCTGCATGAATGAATAAGTTCCGGTTGTCGTCTGGAGCTGGTTAATCATCGCTGTTGAGGGTTGTCATTACCTGGGGTCGGGACCGAAGCTAGCTTCCCTCACTAGTGTGTAGCTAGTTGGAACAACATCTCCCCATCCCCCTACCACGCTCACCCAAGGCCTACAGTAAGGTTAGTTTGCTTCTGGCAATAATGAACACAGTGCTGTTTACAGTTGCCGCCTTACCGATATATTTCCACACAAAGTCGGTTGTTAAAGAGCGCTGTCAGCGTGTGCGCCACTTGAAGACCAAAGTGTGCAAAAGTATGTTCCGACAAGGCGCGGTGAATTGCCTCAGCCCAAGGTAAAACAAGTGTAAAGTTACCGGAAATACAGTGTAGTGATCTGAGCTTCACAAATTCACCTTCAAAATAAAACTATTCAATTGAAGCCTAGTGTTCCTTTTTCACATGACAGGACGATCCTCATCTGGAAATGAGGTGGGACATAATTATAGCCATAGCATATAACCAATTATTAACATTAACTAAATATTGGTAAGCAGCCAGCTATAGTGGTCAGTAAGACTGTCAAAAACTCAGAATAAAATAAAAATCAAAGTCTTGTGTCAATCGAACAATCACATTATTATGTCTAAGTGTGTGTTCTGTGATTTGTTTTTTTGTGCCAGCACTGTGTGCAGGTTGTATGCGAAAATAAAAAAAGATATCCTATTTTGTGTCTAGAACTTTTTTTTTCTTTTAGCCATGGCATTTAAAGAGGTATTTAGTTTGGGTTTTTTTTTATACTAGTTTTGTGTCCAAGTTTATAATTCTGGTTTTGTGACAAACATGGTCAGTCCAATAATGTATCAATGAACATTAATACTGGGGCTCGACAGTAACAGTTGCCAGGTTGCCATTGGCAACCATTTTGAGTAATGGGCCACCGATTTTTGGCCTTTGGTTGCCATCAGTGGCAAACACTTTTTAACATGTTAAAAATAGGGAAAGCAAACAGCAAAATGTACATCCCATAATGTATATAGACATTTGTTGCACTAGTGACATTTAAATATTGCTGTTACAGTCAGAACCAGACAACATTGCAACTTAATTTGCTCCGTCTTTTGTGCGAGAACATGGCAAAGCAGATTAAGTTGTGTGACTGTGACTAATTCAGCTGACAAAGGACAAGACGAACCTGAATGGAAAACAAAAAGGAAAGGTCTTTAATGTCAGATTTTATTAAGCTGATGTAAAACTACATATTACTCAAAACGTAGGGTGACTAAAAGTGGCAACCGTATTTTCAGGCCTGAGCCCCTAATATACTTTTTCTGGCCAAATTCCAGGTAGTGACAAGTTTTTATTTCATTTTAAAGAGCACATTGGATTTTTCACTAATAATTTCCCCAAAACACACCTTCCAATATTTTTGCTTATTGTAGCTTTTTGCTTATAGCTTGCAAAATAGCTGGATTTCACAAATTAATGTTATATTTCCTTTCTATCAAGTCCACTAATACAAGAGGGTCAATAATTGCTGTAAATAACATACCACTGCATTAAAATGCAATGATTAAACCAAAAGCAGTAAACGGTTCTTCCTTTAAATACCTTTATTCTGAAGACATTTTGCGCTTCCGGTAACATCCACGGTAACCTTGTCGTACGTGACGCAGCTAACTCAAGTTGCATTTCGAGTTACCAATGATGCTAATGTCACCGAGAAAATGCACTGTCCTCACGAATAGTCCGGGTGCCTTTTTATTTTAACATAATAAAAATAACTGCTCAGCACGCTCAGGTGCGTTAAATACAAAATGTCCATAGTTAACGTCAAGTCTTTAACGTTAACTTTTAGAATCCAGATAAAACGGATGATGTTACGTGGAAATAAACAGCAACTTTAGCTAAACCCAGCCCACTGTTACGGCCGGTTGGGTGTGGATTTCTTCCATAACTCTAATAACAAAGTTGATCCAGCTCCCCGCATATGTTGCATCGTGACGTACCTACCTGAACTCGCCCTGTCCCGGTTGTTGAGGGTCCGGGGGGTAGTAGCGTGCGTGGGACCGTCAGTCGGCTGGGATAACCGGAGTTTCACTCTCACGGCCCTGCCGACGTACACGGACGAAGGGCTCCTGGTCAGTGCGGTCGGGGTAATCCCGGAACATCCCGCGTTAATATCGACAGAGACCTGCGACACCGAGGGAGCCCCCTTTTTCATTATGCTGCTCTTGTTAATTCTACCGCGTGTACGACGTATATCGGACCGCAAACATATCCAGTTATCTTATTAATAACGCAGATACATATCATGTTAAGACCCACGACACGAGAGGATTCACTATGAGCGCAACTCCGATTTCGCGGGACAGCTTCAAACGAGATTTGCATGTAAGCTCTCATTGGTCATTACGCTGCGTTCGCCACGCCGTGTGCGTCTGACGTAGCAGTAGCCGACCAACGGCTACAGAGCTCTACAACAACGTGGTTCATTTTTCTTCAGTCAAGTAAAACTCTTAGTTTTTATGAGTGAAGTAACACTTTTTTTCTGCATTTAATTAGGTTTTCTTGGAATAAAGATAAAGACATCAAAGTACGTATTAGTGAGGGACAAGTATCAAAAATAGGGGGAAATATTTGGTTAAAGACCTTGCTGCAAAAGGTAATCATGTGCAACCTGTTATCATACATCAATTTCAGAGATGGTGTTCAGGTGTACTTTATAACAATTGAGCCCTAATAACCATTTGGGTACTGGTCAATAGATTAAAAAACATTACTTCCCACCTGTACATTTCTAACAGAATTCTGAAATTACTTGTTTCTCAAACTGTTAAACTTATTAAAAATTACATATTCCAGGTGGTGCATTTCACAGCATAGAATTAATTTGTATTTGAGTAAAAATATTTGTTTTAAACAAACAAAAATTACAGCTTTGTTGTCTTTTACCAGCCATAAGGATACAAAATAAGTTCACACCACAACTGAACTATACTGAGATCACCACTGACTGATATTGAGCATCCGATAGAATAAGATGAATTAGTGACTAGTATGCCAGATAACCCACATATAGCATATAAGATACTAAACCAAAGAGGTATGTATGCAGCCTTAATAAACAAATATAAAAACAGTTTCAGTCATCATCGTCGAACTTGATCTTCTTCCCCTGGAAGGCCTGGATTTGTCCTTGCTGTTCCTTCCTTTTCTTACTAGCCTCCCAGGATGGATGCAGTGCTTGCTGTGGTGCCTGCTGGGAAAAGACACCTCCACCCCTGCGATCATTTTGCCTCATACCGTCACCTCTGCCGCGCCCCCTCCCTCTGCCGACAGATGGGCGGCCCATCCCTGATGACTCGGGGGAGGGATTGCTGTACCTGGACCCCGAATTTCTTTCTGCTCCTGTATCTTGATTTTGGAACTTGGAGTGTTTACTGAAATCTCTATTCAAACCACCACCACCACCTCGTTGGCCCCTAAATCTATCCCCACCTCTCCCTCTGCCTGCACCTCTGCCTCCACCAGGCTTAGAGAGGGAAGAACAAAAAACAGACTGAAGCGACCCTTTAGACTTCAACCGGGACTCGAGCTCATCGAGTTCACTCTGGAGCCGGTCTGAACTTTTCACTTCGCGCCCCTTATCACCCTTCTTCTCTTCTACGCCTTTCTGCTTCTTCTTCTTCTTGTGTTTGCTTACTTTCCCGACAAAGAAGCCGTTGTCGTCGTCGCTCTCCTCAGATTGGGAGGACTGCTTGTGGAAACGTTCTTCTGTGCTGTCATCAAAGTACTCTTTCTCTTCATCATCCGATGACTCTAAATCACTCTCAACCTCACCTGTCTTCTTCTGAAGCACTACGGGTGCAGACTTGAGATCGAGTTTCTTTTCTGCACCTTTACTTTGACATGGAGTTTTCACAGTGTGCTTTACTTCACTGCTTTTTATCAATTCTGGTCTTACATTCTTAGACGCTGGCACTACTTTCCTTTGACTATCAACAGTGTCAGGTGAAGGTGTTGCATTTACCGTTTCTTTTTCAGGTTTAGCGACAGTTGCGTCTTCAGTGTCTTTAAGGATACCACCTCCTTCCTCGTTGTCCATGATGACCTTTTGCTCCATTGTAATGTCCTTTTCTTTCTCACTCTCTCCCTTTTTGTCTGGTAACCCTGAAGTCACCTTCCCAGCATTTGTTTGCACTTTTCCCTTCCCTCCCTGCCTTCCGCCCTTCATCCGCTCCTCCTTAAAGGCTTTCACAGCAGCTTTGATGCTCTCAATCTTCTTGTTGAATTGAGGGTGGGTGGCGATGCGCGCTACGGCCCGGTCGGAAATAGTCGACTTGGGGTTTTTACACACATGTTCAAAGTTGAGAGTCTTCTGCAGGGCTGTCTTGGTCACCTGGCAACGGATAAAACAGTTAATCCAATTAGACGTTTCTCCGAGTTTCTCAACATTTTTCACTCAATTGAACTTGCATCTTGAGGAATGAATCAACCTGCTCTCATTCCCAACTCATCACACACAGACCACTTGGCATCACTTTTTAAACACACTGCATCAAACTATGATGTGCCACTACAGTCGCAGTTTTATACACGTAGTTAACACCATAAATTCCAATAATACTACTTGTATAGGTTTAGGCAACAAAACAATTTCATCTTTAGGAAAACATTTGGTTAAAATTAGTTTTACTGTTTGTTACATAAGTTAATTTATCAACAAAACACGGTTTAACACGGGACATGAGCAGCAGTTTTCTGGGTGAAATCATGGGCTTATTTGACCCATGCTTCCATCCATCCATCCATCCATCCATCCATCCATCCTGACCTGCTCCCTACACAGACATTGTCGCTCTTTCTACTACATCACCTGAAAATCTGAGCACTTCCTCTTTGTGTCTAACATTACTGCGGATGGGTTTACACTGGGGATGGGGTAAAGACTTAGACCTTTGGGATGCCTCCCTCAAGGAAATTGAATTTCCAGCAGCTTACAAAAAACTTGTTTAGAAAAAAAGGAGGTATAAAAAAATACAGTGTAAGCTAAACAATAAATTCTTAACTAAATAAAATAGATAAAGTAAAACAATAAACAGTGAACGATAACCTCTTGGTTAGATATAGGAGGTAAACAATAGACAGTAAACAAACAGTGTATTGTGATTCTCTCTAGAAAGATTATGTCTTCATGCAGAGGAGTCAATAAATGTACAGGAGTTATAAACTTACCAAGTCTGGTGAGAGGACCTTCATGGCCTGGATCTCATCCTGCAGTCTGGCAGCTCTCCTCTGATTCCTTTCAAGTTCCATCTCTTTCCCCTTCTTCTTCTTCAGGGCAGCAATCTGTCGTGTCACCTTCCTGAAAATCAAAGCCCTCACCCTCTTCACCTCCTTCCTCATCTTCACCACCTCATTGTTGAGGTTCAGGCTATCATCCTGCTTTTTCTTTTTAGGTTCAGCAGGCAAAGGAATGCTTTTCTCAATTTTATCTGCGGCCTGTGGGACTGTTTGTTCTTGTTTTTCATCTCCACCTTCCTGTTTTTCATCATCTTCTTCCTCCTTTACAGAGCCATCTTCTCCATCTACTATGCTTTCTTCCTCCTCCTGTTTTTCCTCAGCCAATGGCACCATTACCTCGGCATTGTCTCCATCGTCGTCTTCCTCCTTTGCAGAACCATCTTCTCCTCCTTCATCTACCATGATCTCTTCGTCCTCAGCCAATGGCACCATTTCCTCGGCCTTATCCATATTATCTGTTGAAACATAAGCCCATCTTAGATCTTAGGCAACACAACAACCACAACATTATTTAAAGCAATAGTGAAATAGCATATAATAGTAAAAACAACAACAGCATATTATGAGAAAAAGGTTAATGCTACTGTTCAGGAGAGTTCATGTAAAACTAGCGATATTTCACATTCATTGATTTACATCAATGCAGATATGGGTCCTGCTATATCAAAAAGTCCCCCCTAAATACATTGGTTTTACACCACGGACAGCTTTATATGATATGTTATTTTAAGATAGGATGTCGCAGCTGAATAAACTTGAGACGAAAAAAAATATTTGCTGAGGGAGCAAAAAAGTAGGTTAAATGCCTGACCAAACAAACGTGGTTGCGCCAGCATGGATAACTTTGACTACGTAACGTCATGTTTATATAGGCTTATAATGCATAGCAGCGGCGTTGAAATAACAAACTGCGGCGCATTAACTAAAGTAATATCACTCCAACTGGTTATTGTAACTCTTACCGTTCAGAAGTGAATATTACGCACTTAAAACCGAGAAACGTCTCGACTCGTCGGGGGCAGCCATGTTTTCAACGCCTCCGACGATGACGGCATGACGTCAGACGTCAGCATGGGGACGCAGCGTGTCGTGAAAGGGGGAGGGCCTTCAGCGGACTGTTTTTATTTATTTCTTTGTTTCATGTGAATAAAACAACAACAATGGTCGATAATTGAAGAAGTGTGAACATAAGGATGAGCGAATGACATTTCCAGTCACAGTTACCAGGCCGATATCACAAGTGAATCAACAGGGGGAGGATGAAGCGGCGCAATGCGGACTGCAGCAAACTCCGACGGCCGTTAAAACGGAACCGAATCACCGAGGGTATATATAGCAGGTACAGAAAAGGGGCTGGAGGGACGTTATTGTATAACAATGGCGCCTCTCTGCATATGTCAAGACGGGTCTGCCAGGCTATGCCACATTCATATTTAAGCACGCTTCGGTTGTAGCTACACAGCGAGCTAACGTTAAATGAATATGCCCGCATATTGTCAAAACGATAGGCCTAACGTTACTTGTGTGGGTTTTTTTTCGTACATTATCTGTCCGTCGCTTTTGTCAATTTCAAATACGGGCTCAGAGTAAATGGAAGGTGGCGATGAGGCTCTGTTGAACTGAAGTATGATTTGTAACACAGTCGGCTCAATGGAAATCTCTTCAGCTAAAAACAAAACAACCGATAGCGTGAACTTGTGAGAATAATCGAGCTCGAGTTTGAGATGACGGCAGCAATGTCAGCGGCGATCGTTGTGAAGTCCGGGGAGACGCCGACGGCGGAACTCTCACCTGTACTTTCTTTGTCTGCCGACGTAATCGGGTCTAACTGGAACATGTGAAGCGCACGTATTATTTAATGGGATATAATGTCAAAATAGCATGCGCCTTTTCCTATAGATTGATGCACGGTAAGCCAGAAAAAGAAACCTGCTGTGCTTTCAGCAACATGTCCAGACACTGTATGTTCATTCTCTCTCTCTTCTCTGTCCACCCATCGCTGACCCCCATTATCATCTATTTTCATTTGGATAATAGAAACACATGATTATAGGCTTGTCTTGAATATGTATTCATGCTCAATGTTGCACTGTTAAATGATCATCTGCCTTAAAAATGCATCACACTGGAGATGTTCTTAAAGACACAATGGTGTGTTTAAACCTGATGCTTGTTATGATGGTATGTAATTCCCCCTTTGTCTCTTTCTTGTGTCTTTCTTTTGACATTTTCTCCATTTTTTTTGCCCCTATCCTGTCATCTGCCAGTACGTTCCTGTACCTGAAGTTCCTGGTGGTGTGGGTGTTAGTTCTGCTCGCCGACTTTGTGCTGGAGTTCAGATTTGAGTACCTGTGGCCCTTCTGGCTTTTCATCCGGAGCGTCTACGACTCCTTCAGATATCAGGGACTGGTAAGAGATTGTTTACATGACCCTGACCCTCCCTTTCCATCTGAAATGAACTTGCAGGTTGTTACCTAAGATAGAGGTGATATGGAGCTCATTTGGATAGATAAACAACCCAGATTTTATGCTATGGAAGTAACCTGTGGTGGTGAACCAGTAAGACAAGCTTTTTTGAGTGTGTTTTACAGTTCACATGTTATTGTGTAAATTTGTATATAAACTACTGTATTCATGCACAGTTGTTATGGCATATTTAATTGTCTCTCTTTCTCCTCTACCTAGGCGTTCTCTGTTTTCTTCGTATGTGTGGCGTTTACGTCAGACATCATTTGCCTCCTCTTCATCCCCGTCCAGTGGCTGTTTTTCGCTGCCAGCACCTATGTATGGGTCCAATATGTCTGGCACACAGGTTAGTCCAAGTTTTCTGTGGACTCTGTATTTCTCTGCCTGCCAAACAGCCACTTTCACCTTAAAGACTCACAAGAAAGTGATAGCTGCCAAATTACTTTGTTGCTAGTCTTAAAGCTCCTGGACACCTACGCAGGTGTTTTCAGTTATTCTGGCTACACCTCTGCTTGGGTTGAAGGTGGGCGGGGCCTGATGAGAACGTGATGGGGATTTATGAGGTCATAAATGTCCGTCTACCACTAAGACTGATAAAGGTGTACTTTGTCCCGCCTTAACAGGTGAAACAAAGCTAACATGAGACTCTGGAAGGTGTCAATCAATCACAGTAGACCCACCCACACAGTCCTGAGAAGAGGTCTAATCAACCAGCTGAAAACACCTGTGTTGGTGTTCAGGGGCTGATTTTCTGTTCTCTTCTTGTCTCTTACTTTCACGCAGAAAGAGGAGTCTGTCTACCCACTGTATCGCTGTGGATCCTGTTTGTTTACATTGAAGCTGCAATACGGTTCAAAGATCTGAAGAACTTTCACGTAGACCTGTGTCGACCATTTGCAGCTCACTGGTAAACGTCATAGAAGAGTCTTGTCAATGGTTGAAAAAAACTCATGATAAAATAGCAGATGCTTCAATATTTATTGCCTAAAACTGTAAGGATACACCCTATATTTAAAGTTAACTTTGTGTTCAACTCTGCACCTCCTAGTATCGGCTATCCAGTGGTGACTCTGGGCTTTGGCTTTAAGAGCTACGTTAGCTACAAGATGCGACTGAGAAAACAAAAGGAAGTGCAGAAGGAGAACGAATTCTACATGCAGCTTCTACTGCAAGCCTTACCGCCAGAGCAACAGATGCTGCAGAGACAGGAGAGGGAGGCAGAGGAGGGTGAGACACGCACACACATGAAACGCAAAACTTACTGCAACACGGTCTGTAGAAATGCTTAATAGAAATCATGCAGTCAGTAGTACACTTAGAGGTTAGCTATCTACTATCACATAATACTGTGGTTTGTCTGCTTTGCTTGAAAATAACAAGTAAAATAACATAGATCTAAACCTAGGCTACTTCCAGCCTAATACATTTTCATTTTAAAACAGCGTTTTGAAACAAAAACGAAGAGTTTTAGCTTAGTTGAAAATAGGGGAAATACTATGGAGGAAGAACAACAAGGGCAAAAAGTAAGAAAAGATATTACTTTGCTTGGACCGAAGTATAAGGGGGCAACGGTGGAGGAAAACACAGATCCAGAGTCATTGGAAAGCAAATACAGCGAAGTATCAGGCGCATTATAGGATAATTATAGGATAATCACAAAAGGTATGTAAATTTAACTAGGTCTGGGCTAACTGATAAGTAATGGATAAGAAGCTCCAATCAGGAAGTGAATATGGTTCATTTGATTGCACAAAACAGGTTAGCCCCAATAGTTTTTCTGTCTATTTTGTAGTCTATAGAAAGCAGGAAAGGATTTCTGCAAAAGCTTACTGGTGTGAAACTTTTGTCAGTCACAAAGGCCATCATTCAATCTGTTTGCTCCCAGTTTACTTAGGAATTTGGTTAATTCTATCCAGTATCTTTCGTCTTTTCTAACACTGCCTGCATGTGCTCTCCTTTAGCTGCTTTAGCTAAAGGGATCTCTGATGTAGAACCTGCAGTTATATCCCAAAACGGAGCACCTCCTGGAAAGAAAAACACCTCTGTCCCGCTACCAGAACTGGAGTACCGGGAAAAAGGGAAGGACACTACTGCAAAAGATCGTGAGGGCAAAAAACAAAACACAATTGGAATCAATAACAACAGTATTATACACCCACTGGACTCCAAACTACAGGAGACAGAGTATATAGAGAACTACGTTGGGGCAAAGAGACTGAATAACGACCTGGCGGGAGAAAACACACACGCCGATACCAACTCACACTCTACTTCTAAAGAAGAAATGGGGGGAACGGGGAAGAACTACAAAAATGCCAGTGGAGGTGGGGGGAACATTTCCAACTCGTCTCCACGGAATCACAGTTCTTCAAATGGCAGCGGGCCTCCAGGTTCATCCACCAACAAGAACGAAAAGAAGCAGAAGGGGGCAGGAAAGGCGCAAAAGGATCCGGTGGAGAACTGCATCCCCAACAACCAGCTGGGCAAGCCGGACGCTCTCATACGGTGAGATGCACTCTGTCGTACTGTTTCAAATACCCACTCCTTGTCTGACTGTGCATGTTCTGCTCAAAGTTGTGAATGTCATCCAACATTTTCTTGCCTTTTGATGATCTCTTGGCCCCCTTTTCTTTTTCTGGCAGGCTGGAGCAGGATGTGAAGCGACTGAAGGCAGATCTTCAGGCCAACAGGCAGTTGGAGTCAGAGCTGCGGAGTCAGCTTTCCTCTCTGAGCAGCCAGGACCGCAGCCTACGCTCTGAACTGGGCCAGCTCCGCCAGGACAACGAGCTGCTACAGAACAAGTGGGTACACGTGCAGTACACTATGCTGTACTCACCTTAACTCTGACAACAATCCTACTTCAGTTGTTATGCAATGAATATCATTTCTTGACAGTATGTTGAGGTAGGCAGCTGGTTAGTAAAGGGCTGTGTGGTGGTTTCTGTGGGGTTTCAGTCACACACCGGGAGTACTGGGTTTTGGAGATCCGATCTGCCAAAGACACTTCACAAAATCCCTTCAAATACAGTGAAGTAGAATAGATGGAGCATTTGATGCTACTTTCCCTGTATTTCCATTCCCTCTTCGTTTTGCCTTGAAAGCATGGATAGTTTAGCCAAGATAGCATAACTATAAATGTCTTTGAGGAAAGAACTGTGCTAAACAAATGTTTAATACAGCATCTCCAAACTCGACTGACTATACCAAATCGCCTGACAAATCAGCTGTCCCTAGCTGAGCACTACTCACTGGATGACTGACAGCAGCGTTTTCATCTCAGCTATGATCAAAGTACGCTATTTCCTCCTGAGAAGCTTTATTACAGACTTACAAAAGCCACTGAAACAATCATAATGTGTCAATTCGACCTGAGATATTAAAGGGATAGTTCGATTTTTTGTGTGTGTGGTTGTATGAGGTACTTATCCATAGTTAGTGTATTATCTACAGTAGATGACGGCTGGCACACCTCCAGTTTGGAGAAACGTGCGAGAGTGCAGGCATGTAAGCTTAACAATGCACTGCCGTGGATGGGAGCAACAGCTAAACTGCTAAAGTATTTAGTCACCAAAAAAAGGCCAAACTAATCAGTCTATGCTCTCTTCAGAGCCACCAGACTCCTTTGACAAAAACAGTAATTTTACCTCACAGAACACAGCAGTGTTCACAACCAATCGAGGCAGCAGTAGAGCAGCAAGTCCTGTGTTCTGTGAGGTTAAGTTACTGTTTTTGTCAAGAGTCTGGTGGCTTTGACAAGACCATAAAACAGCTTCTGATCCACCTGTTTAAACGTACACAGGGCTGTGTGACGGCAAGGTAAAGCAGTAAAAAATTCTAAATATAATGTACATTTAAACTAATTTTGATTTTGTTAGGTGTCTAAAATGTGTTTAGCTGCTGCCCCTGTCCACAGCATGACATTACTTAGCTTCCCTGGCTGTCCTCCTGCCTGCAAACCACCATCTATTGTAGGTAATACACGGCTTATGGATCAGTAATTCATACAGCCCCACTTAAAAAAAATACAAACTACCCCTTTAACCTTATGACAGTGCTTGTATTTATGTAACACTTTTGACCTACAACAGACTGAACTAACTACTGAACTGAAGACAACACACACATTACTATGTTTGAAGCATAGGGGGTTTGAAAATGTATTAAGTCTATGACCTTTATCTCTATCAGTGACAGGCATTGGTACATACGCATTACTTTGCTCTTTTGCTCTGTTAGTGTCATGGTAGTTGTGTGTTATCAGTGCACAAACCTGAAGTTTAAACCATTTAAATCGAGTGTGAGTTATAACTGCAGCTAAAGAGGCAGACTGACCGCAGGAAAGGTACTGCATTGTAAAGCAAAGAGAGAGTTTTAAGATGAGGTCACATGGTTTGTTGTCACATCAACTAATACACTACGATACGACAACAACCAGAAGGAAGACAGGATCTTGTGATCCAGCCAGGCTGACGATATTCTTCTCCACACTTTAGGCTCCACAGTGCCGTCCAGGCCAAGCAGAAGGATAAGCAAACCATCTCCCAACTGGAGAAGAGGCTAAAGGCTGAGCAGGAGGCTCGTGCCCTGGCTGAGAAACAGCTGGCTGAGGAGAGGAAGAGGAAGAAGATGGAGGAGGCCACTGCTGCCAGAGCCGTAGCACTGGCAGCTGCCACCAGGTACAGATAAGTGTATAATCTAGCCAAGCTTTTTGTCATCAAAATTAACTTTACTAAGTGAACACATTGAATGAGTAAATATTAAATCCGGAAGTGAAAGATCGGTGCCTTTTCCACTATGAAAACTGCTGTTTTTCCTCTTCTGCCCAACAGAGTGGAGTCAACTGACTCTCTTCGTGGTCGCATCAGAGAGCTGGAAACGGAGTGTAAGAAGCTCAGTATGGACATGAAACTTAAGGAGGAGCAGATTAGGGATCTGGAGGGCAAGTGTCAGGTGAGAAGGAATAGCACAACTCTGTTATCACATTCTGATAAGATAACGCTTGGGGTTAATAAATGTGTGCTCCCTAGGTCATTAAATCGGTTGTAAAATACCTACAATTCAATGAATTTAACTGAGTAAGCTCTTATCAACAAGCTGCTGCTGTACTTGTAATTGATACAATTAAATAAATAGACCTTGTGTCAATAACACAGTTATTATAATGTTTGCTTACAGTAAAAATGTTTCTTTCTTCTCCTGTCATGTACAGGAGCTGCGGAAGTATAAAGAGAATGAGAAAGACACAGAGGTGTTGATGTCAGCGCTGTCAGCCATGCAGGAGAAGACCCAGCACCTGGAGAACAGCCTGAGTGCTGAGACCAGGATCAAACTGGACCTCTTCTCTGCACTGGGGGATGCCAAGAGGCAGCTGGAGATAGCACAAGGTAGGGAAAAAGTGATGTACTGATTATTATTGGTCACTCCTAAATATCATTGTTTTGTAATGGTTAAAATTCCAGATGCTCCAGTGCCTGTCAATTGTGCAAAGTGCATGAATGACTTGTCAAAAATCACTCAACTGTCAACTGCGAGTGGGGATAATACAGGACGAGTCAAAAAGAAACATTTATGTAGGAGTATTTGGGGCTAGTTCCGATGATAAAGGTGAACCAACCAACACGGGCAAAGCTGTGTGCACTATCTACCTCAAGAAAGTGGGTGCTAAAGAGGGCAACACTTGAAACCTCCACCACCACCCGCTCTTCACCTCCGTTCATCCCATTAATGTGTCGGTATCTGGCGTGTCATAAATACCGTCGTATACCCAAGTGAAATGTCAGGAAGGTATGAAGAAATAAATACTGACCAAGCCTACTGTCAACTACTCCATTACATTCAAGTTGAACGCCTCCGTCCTTGTATGGTGATGACACGGCAGTGAAAAACATTTTGCTGTTAATAAGCTTATGTGCCAGCATTAACATCACGTTATCAAAGATTAAAACATGACGCTAACCATCTGTGACCTAATGTGTCAACATAATTATTTCTCCTTTTGGAAATGGAATCAATAAACCTTAGCCATTACCACTCCACCACAAAGCCCTAACCATAACAGCGCTGTGGGGGTTGGATCAAGTGGCGCTATATAGTGCTTTTATCCACCATATTTGAATGTTTACATCAGCCATCACATGTCTTTGCTTTCTTCATTTGAAATGAAAAAGAAAATGTGTTTAAATATATATATATATATATATATATATATATATATATATTTAAAATATTATATTTTTTATATATATTATAGTATGCTATATATACAGATAGAAATGTTGGAAATAAAGAAATCACACAAGTTGAACAGTGCAACAATCTAAGTCAATATTAATGTTAGTTGTTTTACATTTTTCAGTAAAAAAACCAAGCTATCAATGAGATCTTCTTAAGAAACTATCCAAAACCCTATTTCGGACGGGATACTTTTATTGTCGGGAAGTGGGGTGAGGTCATTTTTACCAGAAGTTTAGTCCTGTCCGAATGTGCCATGTCAGTAATTATTCCGGCGAATTTCAGTAACAATGACGGCAAATTTCGTCCCCTGTAAAACGGGCTGGAAAAAATACCTCAGGTAAAACTAGTTTCATCCAAATACGACCCTAAACATATGTTGATAGACCGCCATATCCTGTCAATATGTAGTTCCCACATATTTTTGAGAATGAAGAAGCACTGTCACTTTTTTAGATTATCGATTCTGTCCTTTTTAGTTTCCTGTTTAGTAAGTTTTGTGATATCAGGAAGCTACGTAGCACGCACATGGCGACAAGGAGGTGGACAATCGAGTAATCTCTCTCACCACTGGTATAATACAGGGATTTCTTAATCCTGTGCAAAATGGCCATTTAGATTACATACGTCCTGTGGTAAAATTGTTTTACCCCACGTCCCTACATTAAACTAATCTCGTCCAAATAGGGCTTAACTCGTGAGTGAACCCATACACATGTATAACCCTATTCAGGCGGGATTAGTTTAATGTGGGGACGTAGGGTAAGGTCATTTCGTAATGTAATGTACAGTAAATATTCTGGTGAATGTCAGTAAAAATGAAGGTGACTTTCACCTTCTGTAAAACAGTCCAGAACAAATACCTCAGGTAAAACTACTCCTGTACGAAAACGACCCTCTGTAAAATGTATGTAGATATTCTGTCATATCCTGTAAATACGTAGTTTGCACATTTCTCTTAAGCATGGAGGCGCTTGAAGAAGTCTTAACACTTTTTTTTTATAATCAATTCTGTCCTTTAGTTTCGTGTTTACTTAGTTTTGTGATATCAGGAAGCAACATAGCACACACATGGCGACAGGGAGATAAGTCGGCAGTGCGTCAATCAAGTAACGCTTCGACACAGGGATTTCTTAATCGAATTGGCCATTTATATTACAGACATCCTGAGGTAAAACTGTTTTATCCCACATCCCCACGTCAAACTAATCCTGTCCAAATAGGGTCTATGCCAGGGGTGTCAAAGTGATCCAGTAAAGGGCCGTGGGGCTGCAGGTTTTCATTCCAACCAAACAAGAACACACCTGACACGACTTACTCAATCACCTGAACTGTCTTCACACAGTTGATTTGTTGGACCAGGTGTGTTTTTGATTAGTTGGAATGAAAACCTGCAGCCACACGGCCCTTTACTCGATCAGTTTGACACCCATGCTCTATGCCTACCTATACAGACCTATAAGATACATTAGAAAAACTGAAATAGTTTTTTGTCTTGATATGATGAAGTTGGACTTTTTTCTCAGGGTTTTAATTAACAGAAGCAAAACGAGCCTGTGGTTTATTAATTCACAATTCATTCTCAAGAAAAATGGCTATTACCACGATGAATATCGGTAATTTGTGGCATTCCACGATGGAGGATTTCATCTACATTGCCCACCCATATGCCAACATGTAGTAAGGACTCTCTTTACCCCCCTCCACCTATCCTAGCGCTGCCAGGGATTTAATTAGCTAGGGTACCTTCAGAGCATTTGCCCCCTTGCTCTCATCTTAACACCGTGATATGAAAGACATTAGCCGGGCCGTGTGCGTGTGTGCGTGTGTGCGTGTGCGCGTGTGCGTGTGTGTGCGTGTGTGTGTGTGTGTGAATAACAATAACGGAGTGAAAACATATAAAATAGTAAAATGAATTCTTCTTGTTTGCTTTGTCTCCCCCAGGCCAGATCCACCAGAGGGAGCAGGAGATCGCAGAGCTGAAGCAGAAGATAGCAGAGGTGATGGCAGTGATGCCCAGCCTGTCCTACTCATCAGATGGCAGCAACCTCAGCCCCGTCACCCCACACTATTCCTCCAAGTTCATGGACAACAGTCCCTCCTCCCTGGACCCCAACGCCTCAGTCTACCAGCCCCTCAAAAAGTGACTCTGATACCCACACTTTTGTCAGACAGGACTTTGTCTCTTTCTTTCTTTCGGTGAAGCTCTCAGCTCCGGTTTGGGTTTTCTTTAAGTTTACCAGCCCCTGACAGTTTTTGCACTCTAATGTACCACACACACACACACACACACACACACAACCCCTCCATACATATGTGTATTTGGCTCCTTTTCAGTTCTATTGTGAGAACTATTACTTTTGAGAGGGTTGTACACAATCTGACTTTTTTTGTTTGGATTTAGCCATTAGACAGCGTGATCTGTTTGAAGGAGGAGAAAGGAACAAACGTCTACTGAAGAGCCGTCATGCATCGCTTCATGTCAGTCTTCTTTTGCTGTCAGTATACACCTCCCACAGCCATTACTTGCTACTATAGTGAACTGACACAGACGTTTTATTTTTTAAAAAGTGCTGTCTTTCACGATGATTTATATTAAAGGGATGGTTCAGATTTTTTTGGAGAGGGGTGGTATGAGGTACTTATCCTTAGTGAGTGTATTACGTATCGTAGATGGCGGTCGGCGCACACCAGTTTGAAGTCAGAAGCAGGCAGGAGTACAGATATGGAAGCTAAGCAATGTGCTGCTACTCAATATTTTTTACGTATTAAATTCACACAGGATTATACAAAAATAGGCATTATTTATTTCTTGAATTACCAGAAAAAGGTATATATGCCTTCAGACAGCCCTTTCCAACGGGAAATGGAAGCCATTAAATCATCTATGCTCTCTCAGCCAGACTTCTCCGACAAAAACAGTCATTTTACCTTGCAGAACACAGGAGTGGCTGGTCTATCCCTGCCTCAATCGGAGTGTTTGTTTGTGTTATTTTGGGACTTTGGTGTTTTAAAAGGTAAGTTCAGACTCACCAAAGTCACACAATAACACAAACAAACTAACCGACGGAGGCAGCAGTCGACCCGCAACTCCCATGTCCTGGGAGGTAAAATTACTGTTTTTGTGAGCAGTCTGGTGGGTTTGAAGAGAGCAACTTTACTAAGTGAACAGCTGTCTGGCCAGATAAAGTGGTGGCTTAGCTTACGTGCCAGTACTGCCAAACGCCATCTACTGTGGGTAATACACAGACTCTGGGTATAAGTACCACATACAGCCCAACTTCAAAACAATCCAAATTATCCCTTTTAAGGCAGAAGTTTTCAGTTCAGTTTGAGTCTGAACCTCACCTGTAAAGTAAAGCCCGGTGAGAGATACATGAATGTAAAACTATTCATGTTTTGCTATCACAAGTTACTTATATCAATGATTGTTTGTTTTGTAATGTTTGAGTTCAGTTACGACAATGTACATTTCTTCTAAAGTAGTGATGTTGAACAGATAAACGTTTGCTGTGTTCTTCAGATATTCCAAAACAATTTATCCTCTTAATAATGGAATAGTGAAGCCTCCAGGATCATCAGTTAGTGGATGAAGAAGATGTTGTTGTATCCTAAAAAAAAGAAAAAAAGAAAAATGCTACTGCTAGATTCGACCTGGCACTGCCAAAATGTTAACATTCACCTGTTCGCTGCAGACACCTTTTCCTTTCCCTCCGGACCAAATTAGAACCCGTTAGGCCATATTTGTTCACTGGATTTAATGATGTCGAGGTAACTGGTCGTTACCATTATTTGCGGATTTTACAGTGCCTTGCAGTTTCTCAGTTTTTTTTAAGATGCAGAAACTACGTTTTTTGCAATCCTGGGAATCTAAAAACATCAAGCTTCGAAGCTCTGATTTGCCGGGTTTTCACACAAGATTTCTCACGTTCTGATCCTTTCGATTCAAAGTCTAAAACAAAAGTGTCACCTCAGACACATTCAACCCTTTTTTCCAACGAGTTGATCACAATATTACAGACTTAAAGGGAAAACGTAACACTGGACATGGTGCATGTCATTTCATAGTGACACAGTCTTGGTACGCCAAACACCAGCCAAACTGATTGTCTATTATCGTGCCCTAGAGGTGGCATTTAGTTGTTTACAACAATGTACATTCAATTACTGAGGAATGTTTTCTTTGTTTATTTCAGTTCTTAAGTGCCAAGTGTTGATGTTCAGTTTCCATCCACATTTTGATCGATGTAGCTAGCATAATGTTTGCAGAAGAGTGCTGTTATTTTTTTGTCATTAGAACATATTCGGATGATGTTGTGTTTACAAGGTTCTGGGCTGATCATGGCGAAGCAGCTGGTGGTCAGTTGGACTGATTGTATTATTCACACCTTTTATTTATTTGTTACAGACTTTTGAGTGGCACCTCCTTGATATTTCCCATCATATTCAGTTGATTTCCTATATTTTCTACCAGGAAGGATTCTGTGAATGTGTTGTGTTGGGAAAAGCCCCCCCCCCCTCCCCGAAACCGTTTGATCATGTTGTGCCGTCATGTTGCCTACCTGGGGAAAAAAAGTATTATTTGTGGATCCCTCTGGTGTTGTGAATCCAGTTCTCGAGTTGCTTTTTATAAGTTTGTGTCGAAGAAAGAGAAGGTTGAAAAAAAAGTGCTTTGTTTCATCTTTTTTCGTTGTTCCACCACGTTTGTTTTCTCTACTCAAGTGATGGTGGCTGTGTCACACTCTCTACTTTGGCCATCACTATTAAAGAAAGTATTGCTGGTGGCAATGTAAGCTGTTCAGTCTGTGTTTGTGTCATGGTCTGTGTGTCTAGGTTTCCTTTTTATGATGCTCAAAAGGCCAATTCTTTTTACCCATAATCATCAAAGAGATGAGGACAGTGGTCCGTGATATTAGGAGGTCAAATAAAAAACTTAATGTCACAGACAAATTAAAAGAACCTTGTGGCAGCACAAATTGACATCTATTTGCAAACAAAACTTTGCATCATGTCGACGACAACTTGTACATCTTTCAAGCATTTGATTTATGTATTAAAATCTTGTTATTCTACCATTTAAAAACAAAAAAAAGGTTGCTCTGTGTTTTGACGATGCCTTCAGGTGCTCCTTGTAAACAGCAAACTCGTTGTAGGAAAATACACAGAAAAGTTGCATTCATTTGCTTTAGGTTTGTTTGCTTTGCTTTAAAAAAAAATAGAAATCCGGAGGCCACAGAAAGAAAATAGAAACGTAAACCAAATCAAAATCAGAATTTCTTAGAATCAGTAAGTGATAAAACTTCTGTAACTGCCGCTGTATGAATGTCACATCTCAACAAATATGGCGCATGTTTAATGAAAAAACTGCAGTCTGAAATGTCAACTAAGTAGATATGAATCGCAGAAACGTTTGCTCAGCCTCACCTGCTCATATAGGTATGAAGATGCTACTTTCTGAGCAACATTGTAGCCTAATATGGCTACACAATAATAATAATAATAATACATATACACGCGAATAGGAAATGACTGAATAATTATCTGAAAATGAATTTGCCCTGGTATTTCCTTGTGTGTGTATTTTGTCGTACCACCTGCACTTTGCCTTAACGGTTTCTAATGTCCCATTTAACACGAACGCATCATTACTCCCCCGGTGGGCTCGTTCACGTGCGCTGAGCTCGTAAATAGCGGTATTTCTGACAGCACTGGAAGGCAGCACAAGTCCATCCTCTCCATCAGCAGTCTGGTCAACAACATTTCTCCTGGAGCACTCACCAGCAGCACGTTTCACCGACTCTTTGCTCTCTAAAAACACCGACATGGATGCCCTTAAGTCGGCTGGGAGAGCTATTATCCGGAGCCCAAGTATGGCGAAACAGTCCTGGACTGCCGGCAGACACAGAAGTAAGAAATAACTTGAGAGAAAACGGAGAAAAACGGTTTCTAACCTTTACCGTTGGCTACATTTCCCAGTTTCACCGTGCCAAAGTTGACTTTGGCGCACCGCTGTGCCGTTGTGATTTCAATCATCACAATGACGAGGGTTGACTTTACCAAAGTTTAGTGTTTAGTTTTAAAAAAGCGAAAGGTAGCAAGTAGTATGTCATGTTATATTATGTTGGCTGTTTTTGGCTGTTGCAATAAAGTTACAAAGATTAAGTTTGACACCTCTTTAACTTGCGTAGACACGACTACTAAAGTGTAAAACTACAGAAAATGCTACTTTATGAAGCGCTTGTTTTCTGGTAAGTGGTTGTGCTTTGTTGAAAACACCGTATGTGACTTTTTGTATCCCCTGGAGATTGAGTAAGTCTGTTTGTTTGCAATGCGGTTTATCCTGTTTAAGGAAATCTCCGGAAATAGCCTCAATCTTATTTTGAAACCGGGCAGAACAAAGTAGACCACAGGAACAAAAAAAGAGCCTTCTTTAAGGGAAACTCTAAATATCATGATTATTTTTAATCGGATATTGGAAATCCTCTCCCTCGCAATGGTAGGCCTATCATGTTTTCATAAAAAAGCCTTGCATTGCCTTGTTTTTTGCCTACACTCACTACAGCAGTATTGTGGATTTGTGGACAACCCCACTCTCCCTCTTTCCATCCACACTGGTCAGAGTCACTACTAGAACTTCCAGTGTATTTTGTGTCTTGCTCAAGGGCCCTTCAGCGGGTCAGGAGCTTGCCCATACTGCAACATTAACACAAAACTCCTTTAAGGCACTCTGGTGCCCATTGTATGACTCAAGGGCCACTTTGTAAGCTAAATCTCACTTGATCCTGGCCGTAAAGTTCTGGGGGAATGACTGGGTGGCTTAGAGCGCCTGAAAGCTCCCCTGCATGTAACCAAGAGGACAAGCCAGGAATGCTGCGAGTCAGTCAGTGCAAGGCTCCTGTTGGCTTGAGTTCAAGCTGGTCTATTTTAAATTCCATCAGAGAGGCCATTATAAAGAATATATGATGATTAGAAAATACAGAATGAGGCCTACTGCATACATATCCCCTGTTATTATATGTAACCTTAGCTCTACTGGAGAAGTAGCCATTCTTCAGGAATTTGAGACACACATGCGGCCCTATATCTCGCCAGCGTATTTCTGAGTTAATGGATGAGGGTGCGACGTTGATGTATTTACTTCTGCACAGCTATCAGTGCCCGCGGTTACATGGATATTGACATTGATTAAAAGTTTTATAAAGTGTCCCGCTTAAATGCTCAACAATGAACAGTTAGAAGTACAGTGGTGTGCTTTTCAACATCCTTTTTTATTATGAAGCACCACAGAATGCTTTTAATGAAAAGGCCTTTTAAATGTTCAGCCTGAACTCCTTTTATGTATTGTAATACTACGGTAAACTCAGTAAAATTAGCTGATAAACTAGCTTTAGATGAGTTACTTTTACTTTAATTGGACTGTGACTCTGATTACTAGTGAAATTAAAAGCTTCCTGTGAACGTAGCTAGTGACCCACTTGTTAGAAGTAGTGTTTTGTAGTATAGATTACCAGGTCTTCCCTAGACTGCAGGGCACACATTCCTCACCAGCATTGACCCATATTGCCCATGCCCGACTTCCAGGCTTGACTTTGGCCTGTGGGACCAAGTATGGATCAGCCTACATTTATATCTTTTTAGGGACTTAATTGCACATAGGATATCAGGTGAATGCAGTTAACTGATCGGACAGGAAACCAACAGGGAAGTACCACCTGAGGACCAGCATTTCACACAGATATCGCTATTAATGAGTCCCTGTAGCCGTTGCCACTCAACTTCACATATCTGCATACTGTGAGTGCAGATATGTGTACTGTGTGTCTGCATTGAGGAGAAACCTTTTCAAGCGTATGGGGACTGCCCCATTTGTAGATGGGAAAGGCCTCCCCTGCTCCTTATCCACTTCTCAGCTCTTATTGCCCTGGTTTGGTCGCCCTAGACGACCCACACCGGCACACTGCCAGTGTCGAGGACCAGCCAGAGGGTGCTTGTCTGCAGCAAAGAGCCTTTTCTAGGGACCTTCTCAAATGGAAGCATGGGATTATGTCAACACAGTCATGGTCAGTTTGGCATATTTTACCCGATTTATGAAGTTATTTCACCAAAGCGTGGCACTTGCTCAAGTGAGCTCTTCTAGTTTGATGAGGATTTTTTCCCTTCTATTGAACCAGAATGGTAAGATTTGCTTTTTAATAGCTGCAAGAACCAGTTAAATGTAACTTTGCCTGCATCACAGCTATTGAAAATCAATAACCTTACTGGCAATGAGGCACCGGTCGCAGATACAGCAGGTGGTATCTGGCTAGAATAGATTATTCAGACTCAACATTGTTTTTGGGTTAGAAGTGATGAAAGCCCCCCTGCCCATAGCCACCACCAGCTACGCTACGCTACGTTTTTGTTGTTATACTGACTCATCTTTCTAGAGGTGAATCCAAAGTTAGCAAGTAATGAACTTTACTCTCTGTTTGATAGATTTTCCCGACCTGATTTTTAGTTGAGTGTAACAATGATGTCAAAGCAGAGTAAGGTTGTACAGGGCAAAGTTAGGTTTTCAAAAACTACACAAATCTTGCATTGTGGACCATTTGTAACAGTGCCACCCATCAAGAAGGCCTTATCAAAAACATCAGGGTATTCAGTGAAAATATGAGAGGAAACGCTGCAATATTGTGAGAGTAAATGTTTTGTCGCTTGAATAATGAATACTGCCGGACATAGTAAGCTTTGGAATTTTTTTTAGGGACAATTGCAAGTGACAATATTTTTCCAGAGACACCCAAAAACTTGAAGCTGTATAGGCTTTCAGGGGGTCTCAAGTGTCAATCAAGGGGTCCCAGACCCCATGTAGTATTTGAGGGAATACTTGTGGTATTGAAATGCACAGTATGTATAGGTCTACTTATAGTTTCCTTCATGTTGAGCGGGTCCTCTTAAAACTAAATTATACAAACACATTGGCTCTGCAGCTGCCATAATATGACAGAAAATGGAAAATCATTAGAGTTGGGGTTTTGTTGGCAGAAATGACGTCCAACCAGAAATGACAAATGCATCTGTTCTCTAGAGGCTATGAGAAGGAAGTAACTAAAAAGTAAAACTCTCATCCGATTGACAGATTTTCCCATTTAACAACCTTCTAGTTGCTGCTAAGTTAAGTGACTTGGTAAGAATAATCTGTTTTGCATTGTAATAGTTATGGAAGTTTGTCCTCTTTGAATCCTGCTCTGTTTATTTGGCCCATGATCATTACAGCCTGATGAGTGAACTTGAGGCTAAATGCCTCTGAAATGTTTGTTTAACTTTGCAGCTGCACTGCTGCAGCGACTTCCAGTCCAGCACGTTATCACTTTATTTCTCTCTGCATCAGTAGATACCCATGTGACTGTGATCAATTTGGATTTCTTGAAACTCGATTCTGTTGCTGTGTGCATGTAGATCAGTGGAGTTGAAAGAAAAGTTACATAGTGACAGAAGTTGTTTAAGAAAAAAAACACGTTATTTTTAACAACTACAACTAAGTTGTAGGGCCACAGTTGGTGGTTTCCACAGTGATTCAGTGTTTGGTGTAGACACACAAATCAGCCAGGACGTGAATTGCCTGTCAGTTGGACCCTTTTTGGATCGGCACGTTTGTCGTCACAGTGTTCAACAGAGGCTCCTGCTTTGATACTTAAACTGGATATTAAATGACTAAAGAGTTGAGGACTGTTTTATCTGTCTTCTTCCCTTCTTTCTGTCCTTCTCTCACTCTCATCCAAGTCCCTTTTTTCCACACCCAGCAAACAATCTCCTAACACCAACAGATGGTGAGCTCAACTTGTATCTACATAAGGGTCAGGCTTTATGTGGTCTCAGTTCACACGTGCGCACAGCTGTTTCCTTTCAGGTGGCGCTGACCTTTGATCACAAAGCCCTCCACATTCTCCAGCTGAGCGGTGCCTGGTACTGTACCTGCACTCTTACCCTTTTCTCAGGCTCACTGAGTGCTGTCCTCCTCCATTATGATGGTTTTGACCTGACAGCCTACAGTTAGTCCAGAATGGTGTGAGAGGATTTTACTGAGCAGTCTGTAGAACCTGCCAGGAGACCTGCTTCTGTCTGTTTCCCTGTTAAAAGAATGCTGTTCTTTTGGCTTTAAATGGTCCGTTTTGTTTTCCCATGATGTTTGGTGCTGTTCCAGAGGCATTGACATTGAATATTTTTTTATTTTTTGGATGATGGTCCAATTTTAAAAACAAAAGCTTTAGGGTCAAAAAATGTCGGTGGCCTTTTTTCAAAAATCTGTAATATATGAAATCTTGTTTTGTCGCTTTGTGGTGTTGGCAGGAAATGTCAACTCAACAATGGGCATGAGTAATCTCTTTCACTGTAACAAGTGCTTTGTCACATCAGCACTTACTGTCAACATGCAGACATTACAGTCTGAACTTAAAACATTGCAGATTGTTGCAAACAATTTCTGGTTCCACCCCTCGACTCTTGTAAATTTGTAACTTTACAACTGTCAAGGTGGCATGGGGGCAGAAGAACTTCAAATGTTGTTTACGTTAAGTTTAATTTAACTAACATGACATCACAAAACCGTTTTTAAAGGTTTTGTAAAATAAAGAGAGAGACACAGACAGAGGGTAAATACAGGTATATTCAGACACACTATTAGAAAAATAATGTATCTTTTGAACATTAAAGAATGTAAACATGTTCTAGTAGAAACTAAAAATACAAGTATGAGCCTGGAAATTAGAATAATCTTCTTTCATCTGTAGTCCTCTTTCTTTTTATAATGTGTGTGTGAGAGCATGTGTCTGCACGAGTATGTGGTATGCACCACTTCCCAGAGGAGGTAAATGCTAGGAGGATGGATTTCTAGGTAATGGGGATGTTTTTCTGCTCATGCCTTCCATAACCCCTCTCCCCTCCCTTCTTTCTCTGAGGAAATCTCCGTAAACAAAGCCAGAGGGTCAGGGCCGGCCGGCACCACACAAAACCTGATAAGAAAACGCATGGAGATAGCAGCTGTTCCTTCACCAGCTACAGTTTTTACGCTTCTCTCTCTTTTTTTTCTGCAGTGAACATATCAGCGAGCTGACTTTTCAATTCTTTGAACACAAAAGTAGAGAGGGAGATCAATGGCCTAGTTTGAGATAGATCTGCTGCGTTACTTTCAGAAAACAGAAAACCACCCTTTCCTCATATCAGAGTCTACCACAGTCCATGAGAACTTGCTCCTAACTCCTTGCCTTTTTAGTGTTGAGTCCTTTAAGTTGTTTTGGAGTTATTTACTTCACATCGATAGGACCTCCGACCTAGATACCCTGTTGCCTTTTCACTTCAAGGAGCGAGCAGACGAAACGTCTCAACTTGAAGTTCAACATCATCTGTTTACATTTCCTCTGATTTTGTGTTTTGCTCAAGCTCTTTGAATGTTCTCACGATTAACGTTATTTATTCTGGAACATGAAGTGGAAGGGGAGAGCAGGGCAGTAATAGCTTATGTGTAACTGTAACCAACAAATATTTGATGTCATGCAACACATCAATTTATTGACCCGCTTTTCTCTGAATATGTGTTTTTCTCTGTAGAGCTCCCGGAGAACTGGACCGACACACGGGAGACCATCGTCGAGGGCATGACCTTTAATCTCCGTCACCTGGGCATGACACTAGTGGACCAGCCCAAGGGAGAGGACCTGTCAGCTGCCGCAGTAAAGAGGATTGTGGCCACGGTGAGAGCTGGAGCCACGATGTTATTCAGAATGTCACACAGTTCACAGGATCACTGCGTCCTTAGTTACTCTTTTCTTGTAAAAGTAATGTAAATGCTTGGATATCTTGCCAAAAACATTGTCTGTTACACTGTTACTTTTCAAAATCAATCATTTTCTGGAACAGCTTCTATCCTGTCAAATTTGAAAGCTCACCTAGTGGAATTGAAGAATTTTCCAAGATCTTTTTTTTAATTTTTTTTACATAAAGTAAAACCTGAAGGGAGACATTGTGGTTGAATAGGGTAAACATTTTAAATAACTGGTCTGAAAGAAGACATGTCAGGGATGCAAAAATCCCATAAAAGCTCAAAATTTACCAGTGCATGAAAACTGGTTTTGCCTGGCCTTAAAATTAGGTTAATTGGTTTCATTCAAAAACAATTGGCAAAGAAGAATGAATGCAAGTCTCCACCCATTACTATTTATGTGAACATTAGAAGTTGGATGCATCGCGAAACAGTTGGAGCTAATTTTTCAGTCAGGTGCCATCAAACCATTGCCAAGCAACAAGACCCAATGAGATGACATGATTAAAAGAGCTTTACTCCTCATCGGTCCACACAGATCTCATGTTTTAGTCGGCTGCAGTTTCTCATCTACAGTGAAGCGGAGAATTCAAGTCCCATGCTGCATAATGTATTGGCCAAATCTGTTTCTATTGCACTTTTGTCATTTTTAAATAAAATGGAAAAAAATACCGCAAACAAATATTGTAGATTGAGTGTCAAAATGATTTTAAAGCCTCTGTATGTACCTGTACCCAGTCCCTTAGTTCAACACACTAGTGCGCTCTTTTAATCATTCTTTCTGTAACAGGCTAAAGCCAGTGGGAAGAAGCCTCTAAAGGTTGCTCTCAAGGTTTCCCCTCAGGGAATCGTCCTGCACGACAGCTTGACCAACAAACTCCTGGAAAATGTCTCCATATACAGGTGTGTTAATTGCACCACCGGTTCTTCAGATAAAGGTCCAATTAACGGTGTTGTCGCACTTCTGACGCCGCTTAATGCAACGTCACAACCTAACAAGACCATTACCACGTAATTCTAGTGGCATGTTGCCTACACCGTGTGAACTCTCCTTGACTTGTTGGTATGTTGTTTCTCTAACCTGTCACCTCTGGCCTGCAGAATATCCTACTGCACAGTGGACAAACTGCATGATAAAGTGTTTGCTTACATCGCTCAAAACACCCTGAATGGGACCCTGGAGTGTCACGCCTATCTCTGCTCTAAGAGGAAAGTGGTGAGTTGTTTGACTACAGTATCTGTGTTTTTCTGTTTAATTTAAGATGAAGATAAATAAATTCCAGTGCAGTGATATGTTTTACTTGGTCTGCGTCAGTTTGTTTTGAATTTCTAACTCCCAAGAGATTGAGTGTAGCTTTTTTTTTCCCCCTGTAGTCTGAAAGGGAGTAAATCTCTCTTCATGATTGGGTGGGTTATCTAGTACAGCTTTGTAACATCCAAACACTTTTTGAAGTAGACATCATTTCTCCTGCAACTGTGCTTCGTTGCCTCTCCAACACCATAGCTCTCCTTTTTCATCATCTATTCTTAAGAGGAAACCAAAGAAGTCTTGCTCCCCAGACCATCTGTCATTTTCCTGTATGTTGAAAAACAGAAGGGCACTTTTCCTCTCATTTTACTTGCTTCCACACACATCCCTTTCTCTCCCAGAATAACACGATAGTATTCTACTTCCTTGATACTTGTGTCTCTCTTATCCTGGTTATGGAGACAGCAGTGATGACCTCTTTCTGTCCTCTGCTATAACAGCTATCCACAACATCAAATGTCTCCAAAATGTATCTTGACATGATATAAGTGTATATCAAATATCATGCTTATGCTTAAATGAGAGTCAGTTGGGTTGGTCAACACTAATGCACTCTTTCCTGGCAACTGTCGGTAACAAAGTGTATTTTTCTCCTGTTCTCCAGGCTCAGGCGGTGGCTTTGACAGTAGCCCAGGCCTTCACAGTAGCTTTTGAACTCTGGCAAGTGACCAAAGAAGGTAAGGCACGACACTCGCCACCCTTCAAGTTCTGGAAAATGACACACACTCTTGCCACACAAACACACACTCACACACACAAGCACTGTCAAAGGAGGAGTTGTTATCAACGTCCGATACCGTTTGTGTTTGTACTGAATCAGCCTTGATGTTCCAAGGACATTGATATCTGATGTAAGGTTGCAATTAACACGGTTTGTCCTACTTGTGTAATATCTCCTCTCTATCCTAGAGAAAGGGAAAAGAGTGAAGTCTGGTTCAGCTGGAGAGGCCAGCAGCAGTTCCCATTCAGAGAGATCGAACAGCCTGGGGAGCCTGAAAGGGACAGGTAAAAACACTGTTTAAGTTAGCCAAAATCTTAGTCACATAAAGTGTTTCTTTCTTCATTTCTTTAAAGGTCCCAAAATGTAAAAAGTGAGATTTCCAGGTCTTTTTTTTATTACAAAGCAGGTTGAGGTGCTATATAAATACTGCAAAAGTATCAAAACACTCAATCCACAGAGAAATGCGCACAGCCCGTATTCAGAAACTGTGCCTTTAAACGAGCCGTCAGGACTTCTGTACGGTTGTGATGTCACAACTATAATATATAGAGGTAGAAAGTGCAGCTACAATGCTGCTACAGTCATTCCTCGGCTGAAATGACGGTGCAGAAACTTAACCCAGAAACACTGATTAATCAGAGCAGACTGACCAGGAGGGGTTCTTAAAGAGAGGGGAGGTGAAGGTGAAGAGAGGGTGAATACAGGTATATTCAAACAAACAGTATGAGAGAAATAATAGCATGTAAACATGTTCTAGTGGAAACCCAAAAAACCCAAAGTATGAACCTGAAAATTAGCACAATATGGGAGCTTTAATTCTTTTGCAGATGAGCAATGATTTGAGCTCTTACATTTTGAAACTTAGCCTAACAAGTTGAGTCTAATACATCCTGAAATTGACAATTGTATATTTTTATAATGCATAATATTTTTCAAATTCTTTTAAATGACCTGGTTTGGTGGGGTTAAAAAGGACTTGATTAAAAGAAGATTTAAAAGCACACTTCATAGTGAATAACCACACACAATAAGTTACACACAATCATCAAAAATAGCAGTGAAATGTGCCAACTTCTCCATCTTACCTCTTTACAATCTAGAAATGTGTGTATATATGTATACAAATGTTGTGTTTAGTCCCTTTCACATGTATTTTACATTCAGTAAACACAGGTTACATGTGTATAATACAACCGCTACAACAACTAATGGGTTGTCGCTCCCTCAATTCCAAGTAGATGTTGCCACAGACAACCTATTGGACTTTGAGGACGGTGTGAATGTGGTTGTGGAGACCAATGGGAATGTAGAGGAGGATCAGCTGGATAATCACAGGCCCTCTGAGACCAACAATAACTCTGCCTGGGTAAGATCCTTTTCTCCTCTGGCTCTATGTCGCACCTGTGGACAAGTGAAGCCCTTGTATCTCTCGTCTTGAAATATAATATAATATCTCAAATCAGGTTTAAATGGTTGAGAAAAGCATGAGATTTCTTTGATTGAGTATTAAATAGGTGTTACATAAAGTCTGAAGTGTAGTTCTATGAAACACCTTGTTTGCAATCCCCACATGTGTATATAATGTCCACTGGGTGAATATTAAGCCAAGATATGTCTTCTCCTTTCCAGGAAATAGCAGATGGTTTGGACGAAGCCTTTTCCAGGTGAGATATTTGTCTTAATGGTTTTATTATTAAGTGAAATGAATCCTAGTTGATTAAAACACCCATCCCCAAACTGTGCCTTGTCAAATCCTTTGGTATACTGTACTGTCCACTCTCATAGTGCTCGGCTTTACAGCGCCACTTACTGATGATTTCTGTGTACTGCCGAATACAAATCCTCCAGTCTCTGATTATATAGAAGATGATGGAATGAAGGGATAATCTCAAGCCAAACTATACAATCAGTGAGAAATCCTTTTGAATTGTCCTCAATCTATTGTGTGTTTGTGTCTCCAGCTGTGCTCTGGGTAGCTATGGTTCATGTTCAGGTAAAGTTAAGTACCACTGTCAGCTCTTACAAGCCTTACTTAGTGTAGTAGTCCTACTTACTAACCTAACTGTAACCCATTCCATTCATTCCCTGCCAAACCCAATACAACGGTTCCAAGCTCAGTAATGTTGTCAATAGTGTCACTTATTCCCTCCCTGATGCAAAAATTGTGGACTGGGCTCAGAAAAGAAAGCTGATTCCGTTTCTGTCAAGATGAAAAAAGTAATTTTCCCTTCCCATCTCATATCACCTAATAACCCTCTGTATAGTCTGTGTTTGTCTTCAATAAATGGACTAAATCAGTGGGATGATGTGACTCCACTGCACACCAAGGGCTTTGTTGTGCAATTATCCTGTTTGTTGTCACTGGTGTGAAAGTGGAGCAGTGGGTCACTCGAGCCTAGTCACAGATCAAACAATTTATCCCACGGTTCGAGAGAACTGAATGTCTGAATGAAGTAATCCTGCTGACCTCCACCCGGACTTTGCCTGTTTCATTATCCCAGCGAGAAAAGGCATTTGCGGCCAAACCGAGAGATCTTAATTAGAAGAGATTGGGGCTTTAGTTACACAAACGTGCCTGGGAGGCTGAGCTGCCAAAACTTTGAAGGGAGGAAGTAAGGAGCGGCTAAGGTGACTAAGCTGGCTAAGTGACATTAGGCCTAATTTGAAAAAGAAGAGGGGTAAGGGAAGAAGTAGGTAATGGTAAGACCTCATCATTATGAATAGACTCCCAGACATGTTCATTAAGAGCCCTCATGTGGCAAAAATGTCCCTTTTGGTTTCTGTGCAATATAACGTAATCACACCTTTTCTAGGTGTGATTTTCCATGGAAGATATAGCTATTGCTCAGTGTGCAACATTTTTTATTTTGTAAAAATAGTCACAGAAAATGCGCTATTTACTCCAGTTTGAGTCATGTTTGGTAATGCTGTGTATTTGATGATGAACTAACCCTTTTTGGTTTGGGTCTATTAATGGGATTTGTTAATAAATAGAGCAAAAATAGAATAACGCCAACCTTATCCTTCTTCCTTGTCTATTCTATTCATCTTTTTCTCTCATCTGTCTCCTCAGACTGGCAGTGTCGCGTACTAACCCCCAGGTCCTGGACATTGGGGTGACACCCCAAGACTGGCTCACTGAACCAGACTGGGACACCACCAACGGAAACGCTCCCAGTGTGTTCGGGGACGATATCTTCGGCTTCTGACCGCTACAGCACATCATAGAGAGAGACGACAACTGAGGGGAGGAGGGCGTCTTTATGTGTTCAGCTGAGTTAACAAGGCATCACTATATTTAAAAAGAGGCTACGGTATAAGTCCATAAGGGAAAAAAGTGTAGAGTTGTGATATAAAGTTTGGCCTCCTCACCTTGTTGTTGCACTCTTCACATGGACAATTCTCCCCTTCTCTGTGGAAACAGCTCAGGCTGCTGCCCCTGCACACCAAAGCAATAATATCTTCCATTTAACGTTCCTGCGTCTGTCCTGTCATAACACTGCAAAGATCCTTGCATACTTATGTCCAAGTCATCATATGTCATCCCTTTGTTGTTTGGTTCCATTGTTGTATTGTAGTTTGGCATCATAATCAGTGTTTTGTATATGTGTTTAGTTATAATTTATAGATTTGTAATTATTTTTCTATGGATGAAGAGTAGAATTTAATTCAGATTGATGTACAGACTGTATCAACAGGCCAGCCTTAATAACAGCAGGACAATCGGCCACACTATTCCGTTTCGGTGGATGTAGTTAATGTCAGGATATGGCCTTCCATCACTGTGGATGTAAACTGAAGAATGTTTTATGACTAAAATCTAAAAATCAAGCTAATCGTATTTATATGAACCCTTGGAAGCAGTGGACATGTTCCATGCAGCGGTACTTTTCCACCGCGTTAAACAGAAGCCCAGATGCGTTCAAGGTTATCAGATTCCACTGTGGCCATTTCTTGTACATTTTAATCTACCAGCATTATACAGAATAAAAATATGTTCATGAAGAATGAATCGACTCTTTTGGTATATTGTTTAAAATGTTATAATATTTGAAAACAAGTGCATATATATTTTTTCAGTGTTTATTAATAATAAAAATGGAGTTTCTAAATTCATATATCGAATGTATGCAGTATGGGGAACACATTGTTGGAGTTGAGGTTCAAAGTTCATCGACATTTTTACCACAAGCTGTTGTGGAGCTCTGGATTATCACCAAGATCAAGAATGAACTTTGAACAAAGCTTTTAAAGCTCCTATATTCTGCCCATTTTCAGGATCCTACTTGTGTGTTGGGTTTTTACTAGAAGACGTTTCACATGCTTTAATGTTAAAAAAAACAACACATCATTTTTCTCAAACTGTCAGTCTGATGTAGCCAGGGAATGACCGTTACAGCACTGTAGCGCCACTTTGTGACATCACAACATGCATTTCTCTGGATTAAGCTTTTTGATGACCATATTTATATAGCACCTCAACCTCTTTTACAATTAACATAGGCCATTCTTTTAAGAGGGGGACGATATTGGGTCTTAAAAAAGGGCTTCTTCCATTCTTATCTTTCTTGTCATATGTTTCAATGCTGTGGGTTCGGATGACCTAAGGCCACTAAGTATGGCTCTTCTAAATCAGGCTTTTCCAATCCTGCACCTGGAGGGCCGCTGTCCTGCATGTTTTAGGTTTCTTCCTGCTGAAACACACCTGATTCTAATGCTTTGCTTGTTAGCAAGCAGCTAAAGCTTGTCACAGGTTTGGTAATCATTAGACATGTGTGTGTTTCAGCAGGGAGAAACCTAAAACATGCAGGACAGCGGCCCTCCAGGAGCAGGATTGGAGATGCCTGTTCTAAACCATTCAGAGCTTTGTAATCTAGTAATACAAATAAAATATGAATTAATTAGAAATAGAGGAAGCCGATGCAAGAGTGCTATAATATAATGTCTGTTGTTGGAATTATTACATGGCTATTGGTGAGGATTCAGATTTTGCGAATCAGTGCATCAAACTGGGGTGGAGTGGGCCTCTCACATCATACATTAAGTATTTTTTTTTACTACAGTAATCTTCCCAAATGATTCATAAAGGCAGACCACCTGCTATTCGATGCATGTGTTTGGATCCCTGTGAGTGTTTCCATCATCTCCACCGAAAAATCCATCTGTGTATTTGGTCCCTTCTGTATGGAATGACTGACTGACAAAGTACTCCTAAAGACATGAGGGTGCAGTTTAGTTCTACCAGCAGCAGGGGGCAGCCCTGTACTACTCAATGAGTGCAGTTGAGACAACTGATATTTGAGTCGGATGCTGGTCACATCTTCATCTCTAAGCTAAATCGGTGATTTGTATTCTCCATTGCCAGATTATGATGTTATAACATGTCTAATTCTGCCTACATTCTAAGTGACAGTAACCCAATAAAGATGTCATGAGGAGGACAATCTAAAAAAGGATCTTCGTGTCAGACTGACCTATAAACCACCAACTAAAAGATTATGGCAGGGGTCTTCAGTGTGTCTGGTTTCATCATCACATCTGCCCCCCCCCCCCCCCCCCCACCCCACACACACACACACACACATATGTTGGCTGCCATGTTCTGTATTCGAGCCGTTTCTGTGAACAGGACTCTGGAGGGCTGAAAGTCACGCAGTTTCCCCCCCTTCCTCTCTCTAACAGGCTCTGACTCAGTGAAGCAGGGGCTTTTTTACAATTCGTCCCGACAAGCTTACTTAACCACCTGCATTATTTAACAGTCTCTCCGCAAAGGGAGCTCCAATTCTTTGTCTCACTCTTTGTAAGTTTGATGAAAGCATGCTCACTGATACAGCCAGGAAAAAGTCTCCTCTCAGTCAGAAAGGGGACAGTTACCGTAGGCACACACACACTTAAATGTAAATGAGGGCTAAAGACTTAAAGAGAGTTTTTTGGCATCAAGGTCAAGTGATTCAGAATGGATAAAAGCAGAAAAACATGAGGTGTATTTTCAGCAAAGTGAATGTCCGACACCCATTTTAAACTAGTTGGTAGCTAGCTTTTTTGGTATATTTGTATTGACACAATAAAGTGTATTACTTTTTACAACACCAGAGGTCAAACCTGGTAAAGGAAGCTCTTAAATCCAGAGTCTTCCTGCACATTCAATAATCTGACCTATTTAATGAATAAAAACTATCTTTGCCTGAATGTTTTTCCTATTCAGTATACAGAGATTTAAAAAAAAAACAATACATCAGTCAAATTCTTTCTTGCTTTGCAGTCTAGGAATAAAAACAAAATATTGGACAGAGAAAGTTAGCATAGCTTAGCACAAAGACTGGAAAGAGCGATAGGCAGCTAGCATGGCTCTATCCAAAGGTAACAAAACAGGACACATAAAAAGTAAGTGACTTCAGAAAACTAAAGGAAGCTAATTTTTCACCCTACGGTATTATATATTATATATATAAATCTGACATTCCGTTTTCATTCAGTCTGACCGGTGAGACAGAGTCTGGCCTTTTTCCAGGTACATTCACAATGAATGTAGCCTAGGTTTCTAGCTTGGAGGTTTTCCCAAAAATGGTCCTATGCCCTATAGGACCCCGGGAACATAGGGATGACCCCCTTGGAGGTTGTTGTTTTTCCGTAGCAAAGGGGTTTTGAGAATGGTAAGATGCAGATAAGAGAAGGAGAGCAGGGGCAGAGGCAAAGATGGATGTAAGGCCTTATCCCTTCCTAGCACTATATATGTGCTGAGCCAGACTAGCTGTAAGCTAGCAATGTACGTGTCTTTGTGCTCAGCTCTGTTCTTTCTGTTATCTCCCTGCAGTTTCTCTCCCTTTCCCTCTTGTCTCTTGTCATACAACTGTTGAAGGAGCATGGAGGTTTTCCGCTTGAGTCAGGGTTGTCCTGACTTTTGCTCGGCTGGGACCTGTGACTTCCTGGAGCCTCTGCTGGTTGAAGCTAAATACAGGACTCCATGGTCATGAAGCAGTCCGGCATATATCTCCCCTCCAAACTACTTGTCGACTACAATGCTTTACAGTCAGCTTTAGAGTTGACATACAGCATTTGTTTTGTTTATACAGAGCCAGGCTAGCCTTTTCTCCCTGTTCAAGCCTTAATGCTAAAGGCTTAGCACATCCTGATCTGGAGTACGCAGTCAGGTAAGTTTTTTTTTGTCAATATAGGATTAATGCATAACTCCTCTAAATTCATAAATTATTTGTTCTAACAATTCTGTTTGTATATTAGTTTTATATATAAATAGCCTACAACAATAATCAATCAGCTTCATAGCTATTACAACGTGGTCTCATGGGAGGGCGTATAAATAGCACGCCACTTTTCTTGCATGACTTTTCGCGTGCATGTCTACGCATATTAAGCTTTTCGCGTGTCATTTAACGCCCGTTGTTCCCCAGGGTTAGGGTTAGGGTTAGGGTAAGGGTTAGGGTTAGGGTTTGGGCATTTCACGGCCGTTATTTCAGCCATCCTTCACATGAAATATTGATTTAAAAACAACCCTCTGACAGAAAGCTCCACCACTTCGTATTTCTCCGGAAAGTAGCGGAGAAATACGAACACGTGGGTTTTCCCTCAATGACATTTGTGTGTGAAATGACAACGCCATCTCTGCACAATACAAGTCAATTGAGACTACATGGCGTGAAATGACACGCAAAAAACATGACATGCGTTGTAATTATACGCGAGATGGCTTAAGAGAAATAGCGTGTCATTCACACGCCTTTTAGTGAGACCAGGCTGGCTATTAGTATTTTCAGGGGTTTATCACTTCAGATTTAAAGTGATCAGATTTCTGAAACTAAAAAAGTTTCTTTCCTCTGATCAAAGTAGCGAGATCAAGAAGATCCATAAAACCAGCTGTGATAAACTGGTATCAGACACTTCACCCAAACTAAGGCCTCCTCCTTACACCATCTGACTTTCACAAGATTTGGGGAAGAGTTTGAAAAGGAAAATGCCACAGTTCAGGTTGAATGACAACCTGGGCTATATGGTTTTAGAAAAGATATGGATTTATCATCATCATCTGTTTTCAAGTTTTCCTGTCTTTACCAGAGCCAAACTGAACTGAATAGAATATGTAACGTTTTTAAACTTTTGGTACATCCTGCTGCTATTGGAATATTATTCTAAAGATTGTTTATCTTTAATCATTTGAACGATGCTAACGTGACTGGAGGAGGTGTCCTGTCAGAGCAGATACAACTCAGCTCAAGAATAAACACAATGAAGAGGTGGGTCTGTCACCGCAGTAACACACAGTGACGTAGATAAGTGACTTTAATCTGACTACTGATTTGGAAATAGTAACACGTTAGACTAGCCTACTGGTTACTGAAACAAAGGATTCAGATTAGAGTAGGTTACTAAGTATGCTAACATGTTAGTGGCATCCCTGGTCAAAACTGACACTGACAAGTTTGTGATGAATAGTTAGCAATAAGTTCCTGGTAGTTTTATTTAATGATAAGTTACCAACTACCTCTAAGGAGGTAGAGTGACACTGAAATGTCAGAATTCCACACTGAGATCCTCCCTCAGTGTTGGCTGACAGAAAGAAAGCATGCCTCAATTAATTCACATTTCACTCTTAGTTGTTATTGTTTACACACACACACACACACACACACACACACACACACACACACACACACACACACACACACTCTCAGGTATACATTAATCATCTATATTATATGTTATGTAATGTTTGATCTTGGGGCGGCAGTAGATCAGTCCAAGTCCCTATTGACTGAGCTACTGACCAATCAGAATACCAAACATATGGGCATTGTGCTCTGAGCTTTGGTCTGGCGGTGCTTGTCCTGGTTGTCTTTAGCCTGTGCGAGTAGTAGGGTGCGCAACTATGCATGTGGTTTGGTCAACGCATCGTTTTTTTCATTTTTTCCTATATTTCATCATCAGATCTTTCAGTCACAGACATTTCCGGGGACAGGTCACCAGAAATGGTGACGTCACCTTCAAGCAAAAGCATTACTGGTTTGCCATCATGGAGACCACTCTTACTTTTCACCTCACCTTGGCCCTTTCCTTTAGCTGACAGTACATGAAGACAAACACTGAAAGGGCAAATATGGTGTCAGAGTCAACAACAACACACACACACACGCGAAAAAAGAAAAATGTTTTCAACTTAAACGTACAGGCAGACAGTGACATGGAAGGTTCTAGCTCTCACTCACCAGCAAAATCTCATGGGTAAACAGACTCTGCAGCGGTCACAGTGTACCGAGTATGGTATACAGCGGTTGTCATCCACACAAGCAACTTCACTGGTGTGTGTTCAGTGGTATTGTTTAGCTGAGACAAGCACTGCGGTAAAACTGGCTCCACATTGAGTAAACATTGAAGCAAACTAATCCATAGTTTGAGCTTCAAAGAAGATTAATCTGCAGTGGCTGCGATCGATGACATTCTTAATTCATATATCTAACAAATTCCATGCTTAATGTGGTCTGCCAGCGGTAATGTATTGGAGCAGTTGGATGGAGAAATGGTGACATTAACTTTGCATTGTTCCTCCATCTAGATATTCAGATAACAGTAGTGCAGGGTGAGAGAGAAACAGGATAGGTAATAGAGCTGACTTAAGAAGGATGTGTGTGTGTGTCTCTGTATGTGCTGTGGGTGTGTCTGAGTGTCTTTGTCTTCATTCTTGATGTCCACGTCACATCAGACGCACACATCACCACTCCCTGTCATCCAAGGCTAGAACCAAGAACAGAAGTGTTTGCATCATTAGACTCCATCAGCCTCCTCTGACAATCTACTGAGTCATCATCTGCCACTACCTCATTCATTATAAAGCAAATATCACCATTTTACTTGACACAACACCATTACCTTGTGTGTATGTGGGCCTAAGTGTGTGAACACCTGCGCTTGAACACTCCTGAGACAAAGTCTAATTTATGTTTTTGGTTCCACAGGATACCCAGGATGAGTGTGTGTGTATGTGTGTGTGTGTGCGTGTGTGTGCGTGCGTGTGTGTAGAGGTTGTTATATTGATGCACGGCAGCTGCTGATCCAGCCTCATAAACCAGTCTTGAGTTTGAAGGTCTGGGCCACATTTGTGCCAATATAACCTTGTCACGTCCCATATGCTGGAGGCCGGCTTGGGCCACCCACACCCTTCATTAGCATTCACAGAGAAAACATCTGCTCTTACCAAGCACTCAAGAAATCCCATGTATCGGGCAACTATTCCTGTTTCACTTAGATCACCTCTAGGCCAGCATGAAAAACCTGTTTGATGGACCCCTTTCATACAGTACATGCAGTTTATCCGTGACATGTTCAGGAACATTTCCTTCATGGGGTCATGTGTGAATGGGAGCTGATATCAATATGCATTGGAATCTGTACCACCAATTTTCCACCTCAAGACCTGGAAACATTTCAGGGGAAATGCGGGTAAAGCTGTGTTGTGTTTGAAAGCAGGAACATTGCAGGGACAAGCACGTAAAAAGGGAAAGGAAAGGAAAAATGGGACAATCTGAGGTGTGTGTGAATGCAGCATTGTCTATGGTTTAACATTTACACCAATGCTCTCTCATGTATTTTGATAGCAAGCAATACATGACATTTTTTTTGAAAAAAGGCCTGCCATGATCCTGAAAATAATAACACACACATATGGATGCCATCCAGGTAGCATCCATAAGTGTTGCATCACCACCATCTTCAGGACTCTCCCTTGCAAAATACAGAAATGTTCCTGAATGTGGTGTATCTGTGAATAGTGAAAATAACTACTGGTGCCGTAAATGTCATAGTAATCTATTGGGAACTATGTGTGTGTGAGGTTCATTATGCAGTTTGATTGCATATTTAACTCAAGGTCCACTGCCTGGCTTTTCCTGGAGGGTTTCACTCTTCTCACAGCCGATATGATGGGAAGAGATTGAGGTAGGCCAAAGTGGGGTATTTTAATTAAGAATTTAATTGAGTTTGATGGATTCAAACCAAGTACATTTTCATGACGATGAGAAGTTGTTTTTTTAAGAGGCCCTATTGTGCTCGTTTTCAGGGTCATCTTTGTATTTTTGTGGTCAACTACAATAGGTTTACATGCTGTGATCTTCAAAAAACACATATTTAACAAATTTCAAATTCATGATGCTTGACCCACACCCTTCCGTCACACATATATCCGGCGCATAACTGACGCAACGATTTGTTATAATTCCGGTGTAGTGTCTGAAATCTCGTTACAGAATAATAAGTGAGTGGATGAGGGAACGAAGTCAAACACAGCTACTGTCTATATGGAAGCTAGCCAGAGAGTAATTCTTTTTCAGAAGACTTTTTACTTCTACTTGTTACATTTTCACGCAATTATCTGTACTTTCTACATTTTAAAAATAGCCTTGTTACTAGGGATGGGTACCAAATCCCGGTTCTAAACTTTCCCCGGGTCAAGATTTTGAAATACCGTGATAGTCTCTGAGGTTATTGGTTCTTCTTTATTGTGGCACATTCTCTTTATTGTGGCACATTCGCCCTTCCATACTGCTAAACAGTCCTCGCAATCCTCCTGAACAGGCTTTTTGTCTGTCATACCCCTTTTCGACCAAGACATTTTGAGGGCTGCTTCAGAGCCCAATCTAGAACCGGTTCTTCTTGTTTCGACAGCCAAAGAACCGGCTCTCGGCCAGTCAATCTGGTTCCAGAGCGGCACCAACTCTTTGATGGTCTAGAACCAGCACCACTTCTTGCATGCTTTAAAATGTTGTGATTTTTGAATTTGTAAATTTTATTTTTGTGTTTTTTTTGTCAAAATGAACAACTTTTCTTAAGAGACATGCCTTTTTTAGTATGCTTAATCAACAGAGAAACACAGTTTAAGTTAAGTTTTTAAAAAAAATGTTTATTCACACTTATGCACAATAATTATACACAGTTCCTTTCAGAAAATCAAAGAATTATTAACAACTCGGAAAGCAAACATATACATGTACATGTCTGGTGTAATGGCAGTTTTCATTGAACACAGCTCCAGCTGCAGTCATTTGATCTGTCAAAGCCCCGTCTCCCTGTGCAGAGGGCAGGGCAGGGTATCACTCACAAGCGGTCTCAAGTGAGGCTTTATTTCTCCAAAATTGCCACAAGTAGTAATGCTTATAAGAGCAACAAAGGTTTTGCATGTAAAGGGACATTAAGCCCATATGAGGAGAGTCTTCGTATACCCTGAGTCTCCAGTGCTCTGGACTGACTCATTATCTCACCATCAGAGGTAGTGAGAGGGTCTCCCTGTTGTCAAGTGTCTACACAAACACTACTGCAGAACTTTGTGTGTATTTGCTGTCCATTGCCTGGTTACTAGTGTATAGTAGGGGTGCTGGAGAGTTTGTTGTGTCTCCAGCCTTTTTGTCTATCAAAGGTCTCTTGGGCTACCTTTGCCTTTAGTTTTGTGTTTTCTGGGTCTCCTGGACAATTTTGCGGTGGTTGAGTTTATCATCTTAGTGCTTTATTTCCTTAAACGTGCAATTGGCAACATTTGTTTGATCATATTCACTGAAGCCGACACTATGCTCCAATAGAACAACATAAATCATCTAGCTTTAGAAAACAAAAACACGCCTCTGCGTGCACGTAGAGCCTGTTGTTTGCAAAAATCCACAGCGCCCAAGTCATCCTGTCAACTCAGTGCAGAGCTGACTCTCAGGCACAGTTCTTGCACACGCCACAGATCCCCCCTCCCCCCTCGCACATGTTATAATATCACAGGAACACGCGTCAAGCTAGCCATTTGCAAAATTATGTTAGCAATTACTATCTATGAGTAAGTTAGCCAGCCTACTTCCATGTAGCATGTACTCCATGCCGTTTATTGATGAGAGAAGACACAGGCACGTTCACGGGAATCTGGTACACGCGCACTGATGAGAGAGAGCGGAGGAGCTCTGTGGTAGAGGAGGAGGGGTGTGAGAGTTGTTAACATTCAAAATTTGACTGCGTCAACAGGTTTAAGGAAGCCTGTAGTGGCTCTATACTGTTTCCTGTTTTTTCCCCCTTTCCTATCTGTCGCTATTGCAATTTTGTGGTTATCCCTCCGGGTTGATACTTCTACTTCTACAGCAGTCTTTTTAAACCCTAGTATCTATGCTTCTACTTGAGTAATGAATTTGAATACTTTTGACACTTCTGTCCAAGTTTGATCCCAGACAGTCAGTAACAGTTACAGTTCCATCCTGTGCTTCAGTTTTGAAGTGACTGAGTAACATAAAGTTACAGAACCCAGTCATTGTGAGGACATTTCCGACAAAAAAAAAATCCAATTTACAAAATCCTTAAAAAATAAAGTTAATCCACTGGGTTTCCACCTCCTCTGATGATGGAAGTACTTGAAGGCTTTTCTGTTGGGCCTTGCAGCCGACAACGGAGCAGTTAGCTAACGGCTAACTAGTTAGGTCTATTTGAGTGCGTACCTAACTAGCAGGAGGGTATTCTGGGTCAAGGTATGACGTAATGTTTTCACAGAAGTAAACACGGAAATGCTATTGAAGCGTTCCCAGCAGGTAAACAGAAGTGCTGTCTGAGGGGGATAAAACTCTAGTTGCTGTGGAATATTTATTTTTTGACTTAGAACCTTTTACATGCACTAACATACTTAAGGACAGGAACACCCCCAGGAAGCACAATAGGGCTTCTTTAAGAATATCTCTTGAAAACCACCCCTGGCAGCCTGGTTTCCTCCAGACATGATGCTTAGAATTGAGGCCAAACAGTCCTGCCCACAGTGTCTTCCACCTCATGGTTTAGTTTAAATGATTTTAGGCTGCAACATGGTAAAAGTACTACCAACAGTGACGTCAAATCAGGCAAGTGTTTGGGGTCAATGGCCTCTTCACTACAGACACACACACACGCACTCACTCGTCTTTTAAATGTTCAGTTTGAAAGTGTTCTTTTGAACACTCACATACGAACCACGTTGTCAATGTTCAATTTAAGAGAAACTTGCTCTTGTTCATTATCAGTTAGTTAGTTAGTTTGAATTTGCTATCTTGAGCAAATGAAACTTTGGAAAAATACTTTTTACCTTTTACCCTAACATAAATCTATATGGGTCAGTTTTGACCCGTAACACCATAGATGTCATTATTGGTAATAATAGTAAGTTTAAGAAAAAAACCCAAATAATTTGTTTTTTTAGGTGTGTTCTAATATTACTCTATTATAGTCAGATAACATACTTACCCATTGTCTCCATTAAAGGAAATCTAATAAGTGAATGTTTTATCGTTTTTAAAATTGAAAACAAGTAGTATATTTTGAGATTTAAGGTCCATGGGTTAAAAAAAATGGCATTTAAAACAGTGTTTACATGTATATGCATATATGATAAGTAAGCTATGGGAGGAAAAACAGTATTGGTTGATAACCATTGTTTTTTGAGTATTTTTGGCTGAGTTAAACCACGGGGCAAATTTGACCTGCTAATACCAAAATTGTCGGCAGCTTTCTAACACAATAAAAGGGTTAATATAGTACCTTTTACATTCGTAGTTCCTAGTTATTTTGCAAAACTTCTACAGTCGGTTTACTGTGATGACTGCATGAAATATAATGCAGCATAACTATAGATTAAACCACTCCACCTTGACCTGTCAGGCTGCCACAACATAACATGTGATATGATACAATACTAAAGCGTCATAATGGCATGACACACAGTGTGAGTAGGCTACTCTAACTTTTGATACTTTAAGTGCATCCTGCTGATTCTGTATCGTTACTTAAAGTACAATATTGAATGCAGGACTTTTACCTGGTGGTATTACTTATTCTACTTAAGTATGGGATCTGAATAATCCTTCCATCACTGCTGGTTGGTATGTGGATCTGATGTAATGGAGCTGTAAATGGAGCTTGTTGTGAGATTGTTTTCTCAGCTGTCGTTTCCAAGGTAAAGAATGAACTTTGAACCTCATCTTTAAAGCCAACATGGACACGTGCTTCAAGTGCTCAGAACATATTGGTAATTTGAAAACTTGTGATTATTTTCTAAACCGTTATTCGTTCACAAGAAAACATATGAACATTGTTAGAATTCATCTCTGTTGATCAAAGGATCTATTAATCAGCTAATCAATTTAGAACTAGCGTAATGTACAGTAAACACCAAGACACATAAATGGTGCATTGAAAATATTTTATTTCTTTCCTGTGTTAATACATAATTAGACATTTATATTTTCATAGAAATAGCATATATACCATGGGTGTGAACGATAGCAGAGTCATGCTAGCCCTCATGAACAGGTTTTATCCCATGAACATCAAAATGGTTCAAACACAGACGTCATGATTGTACATAAAACACCGACTCCATTATTCTGCTGTAAATCCATGCTTCTTGGTTATTTGCTTCGACATCAAGTACAAATATATGCCATAAGTAATCTGCACTATTCTTTACTATGTGTAGGACGTTATGGTGAGTAATTCAGGTTCTCAAGAGTCACTCATCCAGTCATCTAGAGTCCAGGCAAACCAGGGTGAATGGGATGACTTTAACTACTTGCATAGTCTTCCATTGGCACATGACAGTTAGGTTAGCAGGAATTTGGTTTAAGGCCGGGCTTAATGAGAAGCTCATTTTGTTGTAGTGGGACACATTTTTTATAATGCAAACATTTCTTAAGTCTTATAGTTTTATTAAGTACTGAGGGCCATCCATACAAGTGAAATAACTTTGCTTTGGAGAGATTGTAAAAGCAAGTAAGCATTCACTAAAATCTATAAATGGTGGTAAAGTTGCCTGCAGCAAATATCTTTCCACAACCTGTATATGGGCACAAAGTAAAGCTATGGTGGATTATACATTTTTGGCCATTGTAGTACAATTTATATGTGGTATACAGCGCTGTGCAAGATCACACTTAAGAGAACCTAAGCTCAAAGTTCAGTTCACCCACAGATCAAAATGAACTAGTTCACACTCAGAATGTATCATTTCGAACTAAAAATGAACTAGTTCACATTATTATCTTCCGTTTCAAAAACAAAAAAAGGCTGCTCTGAAACTAGTGTCATCTCAGTGTTGTTTCAAATTTGTTGCCGATGTGGCTCACGTTCGGTCAGATGTTTTGTCGAAGTCTGTTCCCCAGTCAAAATTTGTTTCCATAAATGATCTTTCCGGAAGCACCCTACTCAGTTCAGATTTAAGCAGGGGGAAACATATACACACACATATATATATATATATATATATATATAAACACAGTGCGTGACTTAACTGTCGTGAGAGTGAACAACACTCACATTCCCGTCCATCGGTTGCAAACTCAAACATTTAGTTCATCAAAAACATGAGCCCCTTCAAATTTTTTCCTTTCACTGCTTATTGTTTCCAAATACATTTCTTTCAATATCCCTTCCATAGCTGCTTCAAAGATGAGTCCTAAACTCAATAACACCTCTGTTATCATTCAAACATCTCATCATACTGAACTTGGAGCTTTGACACTCCCTAACCACACTGGGTGTAATGGTCTCTCTGTGTCTGTCACTTCCAATTTAATTCCCTCTGATTCTCTGACTCATCTTCCCTTTTTTCTGTCTGTCTTAAAGTCACTCTCCCAGTCTCAGGCTCAATATTCGCACATGCCTCATTGGATGTTCACCTTGAACAGCTGTTGAGTCGCCTCCCGCAGCCTCATATAGACAGAGACAGAGCTGTCTGGGCCAGGCCTGCCTTCTGCTGCTTCTCCCAATGTGTCAGTTTGGACCGCAGCCAGCCGGAGAATGGACTATTTAAGTGTGTGTGTGTATGTGTGCTTGGATTAGATACAAGAAACAGGAAAATTACCACTTCAAGTTCAAAAGTATTGCGGTTATTAAGTACGTTCATAATTTCATGGCCTACTATATCATATTAATGTTCAATGATTCAGATAGTGTTAATGCATTCAGTTTAATGAGACACTGAGTTCACCTTGTCGCGTGTGGCAAGATGATCAACAGTGTTTTTTCCCCTTTGATCACAGAGAAGAACAAAGGCAACAAAGTTATCCTGATTTCTGAAGACAAGAGAGGATGCAGCGACACATATCAGAGCGTGACGACAATAGTTGAAGGAACAGTCCAACCCTTTGAGTAATGTGCTTATTGCCTTTCAAACTCTTGTCAGATGAGAAACTCGCTCTTCAAAACAAAATGCGTACTGGATACGATTCAACACGTCCTCATACTTAATCTACAGAATAGGACGATAGCAGATGAATCTACCTGAACCGCCTACGAAACTCATCTAATATGTGATTGCGGTGATCAAGTTATATTCAACGTTTGGAAATGGAGGTAACAGGTAACAAAACTGCCTGGGTAGGGTTGTAAAAAGATCACGGATTTGCTTAGGGTGAGCAATGGATGTAATGACTACAGTTACATCATGATGACGTGATGTACGAAAGTTGGTTAAGTTAAAAAAGGTCACCGTTTACGTTTTGTTTCAGACGGAACACAAACACCAGTCTCCTGTGTAAAAGTCCTGTATTTGTTTGACATTTGTTCCATCACGCCTCCTTATCCAGAGTTTGTCACTTTACTTCCTTGCTCTTGCGATAACAACTATGGCCACTAGCGGTCACTAAAAAGATTATAAACTGCTTCCACAATCAACCTATAAGGGATGAGGTGGAGGACAGTCAAATATCATTATATGGTTTCATGAATTTATGCTTTTGAATTGCCACTCTGTTTCCAGTCATTCACATTTAAGAGTTGTGATTTCTGTAAGTTGATTTACAACAAGCTGCATCAATCTAATCCACATTCACTATCATATCTTAGCTATATATACGTAGCTAGCTAGCACCTTCCGAAGATTATTGGTTGACTGTTAATCCGACTTAAGGTGTTTGAATAACACATGATGTATTCGAATAATATCTGAGATTAGTGCGGTTATCAAGAGGTCTGGAACCAGGCTAGCCTAGCTTAGCACAAAGACAAAAGGGAAACTGCTAGCCTCATTCCCATCTGATTGTATTTGGCAAACAAGCACATTGCCAAAATGTGTGAATTGTTCCTCAATAGGGCTGGAGTATACTCAAAAGTGCTTGGAGTTGTTCTGAAAGGCTTTTCTCGAAGGACTGAGTCTCTCCTGGAAGACATTTGGACAGTTGCACTCGGTTATTTAGATGAAAAGTGAAAGAAATAGTTGTTAAAAAGGGGTTTAGAGAGAGAAGCTCAAACCCTTCCTCATTTCGCACCTCCACACAGCTGGCCAATCACAACATGACGTGGGAGTGAAGACTGTTGGTTTTGTAAAGTTACAGAAATGTAATCTGTTTCTGAAGCTATTCGACCGTCAGCCAAGCAGTTCTGATTGTGTCTAATGGTCCCTTAAGAAAATAAAAGCAAGCTACCCTTAACATGTCATAAATAATCAAGTTGAAGAATGGAAAGAAGAGCATATGTACATGTAGGCGTCAACTTTAGTTAGGAGAATGTTCACATGACAGCGACAAGGAAACTGACTGGAGTCTTCTCCTGCTTTCAACTGGTCCATCTGTGCAGACTGGACAACAACAGCAACTCAGATTCCAGCTTCTAACAGGCTCCCTCAATCCCTTACAATCCCAAGTTTCTACTTTGTCGGACAGGTTTCTTCTTTAATTCTGCTGTGTTCTAAAGGTCAGCCACGATACCCCACATCTGTTATCACATGCTTCAGGAAAGTCTCTTTCTCTTTGCTTGTTTGCAGCTACTCTTTTCATTTCAGAGGATTTCTCTCTTTCCCTCTAGATGCATTTGTTTAACAACCACTCTTATGGCTTGAAAGATTGGTGTGTGAATGAATCTCTCTTTCATTTTCAATCGAGCTTTTGCTCAGCATCATCCCTCTTAGTTACAGCTGTAGTTCACATACAGTTTGTGTGAAGGACATATGCAGTTTACAATGAAAATGGTGGCTGATTACCATTTTAAATTTGTAGTTTAGTTTATCTGTATTTTTGGACCCATTGGTCCTTGATTTCAGACAGAGACAGACAACAGCAGGCTCATTGTTTTTAGCCAATTTTATCAGTTGTGGCGGGTCATCCCTATGTTCCCTGGTCGCATTAGCCTCTGCCTTCACGGATTTAATTCAGCATTTTGTTAGGACTAGAGGATATGGTGAGGGACGGGGTTAGGAGGGTCTACATAAGCCTATTTGCCGGGGAATTCGGTACTGATTGTGGAAAAAATAACAGACTGGGGTACATCGGACCCTTTCTTTTTTTTTTAAAAAAAAGGGCCGCTGTTCCCCGGTCACATACAAAGCGGGGAACATAGGACCCGGGGAACATAGGACCAGGGGAACATAGGACCCGGGGAACATAGGACCCGGGGAACAAAGGCACGCTCCCGCTGTGGCCAGCTAGCTAATTAAACAAAATTAAGATCCAGGAGTTGGTTGAAAATGCCGTCTCTGGCTTACTTTTTAATGTTTCCATCTGACTGGTTTTAAACCATCAATATGCACACAGCAGTTCCCTACACGATGCTGTGCCAACAGACGGAGGCTAAAGCTGCATGTCCCAAGCAAAAAGTCTTCATCCTCATCCTTCAAACTCTTTAAATGATGAATATCGTCCTTACTACAGCCATCGTGCACACCAACATGTGGAGGAATCCACATAAATCACCACTGTCAGACAAATCTTGTTCCTTTTTAAAACTCCACCTAGGTATGTGCTTTTCATGTCACCCCCCACCCCACCACCACCACCACCTTTTGTACCTCTACTTTTCCTGTCAGTTCTCCTCTTTTATTGATTATTTCATTCTCCTCCTCCCTCTAGTCTATTTCACCTTACTTGTGTACCAGCTGAAGTGTCCATCCAGGCCAGTCTGAGACGAAAAGGTGATAAATGAGCAGAAGAGTGAGGGATAGGTAGTGGGCCGGAGCCGAATGAGCTGATGCAGAGAGGGAGAAGGCGGCTAACGGGAGTCTGAGAGTGGATATAATGAGAAACAGGGGAGAGGGAAGAGAAGTGAGGACAAGACTGGTGAAGGGGAAAAACCAGGGCGGGTAGAGTGATATATGAGAAAGAGAGCATTGCGACAGAGGGATGGAGAGTAAGGGGAAAGTCATAAATGGAAGGATGAAGGCTCATGAAGGTGGCTGGTGAAAGTGGAGGCTGATAAAGGAGGGAGAGGGTGAGGGTTCTGGCAGAACTGATGATTTAGATGGCAAAGTAATGGCTGTCTCTCAGCACAGGGCAATATTCAAATACACAAGGCAGTATATAAAATCCAGCATGTGTGTGTATATCCGTGTGTGTGTGTGTATGAGGTGCTGATTAGCAGTCATCTCAACCAGCGAGGCATTCAGACAGCCACTCATTATCTCTAATATAGCTGCAAGTTTGCTGAGTTCAGCTCGGCAGCGTTTTTTTTTCTTTCTTTTGTCTGACTTTTTCATGAACTCAGCTGGTGAGCGTCAGGATTCAGGGGTTGGGGTCCAATACATTTGCAGTTCTGTGGATAACACATCATAATTGAACAGGAAGCCCCGAAGAAGATAATGAGACTTCATCTTCAGCTGGATAATTCTGCCGGACTCCTTTGCTCCTTTACATAAACCCCTTGATGAAGTGGTAACTAAACGAGTGGGAAAGTCCTGAATATGTAAATGTTATGATTTCTCTTTTAATAATGATGATGAATTTCCTCATTGATTAAGTAAAAAGTGTTATTTCTTAGGGACTATTTCCAGCTGTGGTATATACACATTTGGTGCACCAGTGAGTTTTGAGAGCAACAGAATGCTATGGTATTGACTCAAAATAAACTACAGTGCGCAGGAACGTGTCACAGATTGCAACAATGTGACTCATTATTTTGTGTATAACAGTTTTTAGACAACAAAGAACTTTAATGGCACAGAAGAATATGCTCACAGTTATCAAACCTTACCGAACCAGGCAACCATCAGCCCAACAACCGGCAGTTACCGATATATTTGCGCAGGTGTATGTGTGGTCAAAACTGTCTTGGTTTTAGTCTTGTCACTGTTCCAACAATCACCAGCTCTGCTTTGGTCGAAGTAAACCCTTAATTCACTGAAAATATGCCCGCTGTACAAGACATTTTTTTCCATCTCTCTAAGTTCTTGCTTGTTTGCTGAGCAGATCATTAAATTAACATAATAAAATGACAAAATTGCCCCCCCCCCAAAAAAACAACAACAACGGAATAAGCTATCATCTGTTGAGATGTAGAATACATATTCATGCAAGCTCTAATTGTGCTGCCAGTTTGCAAAAGTTGTACATAGTGCTGGTAGTTTGGGTAATCAAATCTGCATTGCATCTTTAGTGAATTCACATCTAGATTGTATGCATCACCTTCTCAATCCCATTAAAACTCTGCATGTTAATGATCATTTCTTTTTTGCGGGGGTATTTTCAGGGGGGAGGGGTGTCTAGGAGAAAATAGGTAAAATTTCAAAAAAAACAGCTGAGTGCTTTATCTGTATGCTTCTACAGCCTGGCACCCCTGCTGGTCTCCAGCCAAACCAGAGTGGAAACCCAGCCGATCTTTGCCCAGTGTATACATTTCATTAGGAATGATGCCCTGTATGTCTCCATCCTTATTACCCGTTGCTGAGCACATATAGCACATGGTGCTGAATCTGCAGTGATGAACAACAGACCTCAATTTGAACCTAGATCAGTCATTTTCCAGGCATGCCATTCTTTTCAAAGTTAACTTCTGGATTTCAACCTGGAAGTGGTTGTAAAAGGCTGATTTGAAGTGAGACCCCACTGAGATGAGAGATTGCCCGGTCAATCCTTAAACTCTGTATCATGACTGTATTTGGACAGCTTCATCCAACTCGTACAGGGAAAATATGGTGCTTCAAGTCTCATATTTTATCCCCACACTGACAAGGGCATTAAGGTTCCAGTTCAGTAAGGAGAGAAAAACAGATGCATAATTTAACTGATGACAGAGGGAAAGGCAGGAGACAAGACTCAACGTGCAATATTTCTGACCCAATAACAAAATGATACCGTAATCAAGACTGGGATTGTGAGGGCTCAAACAATCACAATAGGAGGAGCACCAAACGTCAATGTGCTTATTAGAGAGACACCGACACAGAAAGACAGGGAGATGAGCTGCTACACAAAGGGCTGTAATAAAGACAGAAAGAATGGAATGCGGAAGGAGAGATAGAAAACGAGAAAGTCCTTGGTTTAAAACAGAGCTTAGCTTGTTTAGTTGTGTGCTGACTGATACCTGGACCTGAAGGACCAGCTATTCTTGCGAGGTAACTTACATTTCTGTCATCTCTGACCAGTGACACAAACCTGGAGTTAAAAAAAACACATCAGACATTAATGTTTGATGATCCATGCCTCCACTCCGATTTGATGTGACTGATGAAAAGTAACCAGAATGTATGAATCGAGCAGTTCTTGAGGAAATTACCTCCCCTCCTATGCTTTGACTGACATCGTCAGTCATTTTATGTCTATATTGACAGTCCACTCAAAGTAGGCTACAGTCCAGTTTTGGTCACAACAAAGGTAAATGTAGGTTTGTCCTCTTCTGTTTCCTGTTTCACTGTTTGCAGCCTTTGATTGTGAAAGTTCCTATTTGTGTCCATTGTTTTTGAAGAGTTCTTCGTTTTGAGTAGAGTTTCTGTAATGGTTTATCAGTTCTTCAGTACGATGGGGTCTGAGAATGGCTTTCTGTTGGTCTCAGGGTCTGCAGGAAACACATTAACTGAGCGATGAGAGACAAAGGACAGTAAAGCTGCTTCTAGACCGGACACGATGGACGCGAGTAACGCAAGAAACGCGCCATTTGATCATATTTGGATCATTGCTCCAATTGTGCATTTGGAGGGTCAGAAGCCAAATGAGGCAGATAAGACAGGAGGCTAGCAGCTGCCTTAAGCGAGACGGAGGCGGCTAGCTAACTGCAGCTCGGCTGGCTCAGCCTGAAGCTTTACACTACTGTGCTGTTTTGCTAAATGGGAAGTTATGCTAGTGCTAACCAGGCATCTGAATGCTCCTGAAAGAACAGAAATGAGCTCTCAGATGAAGTATGTGGCTCTTAAAAGAGCTGTTGTGTTATAGTGGGATTAGGACATCTGTGATTTAGCCTACGAAGCTACAGGGTGCTGCCCTGCTTCTTCAGCACACAGCAGGTCTCCTCGTAGATCAGACTGGAGATACGCTTGGCTTCGCAATGACGGCTTTGGTGATGCCCTGTATGTTATCATGGAGAACTTTACGATGACACTTAATGCATCTAAACGCTGATTGGCTGACGTGCCACAGCATCACACGAATCTCCTGAAAAGTTCAACATTTTCAACGTACGAGATGGACACGATATCGTGTGTAATGCGAGAAACGTGCCACCCGTCTTGTGATCACTTCTCTGCATTGAATGTAGGTATGTTGCTTTGTATGTAATAACGTTGTGTATATCGCGTCCGGTCTGAACGCAGCTTAAGAGTTCAGAGATAAGGACAGGAAACAACAGTACTTTACTGGATCAAAAATATATAGTCATGATAGTGTTTTTTCCCCTGCCTGGTATCACAAAATGGAATAACACACCAGTTTTGTTAAATGGTTTTGCGTGTTATCATTACGTATGTCTTGCTTTTCGCTTGTCATTTTGTCCCTACTGAGTTATATTGTAGTATATATAAGTATATATACTGTATATATATAAGTATAACGAGCAAAGCCCACATAAGGATGAGGTGGATGGATGGGTCAGACAAATAAGTGTAAAACCAAAAGTCAGTGATAACATATTTAGGTTGACTACTTAACCTATGTTGTATGTACATAACTTAATTTACATGATACACATACTTATTTGAACCCAAATCATGGTCTTTTCCTAAACCTAACCAATTCAATTAAATGAGAATGGGGTGTTAAATTACATGCAAAAAGTTAAAAATGCATAGGCAGATTATGTACCCACATACTTATTCTTTTTTATAACAATGGGTTCCTGATTGCAGACAGAGACAAAAGCGGGTTTCACACTGCCAGGCGTAGAAGCCAACTGTGCCTGGTGGAAATGACTGTCGTTAGCAGATTGTATCGCTTCAGTTAGCTAGCTAATTAACTCTAAGTCCCTGAGCTGGCTGAAAAGCCTTTCACTAGCATACAAATGGTTTCCATCAGACTAATTTTAAAAACATGAAGCCTATGAAAGGGTTTTAAATGCATGCTTCATGGCTATGTACATGATGTAATGCTAAAAGACTGAAGCTAAAGTGAAGAGCTTGTCACCTAAACTTTGATCAGATAGTAGCATCATCATGGCTTCCACGCAGTCGATAGATCAGTCCTGAACACGTCTTTTTCTCACATAATCTGTAACCCCACAAAATAACAATGATATGTTTTGCTTTGAAAGTAACTTCAAGTCACTACTGTAGGTGAACATGCTAACATTTGGAGTTTACATACAGCCAATATTTAAACTATCCCTTACACTTTTGTTCTTGTGTTGAAATGAAAATTATTGCAGAGCTCCATGCAAAACATCACCATTCTGAGAAATTCTAGATATAGATTCTTTGGACTATGATCACAGTTTCTGGAGCGAGTTTAGCAAATTATCTGTTGGATCAAAGAGAAAACCCCAAATTTACGAAGAGATGGTCTTGAGGTATAACATAAGATGACAGTCAATAAAGATTTGCTGTTCCTCACCTGTCCTGAGGTTGGAGGAGTTGGTTATTGCACAAGGCGATGCAGGGCTGGTCTTAGACGTTGCTGCGCAGTAGCCCCCCCTGTGGGTGCTCTGGAGTACTGCACTCTGAGGAGTTCTTGGCTTTGTCCTTGTTGTTGTTAGGCTCGTTGTCTTTGATGATGTCATACTGACGGCAAAACAAGGCAATCACCCCTGGAAGTCAAATGGATATGAAGACAAATGGTGTGAACACAAAATAAGAATGGTAGGCCTATCGATCTGCTAATCTCACTCTTGGCGAGAAAGGGAATAACCGTATCACTAAAAATGTCAAACTATGCCTTTAAAGATCAGTATTATAAAGCCATGTTCTCATATGAACTCTGGACATTGTCTGAAGTTGCCCTTTCACACATGTAGTACACAAGAGAAAATTGGCATTGTTGGACATGTTTTCACTTACAGGTTGCTGGTTCGTACTTTAGTCTCTTCTTCCTGAATCTCATCATCTCTCCAGTTAGACATTTTTGATGGCATCCTTAAAAAATCAACATTTTTCTCTGATGTTTGTATTCTTGTATTCAAGCTAGCCACATGATAGAAACCCCATCCACATTTTCACAACAAATTCTCACAATTTGGAATCAATCGGAGATTAGACAGACTTCGTACTAGGGAGCTGGCAGGGTCAAGACTATTTGATGTTGAAAAAGCCAATCTATCACGTGTAAATTAATTCTCAACTATTAACATTGAAAAGAAATCCAAAACTTGCTGAGAACAACTACACTTCCATGACAAATGAACAAAATTCATCTGCTGATAAGGACCATGCGATATGACCAAAAAGCCCCAGAACATGTAAATAAGTGAACATTCAGCGGGAAATGGATTTGCAAATTTCAACACAATTTGCATTGGAAGCACTGTTAATTGGCTGTCAAGCTTTTACAGGAAGCATTTAATGCTACTACACTGCTTTGTTTGTTCTATGTTCTCTGTTTTCAACCTTATATAATGTTTATTTGTTTTTCACTTTCCTGATTTAAAAACATATATATATTTCTAGCTCTATGCACCTTGACATATTGATACAGGTGGTGATGTGTACTCGTAATTTATCTCCATTCATTCAGCCGTCTTTGATATGTCAACACAGCAAACCAAACTGAAGTGAGAGAAACAGAGACATGAATGCGGTGAAACGTACAGACAAAACTGTGAACTTGACGACAAGATAGCCACGTGAGGCCTGCCGTCAGTCAAAAAAGATTAAAAACATGGCAGAGGAGAAGGATCTATGCGGTGAGAGACAGAGAACAAGCGTGAAAAAGAAGAAAGGGAATTATTCATGATGGCGGAGGAGCGCGTGGAGGCAGGAGGAATCTGGCCCAGAAACTCTTGTTCTGCCATGTGATCACTGCAAAAATCAAAGGCCAAGATGGGATATCTCACTGTGATATCCTCAAGCATGACCCACATGCCCAATTAAAAACTGAAGAACACAATTCACCCGCTCCCCTTTTTCCTCTTCTCTGGACCTGATTGCTCAGTTTTTCACTCCTTTCCTAACGTCTCCCACTCTGTTTGAATCTCAGACTCTTGCCCTAGCATGGATAATTGCACAGTGAGATTCAGGCCGCTTGCTGTTGCTGTATATGCTACATACAGTATTTGGGCTATATTTGTGTCTCATTACATTTGGTAAAGTGGGTTAGGAAGGAATATTTATAGCTGTGTGTGTCTGCAAAATAATGCTGAGATGCAAAATGATAACCGCAACACAGAGATAATGACTGGGAGGCTAAAATAAGAAACAGCCACCATCTTATAGTTTAAAAAAACTGTAGTGTTATGATGAAAATGTCACTATGCAAGTGGCCACACACTTATTTGAAGCTTGAATTCCCTTGGAGGAATGTATCCTTATTGTTCATCCTTTGAAACAAAACAGTTGAATCATTCTTTTCATAGATTTTATAGCCCATTGGCAAAAAAGTTAATTTTTATATGAATGCAAGTTTTAGCTCGTGCCACATGAATTTCGTTCCGCCTTGCTTCACTCATACATCTTGGATCGTTCCATAGGAAAGTGATTTCAGGAGGCTGGGCCTTATCAAAAGTCCTTGCATATATAATAAACCACTTATCCGTCATCTTTATTGACGTGCTACTTCAACCACTCACATTGAAACCAACCAGTGACGCTGATGAGAGTGACGCAGGGAAAAGTCAATCCCGTTTGGGAGAAAACACCAACAAAAGCCTTCAGAGCTGTTCTCTTGTGTTCTTTTCAAGAAGAAATATTCAGTAGATCGGACAACACAGATGAAATAGCAGCATCCATGTTGACGCATGCTTCCTTAATGCGAGCCCTCATTGTTGTCTGAATCACAACAGTCACTTCTCCGCTACGTCACATCTATAAAAACACCGCCCGGCGGTCCTGATTGGCGCCACCACCTGAAATCACTTTGCTATGGAGAAGTGGCGATTGCTCTAAGACAGCAAGGGAAGCTCAGCTGTCTGAGGCGGAAAACCCATTTGATTGACAGCTAAATGAGCAGATCAGCGATCTTGAAGAATAAATATCCACTGGAGCATTTTCCGTTGTTCTAAACTGATCCGGAGACTTTACGATCCCTGGCGATTTTGTCTTTGTTAAAAACAACTAGCATTGTGTTTGGCGACTCTGTTCGGTCACTCTGCAGTTTCTTTCCCCAACGAGCAGCGGCAGCTACGGATCTTCTCCCCCCGTCACGATCACTCACACTCACAGGCGGTCACACTTCACAATAGCCTGGCGCAGCAGCTCCAGCTGGGCCAAGGCCGTTTAAGCAGCCTAGCTCTGCTGCCATTGAGAGGACACTGGTCAAGTCCCTGGAAAAGACGCCTAGTTGGTACGACAAGGTCACAGATCATTTTCTTGAAAAGGAACGAAGGGTAGAATTTACATATAAATAAACAAACACATTTATGATGTAGGCCGGAAAAATGAGCTTCCCCACCTTGAAAGACCAGCAGCCGCCACTGCTATGGAGCGATCCAAGTTGGTTGAGGGGAGCTAGGCGGACTCAAGGCGGAATGAAATTCATCTGGTGAGAGTCAGGTTAGATGTCAATATGCTCTCATTATAACTTCTTTCTGTAGATGGTAATTTTAAACTGTCAGATGTTTGTTCAGTTTATACATGTAAAGCAGGTATTAACTGAGTTTATTGACAGACGGAAAATTTCCAGGTTAGCTAGCACATTTAATCAATGCTATGAAATACAAACAAAGAGCTTTATGCATTCATACATACCTATGTTGCAGCATGGCTCTAGGTTCACCACATGATATTTCATTTAGCGCTACTAGCAGGTCAATGTTTTCACTTTTTCTTCTAAACATCTCAACATCTGGAACCAAATTTAACTTTTCATCTAGGGCCATCATCGGGTCAATTTCTTATTATTACTAATTATGACTACATTAACTTTGTCTAGCCCATACTTTCTGTTTGGTGCTAATTAGCACATGCAAACACACTAAACTAAATATGGTTAGTATTACCTGCTACAGTTCACGTGTCACACATACTCGTTGTGCATTGTCATTGTGAATTTGTTAGCATGCTGATGTTAGCATTTAGCTCAAAGCAACCCTGTGTCTACTTTAAATAGAGCCTCAGCAATTAACCCATTCATATACCAGCTCATCACGAATGGTCACCTTGTCAGGACCCCTTGGAGTCACTTATCAATGCACTGGGTATCGCTGCGCGTAAAACCGTGACGCTCCACTTCAGTTGCTGTTTTGAACATGGTGAACATGTGGTTAACATTGTAAATTTAAACAAAACTCTGTGTTAGGTTCAGCCACCAAAACCACATGGTTAGGGTTAGGAAATATTGTGGGTGGCGTTTAAATAAATACGTTTGTAATGTGACACACTTACCTATACTTTCCTTAATTTGACCTTTATGGCCCAAAATGACAAATTAGCTTCAAAAGGCTTTACAATCTGTACAACACACATCATCCTCTAGCGTAATTTGGATAATGAATGTTTTATGTATTACTTTATTTTATGATTCTTAACGGGGTGTAAGACTGTTCTATGTTTCAGTTTCCCCTTTAGGGATAATAAAGTTTAACATAATTATTTGCTGAATTTGATGGACTCAGGGGTAAGGTTCAACCTCAGAGCCTGAGTTTGAAGGTTTTTTTTATTTAAACACCTTCACATAAAGAAAAACAGCTCAACCAGATCTGAAATCTCAGTTATTTTTTTCTTTGCTATACACATTTCTGTCTGTTCTGACAAACATATCTTGATGGATGTTAAAAATATAAACATGGATTTGATGTATTATGATCACCGAAAATGTTTTCACCATCCCAAAAGCACTGCATGTCACAAAACAGTCACCAGAGAGAGATGGCACCACGACCAGTGTATTTGTCTCTAATCCGAGCCTCGGTCAGAGAGCTCATTTTCCCCAAAGACAATGGATTCCCATAAGGTCAGCAGTGATGAATGTGCGTCGCTGAAGAGGAATATTACCTGCCCACATGATGAGCACCACTACAATGATGATGAGTTCTCCAGCCCTCAGCTGAGCAGCCTGACCAACCTCCTCCATTGTCACCTCATCTGGAGAGAGAACACACACACATACACACACACACACACGCAGAGTCAACAATGCGCTACCCAGGACACTGAGATTCATTGTCCCAGAGAGAAAATGCGAAATTGCCATAACTGTGATACTCTGCAGGGAAAGATAAAAGAATACAGCAGGGTGACGGGAAAGCAGAGAGGCCGTCTGGTGTAAATCCTGTCTCATTTCCACTCTGGTCAGTGTAATTAAAGTTAAGTGAGAGCAGAGGTCTACAGAGACAGAGAGAGCTGGAACCCAAACCCCATCACTCACTGTGTTTCTATAGCTGACAGGACTCTGGCAGCTGCAGCTTTACACCAATCACAGGGTTAAAGGTATGAACACAGTCTGGACCACAACCTTCCACCCTCTGTTTCCAGCAGCAGGCCGGGTGCTACCCCATATTTCCCCATCGTCAAACTGGTGATGTCTTTGGCAAGCACTGTATGATATCAAGACATCACTGTCACTTAGACGTCTTTACTTGCATTTTATGGGGGGTTTCCAGGGGTCTCTAGTTAAATTGGGTTGGCCTTGAAGTTATAATACAGTCAATACAGAATGGATTTACCATAACAGCTTACTGCTGCAGTTTATGGAACTACCGCAGCCAATATAATCTCATTGCCAATAAACTAGCCATTTTGCAGTAAAATAACATATTACATTTAATTCTGTTATTGCATTTAGAATCGAAGAAACATGAACAACATGAAATTGTAATTTATGTAATCTAATAAAAAATGTAATTCATTCAACAGGAAAATGTGTTTTTATGATTTCATGCGATGGTAGTTATGATTGGAATACTTCATGAAAACCTTGTGTAGATAATTCTCCAGGAGCGTGGATTTAAAAACACAAACTCAACATGAACAAACCAAACTGCATTTCAAATAAGCTTATTGTTTGCTCTTATTTTTTAAGTATAAACAGCCCAAGTTCTTTTCCAGAAGTAAGAAAACCTCATTCAAGGCCACTTTTGCCAATTTGTCTTACGATATGGTCTATAGAAAGAGAGATGAAATGCTGAATGGGAAATTGGACTGAGTAACTGAAGCTAGTGAAACATCTAGCGCAGACTGGATGTCCTGACTTTGGGTTGAGTTTTGAGATTGCGCTTCAGTGGTCAGGCTCGCGTTCAGGTTTCTTGTTGCCTTGGTGTCCCGCTGAGTTGAAGCTTAGGCCTAAGGCTTAACAGAAGGAAGGTATACTATAAAGTTTGTAACAGCAGATGACACGTTTCTGGGCAGTTCTCTGAATAAGATAAGCTTGGGTTGGGTGTGACATGATTATGAAATCACAATAATAACTTTGAGGCCAGACCGGTCTAGGACATGCTAGCATAGGTAGCCACGAGTACGCCTACATTTAGGAGTCACCCAGATTCAGTGTGTGAACCGTAGGTTGTGTTAGACTTTTTCAGTCGGTTAATAAGGAATATTTTTCATTCATTCATTTTAATGTTTTAATTAATGATAATAAGGAATATTTTACATTCAATTCCAAATTTTAAATGAATGATAATAAGAAATATTGTTTTAAACTTTTTAATAATAATCATACAGAACAAACGTATGGGTTATGCATAATAAGGGCATGGAGAGAAAATATGAACACTGATTGTATGATCCCTTTTAATGTCAGCATCACACAAAGCAGATGATGATTTATTTTCTGGCAGTGACAGCAGAGGCCAATAGAAACACTGCAGCCATCATGTCATCACAATTATGGATCTTTTTAGAGAAACCTCAGACACTAGGCTGCCGTGAGATCAGCAAAATTATTTTGGCCTCTTTGGTCGACTTTCCACTGTTGAGCGGGTGCAGCTGCACTGTATTCCAGAGACGGAAGTTTGCAGATTTCCTCATAACGTTACCACATTTCCTATTAGCACTGGGTTTAAATACGAAATATTTCCAAAGAGGCACTGTTGCTTTTTACTTGCAACTCTGCAGGAGCAGACTGTTCTGTTACAATTACAGAGGGCCTTCAGTTTTTTCCATCATTGTTTAAAAAATCCTGACAATGATGGAACATATTCGGTAAGCGTGACCTCTGGTCGGGACTTCTGGAGAGGTGTGTGCAATCACCGTGACTAAGCTGATGGTCAGTAAATCCCTCAATATCGTAGGGTTTGCCTGATTGTTAACACCCACAATGTCAATGACATGTGGATACAGGTAGGGTAACACATTACTTTTGTTGTAATCAGTAGTATAACTACTTTTTTTGAATGTGTAATGAGTAACAGATTACAGCTTTGAAAAAACTGGAACAACTTGCCCTTGTTTGTCAAACAGTGAAAGCAAATACACTAAGCTGTATTGACACAAAGAAAGCAATTTGGAAAAACTGCCAGGGAAAGCAGCTCTCCTATTAAAGTTAAAAGTGATGCTTCAATAAAAGTCAGATAACCTGGTTACAGTGTTTACTGTACATGACAGATGCAATAATCCAAGCAGCTTTAATCGGATTAGAATCAAATTACTATTTTATTGTCGAGTCAGGTTTCACACCTGAGGCTAACAACAATCTCCTCTCCAGTACATGAGCTCCACTACTGTTCACAAGTGTGTATACAGTATGGTCATAACTGGATTTTAAAGGAAGAGCATCTGTTCTTTGTTCCATGTAGAAAACATGAAGGCGAACTCCATAAAAATATGTGAAACAACATTGTTTTTTTTATGTGGCTGGACAAGCTATCAAAGCAAACAACAGAGAAAACTCAAAATACAACACACACAGAGGGAGAGTGACTTCATTGTCTGCTCAGGACGCCATTACTCCGATGTATCTTTGCATAGAAAATATTTGATTGCTGCCATATTACCGCTCTGAATGTTTAAAGCTTTTGTTTAGAAGACTACTGCAGCTTTACTGGGAAGACCGGGGACCTGTACAGTATGTGAATACTGGAAACTGGCTGCTGCTGCACCACTGTCTGAGATCAATTAAAGGTTGTAACAGTTCTGACAGCAAGGAGTCTCTAATGTTTTACCGTGCATTCAGGATTTTTGAAATGTTTTGCTGTTATTGGATATGAGCTTCAGACGCAGGGAGAGAAGAAGGCAGATATAAAAAAATCATAAACAGATGGCAGATAGTAACACAGACAGACAGTTGTGTGTTGTGTTGAGTTGTGTTGTGTTGCATTGCGCCTGCTGATACTGAATGGTGTCAGGCTGATTTATACCCGCTTAGAAGAGGAGGAGAGCAGTAATGGCGTGGAGATTTAATCAGGACAGCTAATGAATGCTTCCATAAACACACAATCTGCACACAGGGAACCTCCATCAAAGTCGGAGCAAATAAAACGAATCCCCTCCGACATCAATACAAATTGTTGTACTAAATGTCACGTCTACTTTGTGTCACGTGACCTTGCATGTGTAAAGTATAGCTAGCTTAACAAATATTTCCGTCTAGTATTGAGTCTTAAAATCATATGTTTACTTTTTCTTTTTAGCCCCGGCCACACTAAGCTATTTTACAAATCTTAAAAGATGTCATAAAATGTGGGAGACCCCACGCATAACGACATTTAAGTAACGATTCGGTCAAAACAGCATTCACTAACAGATACATGAACAACCCTGTGAGTCCTGACTCAAAACCAGAAATCTTGTTTAACCTAACCAACGTGACTTTGCGTGAGTAAACAATCGATTTTGTTTGCTTGGGTCTAGGCCGGAGAATCCACAGAGCTGAATGAAGATGGAAAGGAGTGTAACATGGAATGTTCACGTTACAACGTGAACTGGTGGTGAGTGAAAATCCTCACATCACAGTTAGCAAGTATATAACATGCTGGCAAGATTAAAAGTCAATAACTGTTGACAAAAAGTAATATCATTTGACAGGATGCTGCAGTATGCTGCCCACTGAGCCACCGACCGCCCCAATTAAGACTACTTTAAGTTAGCCACCCTGCCCCTAGGCTACCTGTGGACTGAGAGCCATATTATTCGGATGAATTAAGACGTCTATCTAAAGTCTGACTAGCAGTTAGATCGAAGCCAAAGTCATTGTCAGTGTACAAAATTACTTTTAGAGTCAGTTAGGGCTGTACAGTATGGTCTAAAAATTATATTATGGTATAATTTGAAGCATAGACGGTAACAGTATCATATCACGGTATATTTATCATAAAGTACAAGTTTGAGACTCTTGTTTTACTTGGGTATTTACTTTTCATGCTACCTTATACATACTTTATACTTTAAACACTACAATTCCGTGGGAAATATTCTACTTTTTACTCAACTACATGTATCTGATAAGTTACTATCTTTTTTAAAGTAGCAAGAGACGTGGTGGTTATTCAACCATGGATTCAACCAGACTGAAACGATTGCAAGAACAACAACAGGCACGGAGAAGAGCGATGTTGACAGTTGCGCTGAGATTGGAGAGAGGACAGCAGTCAAGATATGCCACTGTGGCCATGAATTACTTTTTCACATAGGCTTACTAGTAAATATTTCCTCAGGGCTTCATCTGCATGCGTTGTGTGGGTATGACAGAGCTGCTTAGCCCATTACACGGTCTAAATCCAGACCGCAGCCAAAATCCTAACGTCCTACCGCCTATACCGTACACCCCTAGCATCAGTCTTTTAGAACATCATGTGGCCATGAAGTTCATTTGTGAAACCCTTTTTACACAGTTCTCTTTTGAAGCTAACTCATGCAGCTAACGTTAGCTTAATTAGCTAAATAGCTAGCTGAAAAAATCTGGCAGCTACAGTTATCATTTCAGACAACATAATCAAAAGTCAGGTTGAAATGCGAGAACTGCTTTTGTCTACCTAAGGCAAAATCAAGGACCCATTGTTTTAAAAGAATTCTGACTGTAAATCTGGTACTGTTATCACTGAAACTGCATAGTGCAGGGCAAGAATATTAAAAGCTTGAGAAGCGTAGCAACAGACAGATGGTTAGTAGTGGGAAAAATGGCCATTTACCAGAAACATTTAGCCTGGAACGTTGCTTAAATACTGCAGAAGAGACTTGATTTGTTTATATGTCAACACTTCGCACCCCTCACAGGGACCTTGACAAGCCCCCACACAGGTTTTTTCTAAGGGATACACTGCTCCCAAATGTCCCCTGTTTCCTTATCGCCTTCCTGCTGATGAGCATTTAGCATTTTCTGTGTCCCTCTGAAGCAGCTGCTCTCGGCACTGTAACTGGGACGAACATGATAAAATTGGATGTACTGCAAGCCTGCTCCAGATAACACAGCCTCTGCATTTGAGAATTAGAACAGTACATTGTACGGGATGGGTTGGGGACGGGTTCTTACAAAAGACAGCAATTTCTTCGTTTTAGTTTTATTCGATTGTCAAATTACATTTTCTTTGTTGTGCTGACGCATGAAAACACAAATAAAAGAATACAAGCTGCTATGAAAAACTGTTTATGCATGTGTAGATGTATATGTAAATATGTGTGCCTGACAGAGAAGCAAAGTGCTTGTTTAGCTGTTAAAATCTTGACTGCTTCTGCTTCTGCTTCTGCTTCTGCGTGATTTTCTACTAACGTCTGTGTTTGTAGAATGTGCTGTGCTGAAGTGAAAACTAACACTTAAGGTTCTTTTGGTGATGATTTTCACAAAAAAATGCATGTTTTTTTTGCAAAGGATTACATAACTACAAGGATTTGAAGTCCCCATAGAACTCTTGCAACAACGACAGCTCAGAAAAAGCTTCCTGTAACGTTGCAAGGATGGAATTGGGGACGAATGAGCTGCTTATTAAGTGCCAATGTTCCTCTCAGTACGTGAAAAAACAAACCAGAGTGTGTCTCTGCTGTAAATTGTATTTCTTAAATTCATTTTATGCACAGATTTGTGTAGATATTCATTTAAAAAAAAGAAAAAAGACATACATAGCCGAGTAAAAATAGAAAATGATGTGTTCTCATCACTCACCTGGGCTCTTGGACGCCATCTTCTCCGACTCTTTGGGAGTTCTGAAGAGGACCGGCTCACTGGGTGGGCTGCTGCCTCCCATGCTGATGCTCTGAACGTGAACAATGTACTCCGTGTCCTCATCCAGATCCCACAATGCACAGGAGCGTGTGGTGGTGTTCACTTCCTGGATGAACCTCAGCATGCGTACATCCTTCTTCTGCAGAAAAGTGAGGAATAGAAGGGCAGAGGTGGAGAAATCAGGTCCAGGAGACTTGGAATATGAAACTTTATTGATCCCTGCAGGAGAAATTATTTTTTCCTTGGCAGACGAGTCAGAGGTCAGGGTTAAAACTTGCATCAGGCCACTGTCTGATACTATGTAGTCACAGATTGCAGTCACTGTTCAGAATCATCCAACGTGCCAGGAACAGAATTCTGTAGGAGCCACTCACCATCTGTAATGTCTTTGCCATGAAAAGATAGTATTGACACACAGAAGCAATATATGCAGTCAAAACCCTGCATCACTTCAGTAAAGTCACATGTCCAGCTGCACCCTGCTCCTTTAAGGCAATATATAAGTGTTCTACAAACGACTTGTTAGCAATAGACTTATAATATAAATTCCCTGGAAGCATGCTCTCTCAAACGCAGATTTCTGGTGGCAAGGTCGGACTCTCCTGCCGGTGATCCCTCTTGAGAAAATTCAACAAGCCGCGCTCTGGTTAGGTACTGTTATGCTGCAAATGTAAACATGTCTCTCTTGGTTAACAGTTGGAAAAAGCTGAAATAAAGCCTCCAGCAATGTTATTAAGCTTCTCTGGCCATGTATGCTTTGCTTGAGATGTACATTATTATCCAGCTCGGGCTGCTTGATCGGGTCAATCGGAGTAAGTCTCCTGAGGGGATTTTTAATTTACCGGGCAATTAAAGGAGAGAATTCCTCTAAACTTCACATAGACAAAACGTTTATTTGAAAATCGGAAACTGGATTTACAACTAGCTTGCTGCAAAATGTTAACATATCACAACTCGCCTTTCCTCAGCCTTTTCTGTCTATTTTATCTGACTGTGCGCCCCCCTCCATATCCCATAATACTTTGGGGGCTGTAAGCCGAATATGTGTTGTTGCCTGTAGTGAGTTACATTGTGCACTACAACTTGAGCCCTGTTTTCTTTAGCCAATATTTGTTTACATTTTAGCAAATCTACACCGTGCAAATGACGCAAAATGATCTATTAACAGATCCTGTTTGAAATCTACTAGGGCTGAAACAATCACTAGAGTAACTCCAGTTACTCGATTATAGAAAATCCTTGAGGCAGTTTTGATGATTCGTTTAGTTTCTATCTTGCACGTTATGCGGCCTGCTCAGCGCAGGGATCATTGTTTCACATGGACTGTTTTGCGGATGCACACAGGCAGAGAATACGTTTGGGATCATTTCACTTAAAAAGAATCCAAAAAGGTGCAATGTGTCCACTGTTACCTAGAACTGTTCTACCACAACAGCACAACATCCATGATTCAGCATCTGAGCCGAAAGCAGCCAGTTAGTAACGCCCCTTCACAGAGCGCCGCGGTTGCCGTAGTGACTGCAGATGTTAAAAACAGGAAGAGAATGTTAGTTGTCCTCTGGAATGCCTCTATGTTTCGTTTTTCATGAATGTGAAACATAACATCACCTACCTGATCAGTCTTTATAATGTTGTTTGAGTAAATGTGTCAGTGGAGTTTTGTGCGTTGCTTGTTGTTACGGTAAACAGGAAGAGAGCGAGTTGCTCTTCCTGATAATATCTATTTCTAATTCATTTCATAAATGAATCTCTTTGTCTTTAAACCTGTTTGTGTGAAAACATGAGTCATGTAGAATTGTATGCACCACTTTGAATTGTTTAAATAGTAAACTTATTCATGGTAAATTGCGAGAGTATTGAATTATTATATATATTATTCAACACACACACATCTCTCTCTCTCTTCCCAACACACACATATGCACACATACACACACCCACACACACACACACCCCTGTTGGGTTACCACACCAAATAGGCCTACCCCAGACATAATATATTTTTTTGCAAAATAACGCAAATTATGATACATTTTTACATAAAATTCTACTTTTTTTATCCAGTTACTCAATTAATCGATGGAATAATTGGTAGAATACTCGATTACAAAAGGATTTGATAGCTGCAGCCCTAAAATCTACCCATTTACTATCATTGGTGTAACTTGATACTGAAGCCAACGTAATGTTGCATCTTTTATCCAATTTGTAGACAGACTTATGGACATTATTCCCGATGGATGTAAAAAGAAAAATTGACATTCTAAGAAAGTGTACGTCACACTGAATCTAATGAAATATGCATCATGTCTGTGTGTTCAGAAATCATTGAGTTATGACTCAAAGCAGGAGTGTGATTTTTAAGATAATTTCAGCAATGATTCGCTTAAGGTTTTAAAGGCTCTTAAAGGGGAACTACAGCCCTTTTCAAAATAAATACATGTTATTCTTATGGTTTAAGACAGTCCAAAAAATATTAGTTAACATGAACAACTAACCAAAATCCCCAAAACTAGAATGCTAGAACTCAAATTTGTTATATCATAAATTATAAAGTGTGGAGCTGCTCCATAGACAATGAGTTGGAAAAGACGCTATAGATGACAACTGAGAACACCCAGGGGAATGTTCTGAGTATATGGTGACATTTTCTGTTTCACAACTGACAACACTATGAACATAAAAAGTCTATGCTGTCTATGGAGCAGCTCCAGACTTCATCACAAGTTTGAGACTTACTTCTCTGGTTTCTGGCTTGAAGAGAGAGCAGCTCATGCTCACAAATATTGATCGAACTTTCCTCGGCCATGGAAATAAAATTTTGGAATTCTTTATTTTGGGACTGTTTCCCTTTATTATCTTCCTTGACTCTGTATCACAGCCACTGCTGATTGGGCCATGCAAACATGCCAAACAACAAAAGCTGTCCTGTTGTTTTCAGATTCACCAGCACACACCTTCCCCTTTCCCCCTTAATACAGCTTCCTTGCTTCGTGTCTCTCCTCACAATTTGAAAACCTCTAATCGAAACTTTGTCACTTTTTCTGGGCACACACTCACATGAAGGACACGACACAGACAGAAGTACCTGTTGGGTGATGGCGAATCCAATGACAGGGTCCCCCTCCAAGATTTCCCATGTAACCACGGCAGAGTTTCCCTCAATCTCTCTGATGGTCACATTGAGTGGAGCCGACAGCAGGGTGTCTGACACACGCAGCATGGCCACAGGAAAAAAAATTAGAATAGAGAGAGGCAGGTCATGAATATTCTGTCGCTACACCTTGTAATACATGCCTTGATGCTACAATGTAGACCTGAATGCACATCTTCCTCTCTCTGAACTCTTTCTCCTCTGACTCCCTTGCCCAGCCTTGTCAAAAATCTTCTCTTCTCCTCCTACACATTAATCTTTCCGCTTTCATTAATACCAGGCCTAATTAACCACACTCAGGTCTCTGGGTGTTTCCCTTAAAAAGGCTCTCTCTCATCTGTCTTCGTCTTCTCTCACACTCACGCACATTTTTTCCTATCTTTACCTTCCCCTCTTTTCTCTCTCCCACGCACATCTCATTAAAGTGTGACTCATAAGGATGTATTTCCTTGGGTCATACTGCCAATTAATTTTAATGTCTGGGCAAAAAAAAAAATACAAACTCGCACCCCAGAAGTCAATGCAGAAGTTTTGATCAGGAGATTAACTGTGAGGAATTATATCACAGCCTTGCTAAACTTTTTTTCCTTCCTTCCTGTGAAGGAACCACAGAGTGGAAAGAAAAAAACACATCAGTAAGGTGTGTGTGTGAGAGAGAAATGATTGTGTGTTTGGGTCAGCTGAGACCAACTCAAGGTCTTCTATGATCAGAGCCAGGGTTGTATTTCCCATGAGCCTTACTTGTAAAAGCAACATTCGAGGAAGACCTTGACATTGTATAAGAACACACATGCCTGCTCGTGTGCACACACATACATACACACACACACGCACACACACGGGATTAGCATTGATACGAGCATTTATTCTATTTATGCTATAAATATGTTTTTTCCCCTAAAGTCTTCTCTAACACAACTATTTTTCCACGAGGGCCATTCTGGGAAAAGAAATGTACAAGTTGTTTGTAACCACACTCTTCTTCCAGTTTTACCTTCCTCACCATGTGTGTACCATGTCTTAAGGAACATGTGATCAATGCTTTTATATTAACAATGTATCAAATTATATGGAGCATTTTAGCATCTTTCAGCTCATGGTTTCGGGTTTTCTGGCCCATGACTTTGCTGTTTAGGTTCACTCTCACTACTCTTATTAGTGTCCTTTTCTGTCGCAGCTGTTCAGCAAAACAAAGTCAGTGTACGCTATAAGGCCTGGTACCGAACAGAAGACAGACAAAGTTGGCAACTAGCTGGTGAATATAGTGATGTGTTTAGCAGCTAAAGATGTTTCCCTAAGGAGTTAGTGAAGACCAAAAAAGTGAAAGGACAGTGAATATTGAACTTAATGTTTATGTGTCACCAGTCAGACACTGTCCGCTGGTCTTGTGCCTATCCGGACACATACAGTCAGTTTCCAGTCTTTTTGTGGTGCTTTTCCTGGCCAATCACCACAAAGTGTAAGCGGAATGCAATTCTCAAGTTAAATTTTATAATTGTACATGGGGATTTCAAAGCCTAATTAGTGTACAAAAGTGACTTTGATAAGAGAAAACAGAGGGGATGTTTGGGCGATGCTCAGCCTGAGCGGCTCAGCTGGTGGTATACATTAAAAATGAGAATTAAGAAGATTTTACAGTATATTTAGGAGTTGTAGAAGCAAGTCATTTTAGGACTGAAGCACGGTCCCGGATCTGTTGACAGCATTGGCGTTAATTTGGACAACCAATGTTTAAGCTAATGTTTAGCACATGGCTAATTCATCTGTGTTAGCGTCCTTTTGACGACTCAGGTAAAGACCAATCTAAATTAGGCAGTTAAAATTAAATTTGGTTACAAAAGTAAAAAGTTAGACTTTAGTTTTACACCATTAAATAAATTCAAAACATTCCGCCATCATTTATATTTGTAGGTTAAACAGAAAGTTTGATAGAATTTAGACAAAAAAAAAAAAGGGCCGACTGATGACACATTTCCATTACATTCATTAGCTTAACCCTGTCCCCTAAAAACTAACATTCCCATACAACTAAGCCAAATTATGTGTCAAGGGGGATGTATTACGTTTGTTTCAACACGTCCTTACACCAGTGGCAGACACACGTTGTGAAACACTTCTACTTGGTTAATGTTAGCCAGCAATAGCCACCTTAGACTGCTGGTTAAAGGAGGCCAAGTAAGGCCGTAGCAGCAAAATGCCCAAGGGTGTTTAGTTGAGCAAAGGTGCATAAAATGGCCCCTTCTGTTTGCTCTCACTCCTTTTCAAAGTGTGTGTCTGTGTGATCTGATTATGCTGCACAACTTTTTCTTCCGCTCTGTTTACCATCTAGATTACAAGCAGGAACTGCAGTCTGTCACTTTTTGCAAATTAGATTGTCACATTGTCACAACTCTGCAAATATTGAACACCCAGCCCCCAAAGTTGTTCGCAGAGTCAAATAATCGTATTACAGGAGGAAGAATGTTCTCTCTGTGTCTGTGTCTACCCAATGCTAACACAATCACCAGAATACAGCAGAGACAACTGGAGTGTTATATAGTGTTGGTGAAATAGATTTTTTTTGCTGGCCCCCAAGTGGCTCTGTATGTTTGTTGATGCAGAGTGTGTTCATGTATGCGTATGATACATTGCTGTGACTCCCTGTTTGACTGGCTGTTTCCCCGCTGTTTATCTTCCAGCGCTCACACACTCCCACCGAAACAATACAATACAATAGCAGAGAGGGATTCCCATCCATTCCGCTGCCAAAGAGCTAAAGGCTGCCTGCAGAATCTCAAAACTCCCTCTCAAAACTACATTCATCTCCAGCCTTGGGAAGCCAAATATCAAATCTCTGGAGGCTGCGATAAATCCCACATGATCTTATCGTCAGGGTTTGGGCTTTTCAAAGGACTATCTGTCATCTCTCAGCTTATCATCGGGATGCAATGTAACCAAGATCTTACGCTTGAAATAAAGGTTCTTCTTGAATATAAGCCGCTGCAGGTTAAAAATATGCAACACCATTAAAGATGGATGAGGTACTATATCAAACATGCATAATATGGCATGATTAGATACAGTATATGCTGTGTGTAGAACTTTGAATAGGATTACCTCATCCTGACTTAATCTAATAATGTTTCATATCCCTTAAGGATGAATGTCAAACTGAAGGTTTTTGGGCAAAGCAACTAGGGCTTTGCATTGTTTAGGAAGACAATACCGGTATCCTTCAAGTGATGCAAATACCAATAAACTACTTCGAATGATACCCAATTTGTGAATAGAAGCATCTCTGAACTGCCAACTCAAATCCAAAAACACAGAGCTCGACTTCACCACACTAGACTGAAGGGTGCTGCTGCGCTAGGGAGCCAATCAAACATCACAATAAACTCTGTGGTGATTCACTGCAAGCAGATGAAATATGCCAAAAATGCGAGTTTTGATTGGTACTGGGTTATTTCTGTTGATACCTTAAAGGTATTGATAATTGATACCCAGCCCTAAGAGCAACACACTTTAGGGGTGCAACGAACAATTGCTTTCATTACCGATTACAGTATTCGATTGGCTATTGTCTTAATTTATTGAGAAGGTGACATGACTAAATGTCTTATTTTGTCCAACCAACACTGCAATATCCAAATATATTCAGTTTACCGTCATATACAACAAAGGAATGCTGTATGTCTTCCCATCTGTAGAGCGGGAACATGCAAATATTGCAATGAGAAAGGAATCATCGATGACTAATTGGCTATCACAATTAGTGCAGATTTTGACAATCAACTAATCAATTAATCAACTAATCAACACTCTCTATCCTTTGGTGGAGTTTTTACATCTTACTATCTTAGATTAAGTGCACGATTGCCAGTGAAACCAACCATATAGTGCAACAAAGAAGATCCCTTTTAAAACGATACTTCTTTCTAGAAACATCCTCCAAACTTGTGTATAACGCACCACATTAGCCTAAGTCTTGATACAGTCTGAGAACTAACTTGTGTCAGCCATTTTTACCATTACAAAGCTTATTGCATCTACCCAGCTGATGCAAATGTTGGTGCTGACACATCCATAACAATGTGTCATGTCAGGAGGGATCCGCTGCACTATAATGAACTACATGCACCACGTCAGTCAGCTCTGCTCCAAACACACTAATACTACACAGGAGCATGTGTTGTTTGATCAACCAGTACACCATCCCCCTGTTTACTCGTGATGCTCGCATATCAACCTGTGGTAAAACTCACCGGCATTAACGGAGGACACCGAGAGGAAGCCCGGCAGGAGCAGCAGCACCGCCGCAGACAAGCCTGGTCTAGCCATCCTCCTGCTTCTTCTAGCGAGGCTTCACATCCTGCGCGGCCCATTTATAACGTCCCATTTAACGGGAAGGAGCAAGCATCCCGGGTACCGGAGAGAGGACTTGTGCCGGTGACGAGGGCTCACCTGAACTTGGACGCGCTGCAGCAGAGGCGCAACAACAGTCAGAGGAAGGGTTGAAAGGAGGGGAGGGGGGTTAATGTTCGTCTGTCACCAGTGGAGCCTCTGCGTCGGCCCTGTAACCGGCAGACTGTCCCCGGCTGCTGGTGACGGCGTGGAGAGGCTTTACTATACGGAGAGGTGAGCGGAGCGTAAAAGGCGTGCGCAAGTGCTGCAGAATGCAACGTGCCTCCACAGCTAATGTCTCTCTCTCTCTCTCTCTCTCTCTCTCTCTCTCTCTCTCTCTCTCTCTCTCTCTCTCTCTCTCTCTCTCTCTCTCTCTCTCATACACACACACACACACACAAACACACACACTTGGACCTGCAGCAGTCCAAGCTGCTTGGCCAAATCTCCAAAACCAGGACACTACATAAAACTAAATTATGTTAATAGTAGTAATATGGTTAGTTGATTAACGAGTCATTGGTTGTTTGACATACTGTACATTTGGACACATTTTGATTATCGATTATTCATCATGCAAAAATGTCAAACGTTATCTGGTTCCAGCCTCTTGTAAATGCGAGGATTAGCTGCTTTTCTCTGTTTGACATGATAAAAACCTGTATATTTTTGGGCTCATCAAGCTATTTGAAGACAGCACTTGGGACTGTGAGAAGTTTCGATGAGCATTTTTTCACTATTTTTTGACATTTTATAGACCAATCAATTAATAGTTTATTGAAAAAATAGAGATCAGTCAATATTTCAAATAACTGTTAGTTGAAGCCCTATATGTCAATGTAACTGTCAATGTAAGCCTTAGTGTTACACTGGAAGTTAAGTTTACTCGTCCTAAAGAGTACAACTCGGCCTGTGAAAACATTACGGTAGTGTATTGTTGTTTCTCTAAATGTAATTAAAACCTTGATCTTTTGCTAAACCTTACCAAAACTTAACCACCTATTGTCAATTGTTTAAACTGTGTGTTTAACGGTTGCTAATAGTGGCGTCAGATCAGAAAACACTTATATGTGCCAATTGTTGGAGACAGTTTTGAGCTTCATGGGGAAAAGAGCTGTAGTATAGTCTTTGTTGTGTGGTGGTAAAACAACACAATATGCATTAATCATCATATTTGCAAAGTGGAATGATGGTGCAGCACCAAAGCAAAGCCCTGCAGCAGAACATCGGCCATACATTAAATCACTTTCTAAATTCCATTCAGCAGATTCTGTCTGGCCTTGACTAACATATTAAATCAAACTCCCTTGAGTCTAGAATGTAAACAGGAAACAATATTCCTACTTATATGCGTATTGATCAGTGGCCCTATATCTGTTCCATAAAATATGAACTATCTGCTCTATAAAAAAAAAACAAGGCTGTAGTCTAAAGGGAAAAGCAGTGGAACAGGAGTGTTGTCTTTAAGTATAATGCATGGGTCATGATTGGAATAGAAGAACCTATGGGTGCCATAACGGGTCGATAAGATAAAACAGGTACAAATAGGACCCTATATGGTGAATTAAAATGACATGAAAGCAATATACAGTACACTGTCCAGTCAATAAAGAGGTGCAGTATATGTGCACCTTATTAAGGGTAAAATAGGCCTGCAGCGTGGAACAATGACGTTCACTGCCCACACATTGGGACCCAGGCACAAGAGTTGGCCATAGATTACACTGATCGATGCACATTAACATTCCTAACAGAAGCCTCTTAATGTCTCTTTCACTTCAATGAGAAGAGGCTGAGGTGCCACTCTCTTACTGTCCTCCTCTTCGCTCTTCACTCTCTTCAGCTGAAGGTTAGGAGAACTATTTTAGACGACAACAGTCATATCTCTTTGCTCTTCCACTGACAGTTTTATCACTCAACTCAGGTTCATATGAGCAATATCTCCTCCAATGACCTCTGGTTGCAGCAGCTGCAGCATGCAAAAATGACTTTGCCATTTCGCCTATTGTTGGTCCCATGTCTTATTTTTCATGGGCCATAATGGCGAGAGATTTATATATTTTGGAGAACTTTCGAGGTAAATGTGTTTGGTGCATTGATAAGAAAATGTATGCAGGTTTAATGTGAATGTCAGGGATAAGAGGAATACCTTATTGAAGAGGTGAGGGAGATTTTTGTCTGACCTCTACATAAATGCATGCTCACATGCATCATAACTTTAGTGAGTAGTGAGCTTTAAGGAACCTAATTGCCAATTTAATTTAATGTTATTATAGACATGTATTTTGAGATTGTATTCTGTCGTGGCTATAGAGTGCTGCAGGAATTATGTATTTTTGTAGGCCAAACCCGGACGTTAGCATCGCCCTGGTTCCCCTGACAAAAAGCCAATGGGATTTTTACATTGGGTTTTGGATTATTGCCTAAAATAAGCTCAACAAAAGTTTCTGATATATATTTTTTTGTTCAGCAAGATGATCTTCACAAATGAACACCGCTTTTATGATTTCTGTAGCTGAAATTAAATCGTCAGAAGAAAGGAAACAAACTCCACCACAGTCGCATGACTTCGTCAGCGTCTAACTGATGTCACATGATTGGCGTGATGAATTTTGACAATCTGTAGTCACATTTTCAATGAAGAAAAGTAAAAACCTCAAAATTCACAGTATTTACGTCTTTTACGTCATAGAACAACATGTGAAACCATTATTTTAGGCATGTATAGTAACCCAAGTGCCATTCAGAAAACCCATTGACTTCGACATAAGGGAACTGGAAGTGTGAAAGTGCTTACTCATTTCCAGGATTAGGATTCAGTCCTGCAGCACTCTACATGGTGGTGGTGATGTATCATCAGTTGACTTTTGCTGGACTGGTCTGAGTCATAAGTCTTGGGCGTTATATGTCACAAAAACAGATTTGCACATTAACCCTTGTGCACCACGGGGGACATTTTTGTCATTTTATTCAATCATTTAGGCTGTGTTAATGCATATACCATACATTTTGGCAAGAGTGCAAGTTTTTTTAATTTTAATTTTGGCATTCAACCTCAGCTCCTATGATAAGTCTATAATAAAGTGTGTAGCCAAAATACAGACACTCAGACCCTGAAGGACAAAACAGTCCCCATTAAACCCATTAAAGACTTAATTTTTTGATCCCAAGGCCATCACAATATAATAGCATGCCTTCTATTATGTCAGGCTTTCAATCTAGAGTCCAGGCTTTAAAATAGTAGTTTTTACTATTTTTATCTTTAGCCATTTTCTCACGTTTCCCTGATGGGGTATATACTATTTCCCTGGTTTCCACAAGGGATTGTAGAGCATTGCACTTGTAGAGTGTTGATGCAATACATAAAAAACATTGTTGCTAATCATTGACATATCCCAGACAGACATCTCACTAGCATTCAGTATACGGACAATAATTACGTTTCTGTGAGTTTTGATTTTTGAAAACATGATTGATGATTGAAAAATTATATATTCTTATATGATTTTATGTGCAATTTTCAATTCAGTGCCCACTAAGGCTATCGGGACAACATTTGTTTTTAAAGGGGTGTGGGCTTAAGTCTGTGCTCAGTAAAAAAAAAAAGACATGTTATCTCTGAACTGAAGTTGGAGACCGGGTTTGAAAAAACAGCTTGAAAAAGCAGAAAGAAAAAAACATTTTAGATTGCAAGGGTTTAACAAGCATTCATGGGACACAGCTTATAAAGGAAAATGATTAGAGTTAAGAAATATTGTCTTAGGCTCCAGAAGATGTAGTCATTTGTTTGAGTCTCATTTTTGCCTGGTAAATGAAAAATATCTTACTGATTAAATTGTATTTCAACAATGTAGCTTGAAGCTTCACATTAACAAAAATCCCTTTGGTAAATTACCCTACTGGCTTCTAAATAAAGCTATGACTGATTTGGTTATCATCACTCATCCCACAATATAACTTAAAAAGATAAAGAAAAAGATGAGACACGTTAACCTCAAAGTACATCAATGTATTAATATTGCTTCAATTACTCGGTGTGAGTTTAAAGTGACCACTCATTCTACTTGGTGGGTTGTTTTTTTCCATAGGGCGTTGAGAGTTTGGAGTCTCACGGTAAACATTTGTCCAAAGGAGCTTTCTGCGCTATGTGGAACTGAAGGGGAGCTGATGGGCTACAAGCAGGCCTGTAGTGGCCTTAATCCATCTGAAGCTGCAGGGGAATGAGCAGTCTGCAGCGTCTTTGAAGTGGCATTATCACTCTCCTTTTTCTTCGCCTCCCCTCACTCCCAAAACTGCCCTTGGAATAGTTTAATTGCACTGTGTGTGTGTGTGTGTGTGTGTGTGTGTGTGTGTGTGTGTGTGTGTGTGTGTGTGTGTGTGTGTGTGTGTGTGTGTGTGTGTGTGTTGGGCAGGAGCATATTTATGGTTGAGTCATGCAAATGAAGATGAATGAGGACCATGGGTGAAAATGAGTTGAGCAATTGTAGTAGAAATTGCACTGAAAAGTCTGAATAATAGAGCAGAAGAGGAGGGTCTCTCAGCGCTCCACAGAGAATTAAAGTCCACCACAGGGAATGATGTTGGGAGAAGTGAGGAGGAGGAAAAGTGATAGAAAAGTGTCAAGAGTGTGATATAGAGATAATAAAAAAAAAATTCAGCCCGGTACCGTACAGAAGTCCCCCCGATGCCAAACTAAATCCGCTCAACTCAGCACAGTGGCACCTCCGCAATGTCACACATACTCACTTGTGCGCACGCTCATGAATGCTGCCAACCAAAACACCCACCAAAGAGCAGCTGACATCATCCAATCTCCTCCCATTCATGGATATTTGGTCCTTTTGTCCTTGGCGGCGCAATTCAATTTTAAGGCCGATCTCTCCGGACTAAAGCGATTCACCTTTCTCAAGAAAGTATGATGCATATGGAGCCACAGAATCAGTATTTGGAACTGGGTTTGTGTGGAAGGATGATATCCTGTTTTCAGTATGACTCAGGCCTCGTCCACACATGCAAAGGTATTTTTGAAGCCTTTTCGATGCACTTTGGCCACATGCAAACTGGCTTTTAGGTTACTGAAAACAGATCTTTTGGAAAACTCCTTCTAGGTCAAACAATTTTTGAAACTGTGTTCCGTGTTGTGCATACCGCGAAAAACAGAGTTTTGCCTTCTAACGTCAGAGTGTGGGCCACTATCTTTTTTGAGAGGCCTCAAAAATGAGGCAACATTTCGTGCAACGCTAGACGTGGCCAAAATAATGCTGCTTTTAACCACTAACAGGACATTTTACATGTTTACACAAACAGTTTCTCCTTCACTAAATTGAGGAATTATGGGGCATCAGAACGCACTACTGAGCGATCGATGTGCCATTGCAGCCACATAGCCTTCCGGTAATTTTTTTTTTCAGACTTCAGATTCAATGAAATTGAATGAAACATTTTCTGGTAAAGGATATACATCCGCCACACCAGACTCACCATCCACAACAAACAAGAAATACTATACAGACAACATGAAACAAACAATACCACAATATACAGTTCTTGCCAAGATGACAATCATTTCACAAGTACCTTTACAAATAATAACCATATAATTTTGTAAATAATCACAAGTTAAAATGATACAAAATATCAATTGTTGTCCAGAAATGATCCATTTTATTCTTGAAAGAAGTAACTGATGGCTTTAGGGTTAGGGTTATATCACCACCTATGGCAGGGCTGCCCAGTCCTGCTCCTGGAGGGCCACTGTCCTGCATGTTTTAGTCTTCTCCCTGCTCTAACACACTTGAGTCTCATTAGATCATTAGATTTGTGTGTTGGAGCAGAGAGAAACCTAAAACATGCAGGACAGTGGCCCTCCAGGAGCAGGACTGGGCAGCCCTGACCTATTGGGTTGACATGCTCTTAACAGTGCTTCAGTTGTGTTTTTGTATTTTCAATTCATATATTTTAAAATGATGTTTGTGTAAATAGGATTTCGTTTTTAGAAAAAAAGAAAAATACCTGATGTGTGTGGACTAAGCCTCAGCTGAGTGAAAACCTTTCATGCTCCTAACGGATTACCTCATGGACAAGGCTTTGTAGGCTTAACTTATGAAGCATAAACCCAAAGCAAATCTCAATACTATGGTATCACTTTATTTCTTATGCTAACACATTTCAGCTCATTAGAGTTTGTATCATCATTGCAGCGTTTGTGACACAGGAAGAATATGAGCTCATGACTGTGGCTCTGATTGCCAGTGGCTGATCCTCACTCTGTTACATTGTAAGTAAGTGTGAAATCATCTGATAATCATGCACGATGAAAAGCTTTCTGTAAAAGAAACTCTATCTGAGACAGCCAAAAAGACTATGTGTAGGGACCTGCAGCCGAGGCTTAAATAGATAAAGTGGGCATGTGTCCTAGAGCCCCAGAGCTCCAGGGACTGTGAAAGCCCCAGGGTGACTGTGAGTCAACTAGTTTGTGCCAGTTTGCTGAACTGATGAAAGTGCACCACTCACGTAATATCTATTGACATTAAGAGCTAATATTACCTGACCTTGAAGACAAGTCCTCCAAATTAAACATGTTGTTGTTCCATGCCCATTAGAGTAACACAAAGACACGCTTTCTGATCAGGATGTTAAGGTACGGTTAGGTTTAGGCACAAAACAACTTGGTTGAGGATAGGGAAAAATCCAAAACTTCATCATCATGGTTAAAATAATAACAACTTTAAGGTGAGGGAATGATTGTGGTTTAAAGAAACCAACCTTGACTGTTTTTAGGTGACAGGAAACATACGGCTGTCTCACGTTTAAGTGCAATGTTAATTTGAGACATCTTAAGAACTACGACATAAATAACTATAATGTTGTCTTTCTAACTACTGAGGTGATACAAGTTACTTCTATAACGGAACCCACAACGTGCTTTTGTTTAATTATGAATTAACAACATCAATTTTGGTGTGTTCCTATCACCTAATGGGGATATGGATACTTTCTTCTAAGTTGGGTTTTCTCACACAGCAGTTCTGCACCTGTTTCCCTGCAGCAACTTATTTCCTTAAGTGGTTCCGATTGAAGTGTTGGCATCAGGTAGAGGGACTGTCCTAGGTGGGACTTAAGGAGAGTCGAGACGGGAGAGAGAGATAGAAAGTGTGTGTGTGTGTGTGAGCAGGAGAGAAAGAGGGAGGCAGTTGGCAGTGTTCTAACATCAGCGTCTTTTCTTAGCATCCATCCCTTCCTACAAGGACATGTACGTGTGCCCAGTGCTGAGGGTGCAAACCCCTCTGTTACCTAACAGGAAGGAGATGCTTGCTGGCTTAGGTGCAGGGGCATTTCATGCACGTGTGTGACAGTGTCAGCATGTGTGTGCATACTCAGCAGCAGAGTAAAAGTCACTTTCATCACCATACATTGTCAGGTGAAACTACTACCAACTCTATATTTCAGGTAAAATTATCTGCTGAGATAAGCCCCAATGGACTAATGTGATCAGATTAGTCCCTGAAGCCCTGCATCATATTCTTGTGGATAATCATTTAATATTACATTGTAGAGCTGTTTGCGATGTATGAGGGGAGATAATGGCGGTGATGCCAATGCCTATTATTAAATCATCCTTCCTGATTCGTGCTCTAATGGGACATAGTCTCGTAAATCAAATTATTGTGAAATGAAAGCCTTTCATTTTGCCGGGGAACCCCTTGAGGCCCCCCCTCGGTGCTGGAATCCCTCTTTAGCATACATTACACTCATCTCTCCGTCTCCTCAATCCTCCAATCCTCCATTAAGCCTTTATTAAAGTCAACTAGGCACGGCAGGCCTGTCAAGCTTTGGCTTTCTTTGGATTTGATGTTGAAGTGGTGTGCAGGAGGCTATATAGTAAGAGTGATAGGCTGCGTTAATAAGAGTTTGGATCATAGTTTTTTCACTTAAAACTAAATATACAAGACCAAAGGTTTGAGACTAAATGGCAGGTTTATTTCAAGCGACAACCTCAATGCTGTAAAATGTAACCAACTGGGAAGTGCCAAAAACTGTTTCTCAAATGGCAACTTGAGGCTGACTTCAAAAGCCCATTAACTCCAATGTTAAATCACCCAACTTTACTGCAGAAATAAACATGCTAATTTCACGTTCATGACCAATAATTGACCTGTTAATTAAGGTTTAGGGTTATACATAATTAAGGGAGGGTCGCTTTGAGTGATGGACGGGTGCCGTCACAGGTGGCGTGCATGCTTAATTCAGGCCCAAGCATCCCAAGCATGTTGATGATGCATGTTGAGGACGTGTGTCAGTAGCCCAAGTGTTATAATTATGATAACGAAAACATTACAACAGAAAAGCTTTTTGGGACGAGGACTAACCAATGTATTGTGAGGGTATCTTGAATAACGAGGATGCTGGAGTTTAAACTTTACGTTAGCTAGGCATGAACTGTACTGTACCATCACCTGTTACCTTACAAAATAACATAGCAAAAAAAATGCCCTTTCCGTTATACCTTACCGTAATAGGCTGCATAAGCTGGTTAGCTCGACTTCTTCTGTTGAAGCGGATAAATCATAGACTGTATAAAATATGCACGCCATCTCTGTGACGTCACTATGAATGTATTAAGAGAAATGGACACAGTGTTGTAGGCGGAGCCCCGTTCATTTTTATAAAAGTTGCTTAGTGACGCATGAAGCCAAAAAAAGTTCAACAATAGACGTCTCTTTTGCCATGTAACTCAGTGACATATGCAATTCCACTGTTCAGCCATGCTTCAAAGCCTGGTGCACTTCCTGGGGCCTCGATGTCATCCACAGGTTTCTGAAGGCTACGGTCGCATCCACCTTTGCAGTTCCTGATGCCACCTGAAGACCTTTGCACACCAAGTCAGTTCAAAAATAAATACCACCTTGTGTCAATCATGTTAACACAGTAACTCTGAAACTTTCACCCATCATTAGACTTTTCAGAACAGGCTTGATTTTCTGCGTTGTTTAGATCCGTTTTTGAGATCCACTGCATGCAAGCATCATCATCCAAATCACTTGCTCACAGATTGATTAATTTCTCCCAGCACAAAGCACTTTAGGTCAAAAAGATGCATTACCATTTCATAAATTAGATGAAAGCCTACTTTCAACAGTACAGTTTACATTGCGTCTATACATAACTATTCCTAACAAATCCAGACTTCATGTGCAAATACCTTAACTGTCGTCCAATCCAAAAGGTGGGTGAAGGGGGGAGCGTGGACGGAGCTGACTTTCCTGCGACATGTTGCTTTCATGTCTGTTTTTATTACAATATCATGTATGTAGCCATCGAGGATAATGAAGACCCCTTTTACAATCATCTAGCTTTAAAACAGCTGAAGACATTAAAAAGTGTCAACCAACTAAGCTAACGTTAGCTTAATTGTCAAGCTTTTGTCTGCCTCTATATGAATTTAAGGATCTGTTTTCGATTTTATTTTTAAAATAACTAAATAATTTCAATGATAAATGATATACAATGTGTTGTTATTATCAGTCTACGGTAAATTTGCCTCACAGAGCAATTAAATTGTGGACATTTCATATTTTCTGTACCTTCCATATAATGTAATCCCATTTCATCATCAGGCCAGTTTCTGCACCGTCATGTATGTGGAAGACACCGTAAGGAGTAGGTGGAGAGGTGCAGAGAAGATGAGAAGAGAGACGAAAGGGAGGAAAGGCTTTGATGAATAACTGCGGTACTGATGCTGACAGCACACTTCAGTTACAGACCTGGTGTGTGTGTGTGTGTGTGTGTGTGTGTGTGTGTGTGTCACATGAATCCAGAATCTGTCTTCGCCATTCTCTTAAGACTTGGGCACCAGCACTGGATGGCAATGAGAAACATCTTAAGTGAAGGAGAACCAAATTTTCCCAACACAGGCCTGTTTTCCAATCTACAAGGCTCCACTGATGCACACAGACACACACATTGGCACATTTCCTCTCTTTTGGCTCCAGGCTTTGACATTATTGCCAGTGTGCTCTCATTAGGTGGAAATGGGGAAACATTTACCACCCTGCTGGACTGAGCTGAACAAATACCTTGCTTTACTTTACTTTTCTGTTTTTTTTATATTGAGCTTTCATATCAAGGAAACATCCATACAATATCATCATCACCTTCACCAGACTCCTTTCTACGTCTCCACTTTATTCGTCCTTCTAGACACACAGTTTAATGATCCTGCTGTTCGCTAAGCATTCCCTTCATTAGCATTGCAGTAACGCTGCTGCAGCCAGTGGGGAAAGTGTATCGATGTGAAAGTCTTATACATCATATTAAGGTGCAGTTAGTATGTTTTTTTTCTGTTCAGGAGTACAAACCATTACCATTATATCTGCAGGGGTTGTGTTTTTATTGCCAGTAACTCAGCGATTACTGACAAAACTCACTTTTCAAAACAACACTGATGAAAACCTTTGTGTCACCTGTTTTCTTCTGGTACAAGTTGCACTTCAACACTTCATATAAACTGCAGCCAGCTGAAGGAAATTACTATTCAGTAGTTTACATGCATAAAAAGGAGCATTGTGGCAAGACTGAGTAAATAAACTGTGCATCTGTTAACATGGCCTTGTTCTGTTCAGAATACAAATGAAGCCACGTGTCCTCATGCCTAAACACGCGATCACGTGACCGTTGTACTTAACATTGTGAAACGGAAATACTTCAGTTCAGTCAACAAAACTACCTTCTTAGGTTTAGGCAACAAAATTGCTTGATTAGGTTTAGGCAACAAAACTACTTAGGTTTAGAGAAAGATCTTGGATTGGGTTAAAATGAGGTGCGGACGTAACTACATCACAAAACCAGTTTTGGTTTTACATGGGACACAATCTCCAGTCTTCTGTGTTTGTTTGACCCGTCCACCATCCCAACCTTCCTCCTCATCCAGCCTTATGGGCTTTTATAGCTATGTCACTTTATGTTCTTGTTTGCTTCTATGATAATTACTAAGGCTGTTAAAGAGCACCGACTAAGAACAAACATTAGTATGGGGCATGAGAAGCTGCTTGCACAATCGAGGTCCTTTAAGGTCTGTTTTGGGGTGAGGACAGTTTGAATGAACAGGATGTATGAATTTGCATTTGGTGCTCTTTGTTTTAGCCTCGGAAAAAAGAAAGGAAATTGTTTGTGTAAGATAAGCAAAATGTAAATTGGTGAAATCATTGATTCCCATGACTAAACACGTGTTCACACAGCTCTCTGTTCGGAAGGCTCCACGGCAGATTTACCAAATTAACTGTGTTGAATCAGTTGGGTGTGTTATGCTCAATCAGATAAATAAACACAAGACGAGCAACATGATTTCTTATAAGAAAATGGGGTTTAGTCATTTTTAGTGATATAGTTCCCCCTAATATTGTAAGTATGATTGTGTAGTTAAGATATTGTAAGTGGTGAAAGAGAACTACCATAATAATATTTACTCAAGTAAAAGCAAATTTAAGGTTCTTATTTACCTGTTATGCATTGTTTAACCTCTTGCAAATTAAAATGTATACAAAACCTGTATCTTTAATTTGGAATGCAGGACCTATATTTACACTGTGATATTGCTACTTTTACTTGAGTAAATGATCTGAACACGTATGCCACTAGGTTAAATTACAGGTTGAATGTTGCTGTGATGAGATTTTGTACATCTCTTCCTAACTTAGAGTAAAAAAACACATGCATAGATTGATGTACTAAAAAAAACATGTTATGTAATTAAAATATCATACTTAAAAGATGCTGTGCGTATCAGGCCATAAATTACTTATTAATAATTTAGCCATGAAAGTACAATGTTAAATGGTTTAACTAAGTCACATTTTATGAACTAACATGCAGAGATCCAAGCTTAGTCAAAATATTTCACGTTTGATCAGTGTTTTGCCCATGATTTTTGATACAGTTAAACCCTAAACAGTAGAAGATAACCTCATAGAGGAAAAAGTGATTGTTATTGAAGAGACAGGAGGAAAAAGAGAGTGAAAGTGACTGCATTTAAGGCCAGCATGAACCGCTCGAAAAGAAAACACCTGGAGCCCCCCACCCCCCACCTCCCCACCCCCGTGAGGCAGAAAAGCCAACCTTACACAGCAAAATCACTTTCTTATATAGCAGATCAAAACATATGACCAACAGTGTAACCCCAGTTCACATAGAGCTGCACATACTGTACACTGATGGAGGATGTCCACAGAGGTCAGGGGTTATGTAATAATCCTCTTCTTTCTGCTTCTCTGCACACTGTCTCTTCATTTGGCAGCAAGGCATCAAAAGATAACAGCTCTGGGACTCCAGCTGGAGCCATTACTTATTCACTAAAATGGCTTTGTGAGCAGTGGGAGTACTGTGTGTGTGTGTGTGTGTGTGTGTGTGTGTGTGTGTGTGTGTGTGTGTGTGTGTGTGTGTGTGTGTGTGTGTGTGTGTGTCATGATTAAATCACTGCTGTCACAAGTCAACTGTGAGACACACTCACACACACAGATGCACGATGTCTCCCTCCTCTCCCATGCTCTCACTCCTTTTCTGTTTCTCTGGACCTCTAAACTCTCCGTCAATTTTTTCTAAAGTAGTATTTTAGTGTAGGAGAGGGAAGAGAAGGACTAACTGTTGTTCAATCTTTTAGCCAGCAGGGGGCAAGGTAGGAAGAACTCTGCAGGCCTGCAGGAAGAAAAGCGTGTTAGTTTTTCCTTTGGTTATGGATGTGAAATAGTATTATACAAAAATAGAAAACATATTTAACCTACTCAGATGCACCACAATGTCACTTAAAGGGGACATGTGCTCATTTTCAGGTTTGTAGTTGTATTTTTGATTTCCATTAAAACATTTTTACTTGCTTTATTGTTCAAAAAACACTTTATTTTTCTCCTACTGTCTGTCTGAAGATACCTGTATTCACCCCTTGTCTGAAACACTCTCTTTTACACACTATCTTTCTATCGATTTATCTATCTATCTATATATAAGTATATATATCCATCTATCTACAATACATACAACAAATCCTGTCTCTTAGAGCACCCCTCCTGCCCACTCTGCTCTGATTGGTCAGCGTTTCTAGGGTTTCAGCATCTGCGCTCTTGGTGTCTCTGCACTGTCATTGCCGCCAGAACATGATTGTAATGGCACTGTAGCAGCAGAAATCCTGCGAGATACACAGGCAGTATGCACTATATTAAACAGTATTAGATTGTTACTGATGCACCAAGAGGCATTTAACAGTTGAGTATTTTATTCCTTTAGTCATAAGATAAAACTGAATTGAGCTGTCTTGAGGTGATGAATGGGACAGAAAAAAAACAAGAAAGAAACGTTCAATTACACAAAAATAATCTTTGTTTCTTATTCTTGTTTTGTAGAAATGGATTATGTGATCTCTTTGGGCGTTAAATGGTTACTTAAATAATGTGTCTATGGCCAAACAGTGAACAACTCGCCTTGTGAAAAAGAAATGTGTAACATAAGTACAATATTTCCCCCTGGAATGTAATGAAGTACAAGTATGAAGGAACATAAACTCCCATAAAGTACAAGTAACTCAAAATTGTACTGTATTTAAGTACTGTACTTGAGTACATGTACTTACTACACGCACACCTGCCTGGATGATAGCTGGGTGACTTGGAAATAATTAATAAAAAGCATTTAAATAATCCCTCTTTAAATCACAGCCTATTTAGTCATTCCTCGAATTTAACTGAAAAATTTGCTTAGACTTCAACAAGGGCAAACACAGGTGCTGCAACTGATATGCAGATGTGCACCTTTACTACAAACCCCAATGAAAACACTGACAGGAAAATCAAAGTCATAATACCAGCGTTTGTATTTATAATCATATTATATTTAATCCTGCCATAAAGAAAGGATGCCTCTCATTTATTTGCATAAATATCCTCTCAGCAGTTCAAAAGTTCATTTCTGTCAAAGCTGTACTGTTCATTCATCTACCAGCATTGGCATAGAGTACAAAAATATCAATTAACAAGCACTCTCACTCTAGTGGCAGGCCTGCTCTCCTGCTTAAATTCAGATATTTTCTTCGTCAAACAGCCAGTGACTGAAAGGTGACACTGAGGCAGATTGCAAGCCATATACACTCCATCAAAAGGAGGCCGCTGTTTGACTTTTACAAAATGATGACAGAGTAGCTTTTGAAGCGTCGAGGCTGAGCGGAGTGACAGCTCCAGACAGCACTCATCAGATATGATTGTGTGAAACGCGTTGAAATGTGGCTTAATTGCAGTGCAGCTAATGTCTGGTAATGAAGCCAGCAGCACCTGAATACGTTTTCCAGGAACTGCAGAATAGAGCTGAATTTTGTCTTTGTGCATGTGGGACAAAGACAGAGATGGTGCATAAGGCCCAATCCGTGTAATCAGTGTCCTTTTCATTTTCAAGAAATCTGATTCAGTTAATCCTTTTGTCCGGTGACAAGTTATTCATTATTTTTTTAACCTCTATCCCATATGATCAACTAGGTTGTTCAAACCCTCCTATACAAGTCATAGGAGCCCCTACCAGAGGCAGCAGACCAACACATCCTCATACCTAAAAGTAATGGTCACAGTTTTAAATGTATGTGGTTAAACATTGTGAAAACTACTGCTGTTTGGTTAGGTTAGGTAACAAAACTACTTGGTTAGGTTTTGGAAACAAAACTAAGATGAAGAACAACACATACTTATCTGTGCTTTTTAATGCAAACGCCATCTGTTCAGAAAGTTCCCATCCCCTTAGTTTGGAAAAAAGTTGTCATTGTCTGGCCTTTGCTTGAGTGCTCCTATAGCCATGAAAAATAGGTATAATAATTCCTTCATCCCTGTCTCCATTCAGAGCCTTGAATGCTGTTGGGAGTTTTTTGAGTAGTTTTTAAGCCTTTACTATTTAGGACAGACAGGAAATGGGGGGCATGCAACAAAGGGCCATAGGTCAGAATTGAACCCGCGGCCGCTGCCTCGAGGATCTTCAGGACCTTTACATGGAGGGACTGCTCCAACCAGTCAGCCTCCAGCCGCCCCAATGTTTTTATTTTTAATGACAATGATCCATTACATCTGTCACGTGAAAGGATTATGCCAGTGCTGTACATCCGGTGAGTGAGACCAATGATACAGTGACTGTGATAATTGTGTTCTACAGTCTCAATTATTTCAAATGAATTGAATTCATTTTATTTATAGAACTTACAGAGACCCAACAACTCCTCCATGAGTAAACAGCAACAGTAACCTTAACAGTGTTGACGAAAACCTTCCCTTTAACAGGCAGGAATGTCAATCAGATCGGGCTCTATGGAGGATGGCCATCTGCATCTGCCTGTTGGGGTCATACTTTGAGACCACTTAATTTGGTGTACAATATGCAGACTTTATCAGCCTAGAAAAGGTAAGTTAAGTCAAAATATGGATCTTGATGCTACCAAATGGTAAATTCAAACCGCTAATCAAGGCATATACTCTTTTAGATGTGATTTTTCTTTGGTTCGTCATCATCACTGGTTACTATTGCATTCAAGCGCATTACCGCTGATAGGATTTGGCAACGCATCACTTCCACTATTTCTCTGGTTGACGCTTGTGGCTGCCAACAGACTTTTGGCAAAGTTACTTTACGATTTTCACCTTATTAACTCAACTCACTAATGAGCATGTGTGCTGAGCCAATATTCAATTAAAGTCATAATCGGCCTCAACAGTAATGACTGAAAATGACAATAGCAAGTCTGAATGACAATTAAACACTGTCATTAAACATACATTATGGAACACAAATGAAACAGAGAGGGGTTGGAGAACAGCTTATATCTAATGTTGATTGAGCTGATGTCAACTGGAATCCATTACCAGTCCCATTAAAGGCCTTCAATTGAATTGCTTATTGGAAGAGGGAGAAAACAGATCAGTTGGTTGAACCACTACAGCTTGTGAAAAGAGGGTGGGAACTGAGTTATGACTTGAATGTAGCTGCTATTGCCGCTTCTCATCATTGATCATGTTTGCCATAATTATTATCATTCTCATCACCTTAGATGTGCTTGTTCCTACTATTCTGCTGGCTGATGGCATATGAAGCGGCCTGTTGCAACAGTGGACTGCAGCTCTGCTCTCTGCTATTTTCACATGTTATAGAATATTAATATTTTGCTTAATGATTTATTATTTCACCCACACGCAATCCATCCACTATGAACCAGAAAGTTCATTTTAATGAACCCACCCAACGTACTTTTTCAACTTTATTTCTTTCTCTGTTCCCAGTTGAGGTAATTGTGTGCACCTCACCAATCACAGGCACAGCAACACATACACACACAGTTAGCAAAAGCTTCATCCATGTTATTGCCTTCTCTGTTTCCAGTGCATCCTCCTATTGAACGTACAGCCGACAGGGGTGCTGGAGACAAACTGTGATTTAGTAGCAGTGTAAACTAGAAAGCTGAGGCCTGCGGCTGTGCTTTATCAGCGGTGCTCCATCTTGCCGTGGGGGACCAGAGAACTCATTTAGGCTGTTGCCAGAGATGGTCTCGCACCAGCTGATAGCACGGTTGAATTACGATTGTACTGCTACTCTTTTATTTCTCTCCGTTAGACTGCCTTTGGTTATGTGTCTGTGCTCGAAGGCTGAAGGTGCGGCAGCGTGTGAGTGACTGCCATTTTGAATGCTTCGTGACTGCGGTCTCCCCTGTGAACACATGCAGTTGTGCATTATCAGAAAATAACACACACACACACACACACACACACACACACACACGCAGGGATGATAATGAGAAACATAAGCCGGAGACTGTCCCCAAGAGTTTTTCATAGTTGAACACAAGAAATTATAATTGTGTGTGTGTGTGTGTGTGTGTGTGTGTGTGTGTGTGTGTGTGTGTGTGTGTGTGTGTGTGTGTGTGTGTGTGTGTGTGTGTGTGTGTGTGCCTCATATTGTGCTCCAGATGGCTTTAAGTTCATAATCTGTTGGGTGTTTTTGGCTATCTCGGGTTATGAGGAAGGGTAGGAGGGGTATATGATGGTGAATAGATTCGTCAGTCACCTCATAAACCAGTAATGTAACAGTACCGTCATGTTATATCCTTGAGCTTTTCATTTGTTTAGCTACCTTTATTTTAAAGATGATGTAAGCAATAAAGCTCAAGGGAGCTCTGGAAAACGTAATGTTTGTTGGTTACTTACTCTTTTTGTGAAGTGATATGTTCAAGTTTTTAGTTTGTTTGTAATACATACAGTAGCAGAAGAACTAGTCTTCACACAAAGAAGGAAAAGACGGCATACTTTATTCATCCATGAGGGGATTTCCACTAAGTTATTCTACACATGACACACACGCCCCCCCAAAAAACTACTTAGAGAAACTTGATCAACAGAAAATCCAGTGGGAGACATGTCGCAGTATTTTACACTGTTTGATTGGCAGCTGATCTCAAAGGATTGCCCACTTGCTGCCTCTCTCCTTCCATGAGGTCTCTGCTAATTACGAACAGCACGAATTGTTTTGCTGGCAGAAAGCTCTTCCCAATGTCAGAGAGGACATTCATATTTTAGGCCTGATCTCTGTACTGCAAAAAACTTATGGCTGTGACAACTTGTCTTTTAATTCATTGCATGTTAGAATCAAACGTGAAACAGGCGATTTCCAGAATAGTTTGTTTCTGTCCAATGCAAATGAAATACACTATGTATTTGCAATTATTAATTATTTATCATATGTTAGTCTTCACCCATATTCCTCAGCTTGCTCTTTCAGATCAAATATGTTAAATTTACTGTCTGTCCCATGCACCTGCCTTAAGACCCGAGCTTTTGAAACTGTAGCAATTAAACTACAGAACGCTCTGCCTGCAACCTAGTATCTGTGGACTCTTTTAAACATCAGATAAAGACGTGTCTATTTAGACAGGCATTTATTTGACCTTTGTGCACCGGATCAACCGGACGTCTAGGTCTAAATTGTTTTTTTTTCTGTGTTTGCCCTTTATGTTGTTTTATGCCCTTGTAAAGCACTTCATAAGTAAGAGTAAACTTAACATTTTCCAACTTTCCCTCATCCACACAGGTATACCATCAACTTCACCTCCCATATTGTATTCTTATTTTTGTTTTGTTTTATATACTTCTTATTATATTGCTATCCTTATGCTGCTACAGCAACCAGATTTCCCTGCTGGGGGTCAATACTGGTTATCTTAATTTATAAATTGTGGCAGAAAAAAATGGAATGTTTTCACATATCAAATCAAACACACAGGAACGTGCTTCCTTTGGTTAAGACCATAGTTATGATTACTGTGCATCCTCACTGCCAAAAGCACAATTTCAATCATATCTCTCGCCCTGTGGGTGTGTATGTTATGATACAAGTTGAAAGACTGCTTTAATGTTCCATATTTAATATAAGCCTTTAAAAACACAAAACACACAGTAAAAATGTATTGCTAAGTATCACAATTGATTGTTTTCTATGCTGCTCATTAACAGTATCACATTTCAAAGCCAGAAAGAGACAGCTAAACATCAAACGTTAAAATATTCAAGCACTCATAATATGCTATAAACAAAAACGTGTTTTTTTATTTTAAAACTAATTCCAAACCCACATGCTCTGAAATCTGTAATTTCAACATTGATGATTTTTTTTAAACAAACAGGCAACATAATCCTGTGAAATTAACATTTAGAATAAATTAAAAAAACAAAACCGGTTTTACAATGGACTGCAAGTGAAGCAAGATCAGAGACAAATTATATATCATGTACTGTGGCTACACAGCATACACCAAACACATCAACACACAAAAGCCATTTATTATCATGGTGGGGTAGAAAATATGGAGTGACACTCAAACTGAATATAGAACTGAAACATTGTGTTACAGTAGCAGTTGAAGACCCCAATGTCCTCTGCACAATGACCACTCAGCCGCCCGACCCTATAAAAAGGCAGAACATCAAAGTAATATCAGATTAAATGGAATAGTTTGACACTTTGGGGAAAACAATTATTGTTTTTCTTGAGGAGGGTTACATGAGAAGGTCAATACCACTTTCATATCTGTCGGCCAGCAGACAGTTAGCTTACCTTAGCTAAGCTTAGCTGAGCAAAAAGACTGGGGGAAACAACTAGCCTGGCTCTTTCCATAGGCACCGCAGCTCCTCTAAAGCTCACCTTATTAGCACATCATATATAGTTTGTTTAACTGGCCGGGCATATGCTAGCTGTCTCCCCGTCGTTATGTGTGCTAAGCTGAGCTAACTACTGGCTGTGGTTGTTTTTCCTTAGCCAGGAGTAGTAACAAACTAGATATTCAAAGTATTTTCATGAACAGGGTCGTACTGTATGATATCTTAGGAAAAGGTCTGCTTAAACATTTGTATGATATTTTATGAAACGATGACTGAAAGTTGGCCGCAAGATGGCAAATGAGGTTTGTTGTCGCTTAGATTTAGGCCCCAAAAACTAGGTTACAGTCGTGTGTTTTTGGATCAATACACCACCCCAACCTTTTTTGAAACATTGAGAAAAGAAATATGTGGAATACACATGAATTACTGTGCATTACTTTTTGTAGGTATACATATGAAAAGTAAATGAGAATATCCTGAGGTATTACATGTTCATTTGTGAACTTTTGAGGTGTTACCTTTGGGCACAGCCAGGCTAGGTGTTTTCAGTCTTTGTGCAAAGTTTAGATTACGAGCTGCTTATTCATCTAATCATCTTACTTTCAGCAAGACATCAAATAGGTCTATTTCCCAAGCTCTCGAACTAATGATTTAAATATTTCATAAAAGTAAAAAACGTACAAAATCTATGAACATAAGATAGAAAGACATATTATATCCCCTAATTAGAAAAAGGGAATACCTTCTTCTTTGTTCTTCTCTTGTTCCTTGTGAAAAGTCTGCCCATCTGTCTGAGTCCAGCGGAGTTTGAAGTCTGGTAATCCATTTTTCTCCAGTTTAGCATGCAGCTGTGGATTCAAAACAAACCAACTGTGAATATCACATCATTACAGCCTTTAACACACAAAACCCTTTGCTCTTTTTCCACTGGCAGAGAATGTAATGATGAAATGTAACCAGAGATTTCTACTTGCTGTGATTCTAATTTTTCTTTTCTTTTGTGGACTTTTTGAATTGAAACATTTAAAAACAGCAAAGTCACTGTGTGGGAGCTGATGTTTTTATTTATTCTTTTATTTAAACTTTTTCAAAACCAGAAACAACAGAGCAAACTCTTAAGGAATATTAAATAGTGTACTTGTTTGCTCTAATGGCAGCTGCAAATGTTAGCAGGGTCAGCCAACAGTAATGGTAACTTCCAAACCAAGCAGAATATAATCAGCTTTCCGTGTTATTTTGTGGGGTTACAGATTACATTAGAAAAGGCCACATTCATTCACTGTGTGGGAGCCAGTCCTCAATGCTGCTGTATGAGAGTTTTGCTATCTTTGGGGAAGTTGACACTCAACAACCATCGCCTCGTTACCTGGAATAGTGTCCTGTTTAGCAGCTCCAAACTTACTGTACCTGCTCTAAAATCTGCTGCTGAACAGTGGGGTCATTCAAGTCGGCCTCAGACTGGAACTTTAACTTGAACGTCGTTTTGTGCTGAAGAGGTGGATAAGATACAGTTTGACAGATAAAATTGCACTTTGTCTCACAGTCATGCTTCAACCACTTTCCTTTGGTTGATTTTTCAGTCATGACGCAGGCTGTCATATTGCCCCTGTTAGGATGGTTCTTGTTCCAGTTATTGTAGTGTTTCCTGGGGGTCTGGTCAGACCAGTAAGGCCAGGTCTTTCTGTAGAGACCAATCCAGGCGTTTACTGAGTTGTTGAACAGCAGTGAGGAGATGGCATTATTCTCAGTTATGTTCCGCACACTGACGAGGTCTGTGTAGTTGGACCTACAGTATGTCTTAGCCGTGCTCCAATTCATCTCCTTTTGCACTAAAATGTATTTGGAAGGACCTGGTTCTGGAAGAAAACAGGGATATAATAAGGACAATAGGTTGGACTGTGGATTGGCATTTATAATGCCACTGGTAAAGATGTATTCAAACCTTGAATAGCTAAAGTACCGACAGTTTTCATTTATATCATAGTGTATTTATATATATATATATATATATATATATAGTAAAATAATGTATATATACTGGCTCATTTCCATTAATTTCTTGGCAGATTGACTATTATGCGTCCATCTTAGCTTTACAGCCTTTTGTTCTGCAAGCCTGACCTTTGGACCTACACCCCTTTTTGACCCCTTTTGCGATAGCTTTGCCTGTCTGCATCTGTACAAGTAAATGTGGACTTTTACCTAATCTGCTTATCTTTGGTTGGTGCTTCCCGGTCCAAACCTGGTTGTTTACACACATTAACAATGTATGATTGATATATCAACTTCCACCCTGATGACATGAGTTTGAAGCTGGTTGGCATTTTAAACACATATATATTTAATCTAACTTTATGCTTTGCTCTGCCTAAGTATAGTGTATATTTGAATAAAGCAACATGAACTGAACAACTACAACACAAAAAAATGTTCTTACCGTAATAGCAGACTGCATGACGTTTTATATAACAATGAGAGTTAAGCCAAAGCCCTTCTTGTGTCATCGCAGTGCACCTCATCCTGTAGTGTTTGACAGGGTTGTTTTCTTCCCAGCTATTGAACTCATTGTTCAAATCTACATCTTCCAGCAGCCACTTCCATACGGTCAGGTCATCATAAAGCCCTATCCAAGCGCTCTTTGTAGAGTTTTCCATTACACTCAGCAGTCTGTCGTTGTCCTCTTGACTGTGTACAGTGGCAAGGTCAGTATACTTATTTCTGCAGTATCTCTGAGCTCCAGCCCAGGTCTCAAGTTCCTTTTCATAGTGGTACTCTCTGATGGGGTTTGTAGACAGAGCAGACAACCCTGATGGAAAAAGACTGTTTTTGTATTCTACTGAAATACAACTGCAACAAATTGTCAAATGTACATAATGATCACTTTTTCTGGAGATCACAGCAGAAACGATGTGATAGAACATCTGTATAAATGTTGATGCAATAGTTTGAGGTGATGTTACAACAGACTTTTTTATACTGTTAAGGGTTCGTTTTACAGCATCACCCATACGTTTGTTTACCTCACTGCACAACTTTCATACATAATCATTTCTCTGACCTGAGAGAGTGAGCACAAACAGCAGTGTCTTCTTCATGCTGGAAATAGAAACATACACAGAACACAATTTTTCCTCAACATACGTAAAAAAACAGCTTGTATTTTACAGGAGCAGTAGCACCACAAGCAGCGAATTGGTTTTGCCTAAAAGTAAAATCGCTGAGCCAAATTTGGAGAATAGGAGTTTTGGATCTAGGCATCATAGCTCAAGTAATTGTCATAGAAGGTAGAATTCTATGACATCCACCTTCATCATTTGATTTCAGTAATCTCTGAAGTCTGAGGCAGAGGTCACATTATTTTAAACGAAGATTATAAACAAGATCATTCGGTCTACCTTGAAAAGTTCCGGCTCTTGTTTAAGTTCAGTTTGTTCTGACACAATTCAAACCTTAAGCAGTCTTCCCCTTATAAGTACTCAGTTGCTTCCCTCCTTCTCTTGAGTAATTATACAAATCTAATGTCATTCTTCTGCACCTGACTTTAGAATACAGGATGTAGAAACATACAAATCAAGATGGGGAAATTGAGCATGACCTTTCATCTGTCATCAAAGAAATAAGATCATTACAACCAAAGACATGAAAGAATCATATATAAGTACACATAATAGTTAATCCATATGAACAAGTTGATTACATTACATCATTTATGTCACAGTAAAGTATCAAAAGTAAAAGCAGGCCAGAAAATGGGCAACTCTGTGGTAAATCAGTACATTATTGGATTATAACTGATGGCCAATGTTTAAGCTGCATTTTCATCTTTTAGTTGGTGGTGAAGTGAAGCCTCACATGCATCATGTTCTATAAAATGTTTTGAATGTAAAAGCGGAATCTTAAAAGTAACGCGTGACTATAGTTAAAGTGTAATTCTGGCGCAAAATCCTCCCATGGTCTTTTTTAAATATAGACAGAGACTTTTTTTTTTCGTGCAACAACTATTAACGGAGAAATCCGGGAGAGTCGCTAACACTGATTAGCTTGGGACAGTACGGTGAACGCATTAAGACGTCTTTTTTAACCCCTAATGATGCTCAAAATAACACTAGACCTTGGCGGCAGCGTGATAAGAGTCCTTAAACATAGAACTAAGAACCAAGTGGTAAAAGAGTGTTTTGGGAGACCTACCAACTGACCCCGGTACCAGCTCTTCAGGGACCAGGGACTCTTCTCATGCTACTACAGAGGTTTGGTGTTATTTTGAGCAGTATTAGTGGTTAAAAAAGCTGTTTTAATACCTTCACCGTACTGTCCTGAGCTAATCAATGTTAGCCACGTCCGGCTGTTAGCGACTCTCCGGGATTTCTCTGTTAATAGTTGTTACATGAAAAAAACTGTCTGGATGGCTTATTTGATGTATATAAGTGCAGAAAAAGACCAGGGGATTGTTTTTGCGCTGGAATAACACATTAATAGATAATTGCAGTGTAAAAAAAATCCTTGAGTTAGATGCATCCACGTAGTCTCAAAATCCCAGTATGGAGTCTTATGTGTAGCGAAATGGAACTACAGATGAGGTCCTGGTTTAATTGCTCATGACATTATGTTTTAAGGCTATATTTGCCTGTGTGTTTGGAAGGGGACCTTCTCTGACAGCAGCACTGGTCTTAAAAAAACAGACAAACCCCTATGTTTGTCGAAATGTCAAAGTGACCTTGGACAAGACACCGAACCCCACATTATAGACGCTTGGCTAGCACTTTGCATGTCAGCCTGCTGCCATCAGTGTGCGATTATGTGTGAATGGGTGAATGAGAGGCAAATATTGTCAATCGTTTAACATAACAGTGCTTTGAAAAAATCTATAATGCTGCATGAATGAAGTGATGCTCTTTTAAAACATAAAGTCTCAAAGAACAACACAAAAACGCTATAGGGTCGAATGTGTCGTTTTAACACAGCAACAGCATCTTTAATGTCTCTACACAGTGTGTAAGTTTGGGCTTCGACACTTTTATGTGCATGACAGGAATTTAACATCTTAACTAAAGCGAGTCCATTTCAACCACATTTGCCTTTTTCGACTGGGACACATATTTGGTTAACCATTTAGGAAATCCTAAAGTAATTACGTAAAGCCCTCCTGTTCAGCTCATTGGTGCTACGAACAGACCATGAACTCTCATTTTCATGCATTATCAGGTGGTGAAATGAAGCATGCAACCTTTTGCTCCAGGGTCATTCACACTATTAATGTAAGCAAACTAAAAGTGACAGCAGTTTACAACCATTACAGGCACTGTACCGATAGCAGTCACCGTGATCCAATACATATAGCAATATAAAAACATTTCATTATACTGTTCTGCTCTACATTATATGTTCCTGTATATGCATCATGGTGGCCTATCATCATATCTGTACTTGAGTTGGACAGATGGTGAATTTCATTGACATCCATCCAGTGAGATAAAGCTGACACCTTCTAGTTACGTATGGTCTCAATTTCCAGGCTGAAGGGCAATAAACAGATGGACGGTGCTGTATCTAAGGAGAAGTTGGCTTCTGACTTGGGGCGTTGGGGTGTTTTTAAATGGTTAACTTAGAGCTCCCTCTACTGGTCAGATTGCGGCTCTGTTCTGTCACAACAGTGGTTTCTTGTTTGAATCCCTAAAAATGTAGTTGTTTCTGTAGCATTGAGGAGAACTCTTTATCCTTCATAAGTAAAGGATTTTTCTCTTTTCAAGTTTATTCACTGTCATACATGGTAAAAATGGGATCTGTTGTTGCTTTTAAACAGAATATGACATAATAATATTGAATACTAAAACTGTGGTTGTGGCCGTAACTTATTAGATACGCCTATCATGGCCTTATATTGTGTCAAATGTGTTCTGGAAATATTACCTTTTGTCTAGGCGAGGGGGTGGGCGACGGGTGGAGAGGCAGGAGGAGGCAGGACATGATGTGGAATACACTGAGCCAATTGAGCCGTTTTGTTATTTAAACGTATACAATTGAGTCTCTTGCCGTTCTTTGAATTTCCCTGATGATTTTGGTTCCAGCCCTTTCTAACATCCTTTGTGAGTTTATTTCAAATTAGCCTTCAAAAATTACAGCTGACATATTCTGCAGCCAGATAAGTCGATTTTCTGTTGCTTTCAATCGATTGTTTGGTGAGGAATGCATGTGTTGGATTCTAGAATATATCCCCCAAATAACAAGGCACAGGCATACTGCGCATGCAATATTTGGTGATTGGATATGAGGCCAAACACAGCAATTATCTACTTTATAATTCATAATACAGGAAAATGTGGCTCACTTTATAAGTAACAAGATATAACCCTAACCATCACTAGCTAGCTAGCTGCTAACTTAAGTGTTGAAACCATTATTAGAACTGCATATTGGATTCCAAAATGGCGCTTAAACACTTGAATGAGAATTGCTCGCCTGGTGCACACGCCAAAGAAAACCCTAACATTTCTGTGTTAACTTCTTTGTTATACAGCCCACTGAATGTGTGCAGTAGTGTTTCATCTTCTGCCATTTCATTTTCTCCGCACTTTTTTTGAGTCATACACAGACACACGCCTGTATTTGCACTAATGACACACAGACACACATGGGACATGTAGCACAAATGAATGTACACGCATCTTGTCCTCTGTGACCCTTTTTATCCCCCATAGGTGTGAATGTGTGTCTGGTGTTAAGAGTGATATATCAAGACAATGGAGTCAAACAAACAGGATGTAAGAACATACAAATCTAGAATCAAATTGTGGCCTAGTGAGTAAGAACATTACAACCCAAAGACATGAAAGTTTATTTCTGTATAACCCAGTTAGAATCGCCCTGGATTTCTCCATTTGAATGTGTGATTATTACAGAAAAAAAGCTCTGTGGCAAACAAAAGTTTATGTTACCTACATACTTTGTTTATTAAGATAATCTTCACAAATGAACACCACTTTTATGATTTTTCAAATATAAATGCAAGCACCAGAAGTAAAAAGCTAAAGTTGGGCTACAAACAAACTACACCACCCAACAGCTTCTAACTGATATCACTTGTACATCATGATGACGTTTCTCATTCAGCCACTTGTTAGCAACTGCCTTTTTAAGACACGTACAAACTACAAAATTCACGAGTGGGGTATTTAAATGTCAGGTATTTTTGCTCGTAGAACAAATACATTGAAATCTCTTCAGCCTGCGTTAACCACAGACCTTATTTAAGGTATATCTAACCAAACGCCCTTTCAAAAAAAAAACATTGACTTTGAGACGAGGTAAGTGTAAAAATGCTAATGCACGTCCAGGTTTTAGAATTCATTTCTGCAGCACTCTATACAGTTAACCCAAATGCCTATTAGAATCACATTAACTGTAACTCCTAACTGTAATTCGGTATCATTTTAACCTTTTCATTAGATGCACTTACTGTATATTATATGTGTCTTCATTTTAATCAGACACCAGATGGCGATGTTGCCTTCAAGATTCATGACCATTCCCAAGCCACGTTCCCCTCCTCCTCCTCCTCCTCCTCCTCATCCTCCTCCTCCTCCTCCAGCTCGGTGGTTCTGGCGCGACAGTCAGATCCTCTCGCCATGCCGGTCACGCCCCACACAGATATCAGCCTGTTTCTCCCACACACACACACACACACACACACACACACACACACACACACACATATACATCACATCTCTCATAAACACTGACACACATGTGCATGCACACACATTGTCTATCACACACAGACATCTCAAAGCTTGCAGGCTGTCCTGTATTTTAACCCCAAATTAAATTCATATTCACAACCTACACCGAGCTGCAGCTTTTATGTGTCTATTTTCAATAAAGTTAAAAGCCTCCCATCGTATTGCAACATGGCCAAGCCAAATGGTGAGACATCAGCCCACTCTGTACTATTTTTAACCATTATTACAGTCATCAATGAGTGAAGGTTCGATGGCAGCAACACAAAATTCAGGTGGAAAATAGACTAATTCATTGTAATTGATCTACCAAGTGAAACTGAGAATTATGGCAACCCTGTACACGCACAAGATACATTTGACTGAGGCTAAGAATAAGGCATTTTTAAATTGGAAAAATCTGTCAAATCCATCTCAGTGGTCCCTAAAAAACAACACCAGGATGGTAAAACCTTGTGATGTGCACCAGAGCCTCTCCCTGTTACAAGACCAGAAGTAAAAACAGCCCTTATTTGGAATAAGCTGTACTGTATCTAGGTGTGTGTGGCGTCTGTGTACTAAAAAGCTTTCACTTCACCTAAAGGAAACAAGTGTGTGCAGTATGTTCAAGCACCTGTTAATACAAACTGGGATCATTCATAGCTATGGTTTGACTGTAGTATCAATAAAATGCCCTCTATGCCAACAACAAGAGCTTGCTTATTTATTGACAAAATTACACACACACACACACACACACACACACTCAATTGCAGAAACACACGCGCACACACATTAAAGCACCATCTCCCTACGTGTGGGAGACAGAGAGACCATCACCATGGAAACAAACGTCATGTAGCCTAGTCTCCCACCATCCACCATCACCCCCCTCCCCAATATAAACTCACCCCCACTTCTTTCTCTCTCTGTTGCTGCCTGTCTACATGCTTCTCCATTTCCCCTCCACTGTTTCCCATTCCCAACATCATCCATCTTCCCAAAATATCCCAGCTCTCTCTGTCCACCTGTCTTTGCTGTTTTACATCAAATTTCACCAAACCATATCGATTTTTTTTTAAATATCTCCTATTATGCCATATTTGATCTATTTTTCCATAGGAGGATCCCCCCCATTCTGTGTGTGTGAGACAGAAAGTGAGTGTTAAAATCCAAGAGAGAGGGAGAGTATGGGGGATGGGTTGCCACGACAGACTAACGTGATATGAATTTCCCAAATATCACACATCCACCAAAGAAGAAATCCTTTCCTTCCCTCTCTCCTTGCCTTTTTTCTCTTATTCTGTTGACTTTATTTGTTGTAACTGATCAAAATTATGTTCCATTTATACTTAGGTGACACATATCAGGTTTGATAATGTGCAGTGTAACAGAACATGGTTAGTAGTGCCTTCTTCCCCCCTCTATTCAGCTCCTCTTGCTGATCCTCACAGCATGCTGGGAGATGTAGTTTCCTGCTCACTGCTGTATATTGTTCCTTCAAAGGCATGCATGTCATTTAATTCATATTTTAATTAATGTAAGTCAGACGCCTATAATGACTGGAGACCATCTTGTGATGGGATCACACCAGCTGTGATGGCAAATCAGGCCAGGGGTGTACATTTAAATTTGAACTGGACCTTCATTTTGGTCTCAGCTACACACCTGCAGAGTTTTGTGTGACTGCATCTTGCGCGCTTGCGACACCATTGGGACTGACAGGAAGACAGACAGACATATACAGTAAACACCTGGCAAAATACTGTGTGGTAGTTCCCGCTACAGAAGGTGACTCCATTTTGTCCTGATGACACACACACACACACACACACACACACACACACACACACACAAACACACACACACACACACACACACACACACACACAGACTCATAAGGTGAAAACAATACCAGGATTGCTGTCCCGGCTACTAACAATCTGCACCTATTGATGAAAACAAGCACTTTTAGTGGACGTACATTGCCCTGTTTGATCACATTGCAGCCCAGGACTCTGGACCAATTTTGAAAATTGTTTTCCCCATCCATCACTACGACATAGGTCCAGACTGCAAAATTCTAAAACTCCAGTTTATTCAGTGTCAGTATCATAATCCTTTTGACTCCAAAAGCCTGAAGTCTTCCACTTGTGACAGCTTTTAACCTCTTCTCAGACTGAATAGCACTTTTTCTGAGACCACCATGGGGTCAGACGTGTGCTGATCCTTACCCTATTAGATCAGAGATCAGAGTCACCATCTGCAAAAGAGACTTTTCAAGTGGCGCAGATGATTTCAGCACTAAACTCTTTCCCAAGACCTCAGTGGCACCTTTACATCCTGCCCAACATAGGCCAATGGGCCTTTTTCACATATCGCAGTAGGAAAAGCACTGGTCTGAAATAAATGATGGCTGAATTCATTTCCACTGAGCTGTTTCGGGGTTCAGGGTCCTTCTATCGTGCATGCTGGTTTACTGGGACATACTGGGACACTCGTAGACTCAGTGTTATCAAGTGAAAACAATTATGGGTCTTTCCCATCTGAGAGCCGAGGTAAATCATGCAAGTAAACCAGTATACACAAGGCTCTGATGCTGCTAAATGGAATGCAGCCATGATTAATGTTATTAACTGTGAAACACCTGTGGTTCTGGTGATTTCATGCAATAATGTAAGTGTCAAGGTCATAATCAACTATTTAACATTACGTAACAGATAAACTGACCATTTCAAGGCATTTTGAAACAATACAATCTCTATAAGGGGGGAAATGAGTGTTAATAGACTTACTCCATTGTATTCCAGCATAGTTTCCAAAAAATCACACTATTCTCATTCAACTGCTCCAAGTCACCTGTGCCTGCCCTTTCTCCAGCTCCCTTCACTTCTTCTGCCTCCCTATCTGTGCACAATAGACCATAAGAGGGGTATTATTTGGTAAACTATTGCATGCTATTAATATTTGTTCATATTTGAACCGCCTGGGTCTACATGATTAAATTATATCTTAAGGTGAATGTCAATTGATCTTTTCCTCCATGTTCCCTCTGCTACCAGCAATCTCTTCTCCTTTCTCATTTTCTGTTTCCTGATTACAACAAAGTGAACACCCTATAGGGAACAGCATTTGGATGATAATCTTCCATGGATTTACAGTTATGGAGCTACTCATTTCCACTTTTTCCCAAAGAAAATCACCAGCACTTTTCATTTTCATGGTAATTGTTGTGAAAATGTGAATTTTGTGGGTCATGGACCTGATACTAGTTTTGTTGAGACACACTCATTCCCCTTGACCCTGTAATAAGTGATATCCTGTTATTATATGACACACACATCCTGGTGTTTACTATGGTCTTTATTTGCATGCTAGCACATCATTCAGATAATCTCTGAACTGGGCCTTTGTATGCTGGCCTTTGACCACGGTAAAAATCCTGTGCAGTGATCAGCTGATGGGTGTTTGTTTCCTGTCATGACAGTGAAATAGTTTTTGAAAAGTTATTGAAATCAAGATGAAAAGTTTCGACATCTTGCCAGAATTAAAAAAATCAGCCACAGTTTCTTGCTGGTTATTTTTTTTTGCCAATATGCCAACGGTGCCCATCTATGTCTCCAATATTTTCGTATTGTTGTATTGTCGTTTGTGTCATAAGTCTAAAATTCTGAAATGTCTGCTGAAAACAACTTTACCAAAAGTCTGTCATGTGTGTAAGCAGCTCAGGCAGGTTTGACTACAAACTGACACCCTTCAAGCGATTGCATAACTCATCCTCACCTTCACTAAAAGTGCTACACATTGACATCATTCAAGGTGATAATTGATTGTTACTGACAGAGCATCATTACAGTCACAAACTAAAGTGAACTTACCTTAAATTGGCTGATTTTGTTGGTATTACACCACCTGGTAGTTATTATGAGCTGCTACAATATATATATTTTGATATTTGAAACTTCCCCCAAGGACAACTACCACGTACAAACCCTGCCTCCTCTCCTCTCGTTGACCTGTTCGGTTAATGCTCAGGTCTACCCTTCCTGATCCATCACAGTTCATGGTAAAGGCCATCGCTACCCTCTGGCACTCCACTTTCATCTGCGTTTTCACCTTCTCTCTCTCCATCACACTCCACCTTGCTTTCATCCCCCCTCCTCCCTTTCATGAAGGTTAGAGGGAATCCGGCAGAGGAATGTAGACATGGTTCAGCCTGGTTTCACCAAATGTCGTAGGAATAACACGTCGATTTCTTAAGTCCTTTTTGCTTTCTGTGTGTCATTTCATGCTATTTAGTCTCTACTGACTTATATTGTGATGTAGAAATGTCGGTGGCAGTAGCTCAGTCCATAGGTGACTGGAGGGTTTGCTGGTTCGAGTCCCTGTGTGGACCATGAATGGAGTGTGGACTGGTGGCTGGAGAAGTGCCAGTTTATCTCCTGGGCACTGCCAAGGTGCTGTTGAGCAAGGCACCGAACCCCAAACTGCTCGGGGCGCCGGTCACTGGCAGCACCCTCGCTCTGACATCTCTCCATTAATTGCATGTATATAGGTCCTGTCTGTGCATGTGTGTGTATTTCCGGCCTGTGTGTGTAAAATGAAAAAAAAGAGTGAAAATTGAGTTTCCCCATTGCGGGAAAAATAAAGGAATTCTTCTTCTACATCTTCTTCTAAAAGAAACACAGGAGTGTCCCATGTGAAACAATGACTTATTTACAGCGAGTACTCAACTCATGTACATAACTTAATTTACATTAAAAATGCACTTTTTGTAACCCAAACCATAGTCTTTTCCTAAACCGAACCATGTGTGACGAGATGGGAATGGGTCGCAAAAAGCTTAAAATGCATAGACATGACAAGTGTAATGATCATGAAAGTTATGTGCTATTTATTCCCCTTCATATTAGATCCTGTTGAATGGAAGAGATGTATTTTGGAGGGATGAGTAGGTTCAGACAACATCATGATGCCCTACACCTTTTCACTCCCTCAAGCATTCTTACCTATTTTTATTACCGTCAGAGTTTTATGTTGTCAGAGTGGACAAGAACTAACGTTTAAAGGTCCCATATTGTAAAAAGTGAGATTTCCATGTATTTGTTTTACTATAAAGAAGTGGAAGACCAGGAAATGCTGACCAATCAGAGCAGATTGAGCTTTTTTGCGAGAGGGTAAATCCATCATAACACACCATAGCCCACTGCAGGTGTGGCTGATATCTGAATTAAGAGCGATGTTATCAATATGTAATATATCTGCAGGCAGACACACATACACAAACAGAAGGGTTGTGTATTTCCTAGTTCAGCATTGCAACCTCACTCTCACACAAAGATAATCAATGGATACATACAGCCTCCCAGTCATGTGTTGTTTTTTACTGGTTGTACATGGGATCCTTTCTGAATGGATTAGTTCATAAGGAATGTGTGACAGACCACCAGAGGACACACAAATGATCCTCAGATTGATTAGTTCTGTCTAGCCACAAGACTAATAGTCTGTCATCCATTAGTAAATTATTTACCTTGCAAACTTTTCCATCTTCCACTCTTTTCCAACTTGATATTTTACTTTTATAATCATAAAGGCCTTCTTTGATGAATGAAGCCCTCCTCTCTTTGGATGAATTGACTGCTTCTTGCTTCGTAACCGTAAAGCTGCATAATGTAAACAATATTTTATACATTATATATATTTAACGATGGATCCAATGACTTTGTGTAATGTAAAAGTGTTGCTCATAGTGAGAAACCCAGAAATAATTATCATCCAACACACAACGATTTTTTGTACCTTCGAAAAAAAAAAAAAAATTTGAGAAGCAGGCCCACCTCACGCAGTTACTGGCCAGGACTGAGGAGGTAAGACACTTCTCTCTCAAGCTCCATTCTCCTTCTTCTGGGAGAAACTCTCATGTGTATGATTCATCCCTGCATTTGAGTGTGACCATTCAGAACACATTTGCCATTACAAGAAGTCGAGCTAGTTTCTTTCAAGCATACCTCTGTCTTTACCTTTATCACTCTGCAGTGAAACCCGCTTCCCTCTCACATTTCTGTGCAGATTTTTAGGACAAAATCTCATCATCTTATTCCTTATAAAGTCTTGGGAATTAGTTATAAAAAGTGTAATGGCCGAAAGTGCATCAGTGACAACTAAAGACAACATATCCATAAACATATACTGTATCTGCATATGAATACAGATAATAATAACTATAAAAAGTGCTAATAAAAAGCTAAATCGTCGTGAGACAGTAGTTGATGGGTTCCGGGGTTGGATTTTGGCCAATGCTTAACACCTTTTTTGCTTTCCACATGGACTGTTTACCTGCATGCAACCAAAGCCCGCTCAAACGTTATTGGTCAATACTACTCTGACTCCAAAAAGAAATCAGTTTACTTCTGTTACCAGAATCGTTCAGATTCTGCATTCATTTCTGTTCATAGATATTACATTATCAACTTCAGAACAATGGACACTTTTTTTTTAGCTAATATACAGTTTGGAATTGGAAGAGCAATAAAATAAAATCAGCCTACTCTAAAGGAACCAGACAGATTTAAACCAACACAGTAATCAGCTAAAAATATCTTAAAATGTACGGACTGGCCTTTGCACTCAGTGTAACGCTGCTCATCACATTTGACTTCAAACACATATACAGAATCAACCAATATATGTCTCAAGGCATGAGGAAGTAAACATACATGTTATTGTCCACATTTATCTGCTGCTCTGCTGACTTGTTGATCGCCGGCACTCCATCCTTAAAACAGGTCACATGACTGGGTCGGGCAGTAGAACAGCAGCCGTGTGTGTGTGTGTGTTAGAAGGGAAACGGGATCCAAGTATCTGACGGTGTGAAACGTGACGCAACGCGAGTTTCAAATCTGGGTCACAGAAAGAGTGAATGTGCATGTGGGCACATTGTGTGTGTGTGTGTGGGTGTGGGTGCGTTTGCGTGTGCGTGTGTGCATGTGTGTGTGTGTGTGTGTTTGTGTGTGTGTGTTTGTGTGTGTGTGTGCCCGTGTGTGTGTGCATGTGTGTTTGCGCGCGTGTGTGTGTGCATGTGCGTGTGTGTGCGTGTGTGTTTGTGTGTGCGTGGGTGCGTTTGCGTGTGTGTGTGTGTGTGTGTGTGTGTGTATGTGTGTGTGGGTGTGGGTGAGTTTGCGTGTGTGTGTGTGTGTGTTTGTGTGTGTGTGTGCCCGCGTGTGTGTGTGCATGTGCGTGTGTGTGTGTGTGCGTGGGTGCGTTTGCGTGTGTGTGTGTGTGTGTGTGTGTGTGTGTGTGTGTGTGGGCCATCTGTCCTGACAAGATTACTGAAGTCAGACAAGAAGTCCGACTGGACCAGATTAGAGTATGAATATAGGGCAGGAGAAAGAGAAAAAGAGAGAGCAACAGAAAGGGAGGAGGAGAAGAGAGAAAGAAATGGAGGATGATGAAGAATAGGGAAAAAAGCAAAATGATGAAGAATGAGTTGAAGGCAGCAGCAGATATAATAACTTCGGCTGAAATTATGTGAAATGCTTGTATCAATTGTTTTGACAAAGATTGTAGATTATTGGAAGTTCCATTAAGGAAAAGTAAGATTTTAACATTTTGTGAAAAAAGTATCTTTTAAAATCACATTTCTGCTGTCTTAAATGTCTAAAGCGATGGCCATAAATTACTATCTAAATAACTCTAGCTACAGGTTTGCATTACCCCCCACTGCAGCTACTTTGTCTATTATTGTCTGTGTGTCTGTGCTTAAATATGTAATTGTGCTTATATGTGTTTATTATGCAGGTGAGATTGAACGTTGACAGCACCCAGGAGATGAATGCTTCCACTGGAAGCTGATGCATCGCCATGGCAACTGGGTCCTACTTTCTGGTTCCCTCATCCCATCTACGTCAGCTTGAGTGGCGGTTGGTTTGATATGAGACGCTGCGATGGAGAGCCTCCCATCTCTCTCTCTCACACCCGCACACACACATATTCCCATACACATGAAGACATGAAACTTAAAACTGAGATGTTGCTGTGTGTGTGTGTGTGTGTGTGTGTGTGTGCGTGTGTGCGTGTGTGTGTGTGTGTGTGTGTGTGTGTGTGTGTGTTTGTGTGCGTGTGTCCAAAGCCCATCTCACTCACTCACTCCCTTATTATAAATCACTACAGCGCTCCCACTTACTGTATTACTGTCATTCAGATCCTTCACTACACACACACACGCACACACACACACACACACACACACACACACACACACACACACACACACACACACACACACACACACACACACACACACACACACACACACACACACACACACACACACACAGCCGTAAAAAAACACATATATAATCATCTGCATTCATCCACTCTGGTCTCCCCAGATGAGTGACAAGCTGGGCGAAGCGTTCCCCAAGCTGTTGCCTTGGCAACCCTGAAGAATATTCCTTGTGGCCATGACAACCAATGATGCACATCCGGTGTGGTCGGTGGATTTTTATTTAGACGCCTTGCAGGGGGCCGCAGCGCTTGTGTCGGCATTTGTGTGTGTGTATTTGTGTTTGAATGCCACAGCGGCAGTGCTCTGCCACTGTGAATGTTTGCATTCATATGTTTGTTTGTGTGAATTTTTTTGTGATGAACATAGCAAAAATGGAAATGCTCCATACTTTTTCTTTTTTTATCTTTTACATACTGGCAAACTGTGAGTATTGCGTGTAGCTGTGTGAAAATAAAAGGCAGCACAAAAATAGACACGTCATTCCTTCATGCAACACGAGTCAGCAGTTTCAGTGGTGTCTGGACGAGCTCAATTACATCATTACATCATACATTAGCTTTGTCTTTACGTCAGTCTGCAAAATGATGCTAACACTGATAAATTCGCCATGCGCTACCCTTGGCCCTTCCCGGAGGCCCCTATCTCTGTCACGATCCAGTTTGTTTCTGTTTTATTTTGAAGTTCTCTCTTGTGCCCTGTCTTGTTTTACTTCCCGTCTACGGGAGCCTGTGTCATTGCCTGCCCCACCCTAATCAATTCCACCTGTGTTCAGTGCCCTCGCCACCTCTGTCTTGTCTGTGATTCCGCTTATCTTTATATACCCTGTTCTCATGCTGTTCATTGTCCGTTTGTCAACACTTTTCCCTGGTTAAGAAGCCCTGTCAGTTTAAAAATCAGTTTATTCTTCAAGTTTTCGTCTCCTGCCTCTTGTTGTTTTCTGTGCCGGGTTCCTCCTATCTGCTTCAGCTGTGACAATCTCCTCGCTGTAAACACTGGCTAGTGCTGGTCATCCAAATTAACATCAATTCTGTCATTATAACTGGGACCGAACTCAAGATCTTCAAAATGAAATTACTTGATTCACCAACTCCAAGTTTATAATTAGTAATAGCTCTTTAATTTCCACTTGTTCATGTACACCACCCAATCGTTCTTACTGCTTTCTCTCATCAAAGTCAGTTTTGTACACTAATTAGACATGTAAATGCCCATGTTCAAATGACAAAATTTAATTTGTAGATTCTTAGAAGTGTCAATGAATTCTACTTGCACTTCGGTTCCAATTGGATAGGGCAGAAATATTAGACTGTGTTTTCTAATGACTAAAATTTAAATAGTTTTATCACTAAAGTAAAAAAGAGACATACCAAAACACTCTAATTTACCAGTAGACCTATGTGGTTTCCAGCTTGGATGTATTAAGAAGACTGAATAGGTGCTCCAATATGGCGTCCATACTAGAACTGCTCATCGATCGCATATCCTGAAAAGTTCTTCACGCTTCCATTTTAAAGTATTTTCACAGAGCATGTGTATCACAATCCTTACCTTTTTCCCTGCTTGGGATCAATAAAGTATTTCTATTCTATTCTATTCTACCTGGCTGACATCGTGAAACATGGATGGCACAAAAAGAATTTACAGTTAAGGAATTCAATGTATGCTGTTGGCCTTAATGGCAGGTATTTAGCCAAGGTTACACAGACTTATTTTAAACACTCTGCTTTGATGGGTATATCACATGATACACACACACATTTCCTAAGGCTTTAACTGAGCCCTCAACCCCATGTTCCTGTTAATGGCTCCAATAGGACCCTGTCAATAATAGCTCTATATGTAAAAATCCATACGGTCCATTAGTGATGGACTGTATGTAGAGCAGAGATGAAACGGTATCCAGACTAGGCTGAAGTACTTCAATACATTCATTTACCGTAAATTTGTTGTCTTGTCACATTGAACTGCAGTTCACTGTTTAATGTTTCATGTTCCTCTGTACAGAAAACTCTCAGTAACGCTGTGTGTTTAGCTTCATTAGCTCTTAGCTCTGTTAGCACAAATATTGAGCCAGTTCAACCAAAAAATAGCATAAAGCAGGTGGAAACAGCTGTTAGCTCCATAGCCCAACACACCAGAGGACTCCTCAGTGTCCACTGAAAAAAAAGGGTGCGTCCCCTTTAGGTGTCGATAGTTAGTTTACTACATCCTTCAAACCTGAAAGAATCATTTTTAAATTAGTGCTTAGAGCTCTATCGTTGCCTTCCGCTATGTTCTTATTAAAGTAAAACAAACCCAAGTTGCTGCCCCTGCGAGACTGTTGCTAACTCTGGTTGAGTTGGGTATATACGTATACTGTGAGTGTAGTAATCAAACATGGTTTTAATGATAATTAAAATTTAATATGGTAATATTTACCGTCCTGTACTTTTACATTAAGCCGGTAACCGTTTCATCCCTAATGTAGAGGTGAGTGACAGTAAAGGTGGGGAAAATAAACTCACGTCTATACTGTGTCAGCTATAGGAAGTGTGAGTGAAGAGTTTTTGAGCAAGCAAAATGCTTCAGGGATGATGGATAGGAACCGACACAGAGAAATCGACCTTTTCAGCAACACCTGAGTGTGTGTGAAGACCACATGTCGCATCTACAGGGCTTGTCAGTACACATATCACTTAATGATAAGCTACACACTGTTTGTTGCCAGTGAAGGTGAACATATGGGTTCTGACGATGAGCTCAAACCCTCTACTTTCAGCTGATCGCCGTTTCTTTCCCTTTAACTTTCACACACCCACACACACACACACACACACACACGCACACACTCTCCATACAGGCAAAAACCCGTTGTGTGACGCTGAGAGTCCCTGACAGCCATATAAATAATCTATAAGTTCAGACCCCCACTGTCGTGCACATTTTCACCAAAACCTCCATTAAGCAACCTTCCATCCCATGGCACACTCAAACGTCTACATGGCACCATGCAACAGCATACACACCTCTGTCCAGTCTATCAGTCCTCTTATGATGGATAAGAGAAAATAAAAGTAGGAAGATATTGATTAAAAAGGATGGTTTTCATATACTTCTCTAAAGGGCAAGCTGCATTAAATGTCATGGTGTGACAGTGTGAGCGAGGGAACGACTGCAGGGTTTGATGAAGTGATGTCAACAAGAATCTTCAGGGTTTTGTATCAATGCAAGCTCCGTGTCACAGGTGGAGCTTAAAGCAATAGTCTGTGACATTTTCATAAATGCCTGCTCTGTTTGTCATTGTTAGAGCACAACAGTGATTCAACTTTAAATCATTTTATTAGAGCTTGTAGTTTTGTTGCTATTGTCTTTCCTCTGAAAGTGGTGTGAATAAGGTCATGGTTGGACTAAAAGCAGGGGAGGCAGTCACACATCAATGGCACCTTCCATAATCGACCGCTCGCAGTCAGATCAATCCGGCTGTCAATCCAATAATCACTTTACAGTTTCCTTTCTTGCTTGATACAGTTTAGGTTCTAGATTGAAGAAGGTATGAATGTTTTTTTATTACATACACAACATATCTCTTTATTGCAGGTCCTCCGGATCATAGTTAGTTTAGTATGAACACATCCCTCCAAACTTGTGATCAAAGATGTATAAAATGATGACATTGATGATAATCTTTGTATTGCTGCAGCTTAACTTCTGGCCACCGATGGCAGCAGTGAGCATGCTGCTGCTGAACAGCACTCCAGTTGGCAAATTTGCATTTCCTAGAGTGGCAAAATCGTGACCCATTACTCTGCCTCTTGGCTAGTACTGGTTGCCTTCATTGGTTGGATTGCTTAGGTTTAGGCATGGTGACTGAGATTCGTTACGGTTAAGGTAAGAACATCAGGGTAAACAAATAAGAGGCAGAGGCACGGCCTTCACCATCCTAAAAAAATATAGACTGCCTTCAGTTGGGTTGGAAAGGAAGCATTTTAATAGAAATCACAGCTATCTGTCGAAATACCATTCATTGCATAGTTTTATGAATGTCAAATTGACTGACATTTCTGGATCCAACCAGATCATGCCCTAGCCCTGATCTTGGACCATGGAGGTGCAATGCAAAAACAACACGGCAATTCTCTCACCAAGGAAAGAAAAGACTTATGTCTCATTGAAATGCTATTTTAAAATAAATTGATATGTAACTGTAACCAGGGATGCAGAGCTCCAACCTTTTGACATTTTCGGACATTTCTTTCTCCAGAAGTAGCTGCAGAGTGAGCGCTCCTTGCTTTTTACGCAGCTCTCTAGTACAGGCATCTGCAGACCCAGGGTTAGTCTGAGTGAAACGGAGGAAGAGAGGCTTTGCTTGGTCAGGCTTCGAGATAACGTTGTTCTCTGCCTTCCACATAGAAGTGGTGAATTTACAGCTCACAGCAGCTAAATATGATATCATTCTGGCTTTTGTTTCATGTTACGGTTGCACATTTCTGATCTATCGTTAGCGTGCATCAGCTCGGAGGGCTAACTTTGCTTGTTTACTATATAATGTGAATGTCGCTGTCACCCTGGACAAACCCAACTGTATGACCAATAGTCATACCCCTTAGGACCTTACCGAGGTATTGTCACAAATGATATTATCAAAATTAGAAACATAAAAGCTTAAATCCCATGTCAGTAGTGGGGTCATCCCTATCCTCCCCTGCTCGGGGAACCTATGCTCCCCATAAGCCTATGCCTCCGCTGATTTAATTTAGCATTTTGTTAGGGTCAGGGGTTACGATTAGGATCAGTGTTAGGGGGTAGTGTTAGGGTCTTCATAGGCCTATTTGCCATGGAATTCGCCAGTGATTGTGGAAAAAATAACATTGGACTCTTTTCACATACATAATGGGGAACATAGGTACGCTCCCTCAGCAGTTCACTCCATTCGCTGCTGCGTAGAAAAAAAATGGAATCCGAGGGCACGGGTTGTCAATCTCACCGCGCGGTTTACTAACCCATGGGCACGGATAAAGAATCCGCGACAGACAAAAACTGCATTACATTTATTTGAACATAAACACTGAATTGGGTCAATTTATTATAGTAAGCTTATCATGAATAGTATCGTCAGCACTAAATTTTCTTTTTTTGGGTGCTGATGCCTTTAGGCTAACGCAGAGTGAAAACACCTCACAAACAGTGTTTCCTGTCGACTGTAGACAACCTCTGCAGTTGCCTTTACCTTGGACGACTGAATTAATTGAGAGTGTGTTATTGAGCTTGGCTATTCTATCCAAATGTTTTCCTCTTTATAGCCACTCAGTAAAGGTAAGAGGTGACGTGTGAAGTGAGTATCTGGCCTTCTCTCTGTTTAGAAGTGCTGTTGTCTGAGCTATTTAATCACAGCAGCTTGACAGGCAGTGGCCCTCTAATTGTATCTCTGGTGTAGAGAATGAATAGATAGGCGGATGAGCAAGAAAGAAAGAAAAAGGGGCAGAAAGATTGATCAAAGGAGGGAGCATCCCAAATTTCCAGATGAAGAAAAAGTGAGAGGTGGAGTTCCGATGAAGTCAGAAAAAGAGAATAAGAGATGGAGAGATGGAGGAGTAGCTCTCCACTCGAGCAAGCGATGCCTCGTTGCCATGGCAGCACCGTCTCTCCCGTCTCCGTGGGAACGGCTGAATCCTGTTGCAGCTCGACTTTGCCCCTGGGCGAGAGAGAGAGAGAGAGAGAGAGAGAGAGAGAGAGAGAGAGAGAGAGAGAGAGAGAGAGAGAGAGAGAGAATGAGAAGAGGGGGAGAAAAGGGGGGAAGAAAAACAGTAACAGAACGGCGAGTTTAGCCTGAGGCGATTGGGCTGACCTGGAAAATGTTGGGCGTGTGCTTATTCTCTGTCTCTTTCTTTTACTGTCTCTCTCTTTCATTCCCTCCCTTTATCTCTCTCACTCACACCTTTCCTTGTACATAGACTTCTAAGTATTTTTCCTGAGAGTCCTGAGTCGGACAGCTAAAGGTGAATGTGCAGTGGCATTCAAAGCCTTTAATATGCATTTTCTTTCTACTGATGAGTGTGTGTGTGTGTGTGTGTGTGTGTGTGTGTGTGTGTGTGTGTGTGTGTGTGTGTGTGTGTGTGTGTGTGTGTGTGTGTGTGTGTGTGTGTGTGTGTGTGTGTGTGTGTGTGTGTGTGTGTGTGTGTGCGCGTGCGCATGTTTGTGTGTGTGTGTGTGTGTGTGTGTGTGTGTGTGTGTGTGTGTGCGTAGGCGCACATGTACTGTACGCATAGGTCCCTTTTCACTGGTGGAGAACACACACTCACTGCTGTGACACACACCCACACCAGCCTGCTTGTTTGTCTGTTTGTGCATTTATTCGTCCGTTTGTTTCTGACCTGGCTCCATCCCATTCACAGAGCATAAGTAGCCCTATTAACGGGCCAACTTGCCAAGAAAACAGATGATCCCCTCTGACAGAGGTCCTATTGTTACAATCAGCGGCGAACAATGCAGCCCTGTCTGCACCCCACAGTGGACGATTCACCCCTGCTTTCAGCCGCTGGTCACTACTCTATCAGCCGCAGCCACAAGCAGGCTCAGAAGCTATATTGTACATGTAGGATTTGTGGAACACGGTTGATTTATGAATATTTTATTGCGTAGGGTTATGGCATGTCCAAAGGTTTGATTCCTTGGGATTTTATTATTCATAATCATTACAATAGTTGAATTACTTTACGAACCGGAATTGTTCTGCATCTTTAACGTCACTGATGTTTATCAACTCGTCTGACATTTATTATCTGCTTTTATGTGAAAGGATGATGTGTCATGGGAAAAGACAACAATATATACACAACAATACATACAATATATAAAAAGATAGTTCAAAGTTGGTGAAAAAGCATTAGTACTATGATCACAATCTCCGATCATAATGACCAGGAAAGCTTAGTGCACGTTGTTTGCATTGTAAAGTTTTACAGGGGTTTAGAACTCGGTTTACACAACATAGAACTGGTGTTACTCCTGGTTATTAGTCCGGTAAAAGCACACTCAACACAAATCCTGAAAAGATTCTGCATATTCCTGCATTGTTTGCTCAAAAATAAATAGATCTCTCGTCATGTCTTATAGTTATTTGGTGAGTCATTATGAAATCTTTGATGATTGAATATATTTTCAACCATGTAGAACAAAACAAAAAGATGTTGTTAGTGCAGGCTCACACTTGTCTTATCTAGAAGTGAAACTGAAATTAAAACGCAAACGTCTTATTTTAATTTAAAATGAGAGTTATGTTAAAAAAAGAAATCACACCCTGTACAGTTTTCATAAGCAGGGAAATTATCTATAAAGGTCAAACGGTTTTTCTGTATCTGGCTGTTTATTTCTGCTGTAAACTTTTAACATGGGAGTCTATAGAAGAGAGTAACCTACGTCACGTAAAAGGCCATGCCCCTAGCCGGGGAAAACAGAGGAGAAGGTCGATAACAGGAGTGAGTTTATAAAAATTTATTTGATTACATTTGAGGAAATACAAGTAATATTTCCATATCTAATGGCAGAAAGATGGCAGTGAGTGTGTGTGTGTGTCAGACAGAGAAAGTCAGTACATTTAACCCTCATTTAACCGTAGGTGGACAAAGCCTTGGCTGTTGCTTTAGTTTAACATAGCTAAACTAAAATTACAGTATATTAACGACAGAGAAAGGGATCGTTGTCATAGGCCTGCATTACCTGGTGATTCAGTGAGGTAGGAATAAATGTGTGGGGATGTCACCTCTGGACACTGCGTGGGCTCCTAAACTGTAAGGACAAACATTCCCTAACTCTTTGATTTTTTCAATAAAACGCCCGTCATCGCTCGGCAACAACGTAATATAGCTGTCTGCCTGGCTAACGTTAGCCATTGCAGCAGGTTTCCAGGCCGGTTAACGTAAAATAGACAAAATCTGGACAGATTACGGTGGGATTTGTATTTACCGCTAGTTAAAGCCGGCAGTTTGTTTTCACTGGAATGGGGACCTCGTGCTACTCTCATCTATGGGGATTGATTGCCTCTAGCGGTGATTCAAGGAATTACAGTTTTTGGCGCTACTGTATTGTCTTCTGTCAGTTCAGTTTAGTCTCTTGGTTGAAATAAGCTTAACTTTTTTTTTTTACTATTGTATTTTGTTGTTTTTACACTGTCAGTACTGGTTATTTGATTGATACAATATTTTTTGTAGGCAGGCACATGTTGTCCTGTCGTGCGCTACATGTGTGAAAAGGAAACTCCGGCTGTTGATTCTCTTGACATTATCTGGAGTTCAAATGTGAAAATGACACAGATGCTAAAGGGTTTCATATCAATTTTTATGTGCTTTGGAGAAAAGTACAATGCCAACAAATCTTTTTCTGGCGGCTGGGCTTTACATGCAATCTTACTTGCAGGCAATGACGTGCATGGACACACACACACACACACACACAAACACACACACACACACACACACACACACACACACACACACACACACACACACACACACACACATACACACACAGTTTCTGCGCTCATACATGCCAGAATTATGCAAGTGTATAAACATTTATTTAGTTATGTATTTGTTTATTTTGGGCATGTGAGTTAGAGCAATAATCATAACACAGTATTTAAGTTTAAATCATACAATTCACATGGCCGGGAAAGCGGGAGAAGCAAAAGCTTATCTAGTCCCACCCCCCGTTACCCACAGGATACATTATCTTCATCATACTATTTTTCTAGTGACATTTGACGTAACATGTTTCAACAGCAGGTAGTAATCAGAGCTACTGCTATTGTGAGCTATCATGTTTGTGTTTGTCTCTGTGCTGTTCCTGTATGTGGACACACACGTCCCCTTTACCAAAGGGATGAAGTCACTCATATTCAGTGCAGTGTATCTGTGCTCGTATGTGTGTGTCTGTCTGAGATCATCTCATCAGGATGTCACTCAGCGCAGCCACATATCACAGCAAATGTTTATCCACTGTCTTACACCTGTATTAGATTAAACTCTGAAGGCTAATCTTAATTCCCTTTAATCTGAGACTATTCCGTAGCTCATGTGACGTCAGGATTTAATACTGCGCAGATAAATAGCACCAGCCCGCTAATAGATTACCCAATTCTCTCATGTCAAATCAAATCCCAAAACTCACAAATACATAAGCTCAGCCTGCTTTTGCTGTTCTCTGCTATTAGTCAGCCTGATTTCATGTCGCTGACTTTGTATTACTGTAACAATCAAATATCCAGCAGTCGGTGTCCCTCATCGCCGTTTGTTGTTTTTTATCACATGACTGAGCAGATTAGAAATTGTACTATGGAAGTATTTTATGAATGTTTAGGCGGATTGATTGCTTCTCAGAGAGCCCGTTCATTCTAGTACATTTCACTGTGTGAAAAAATCCGTTTGCATTCACTTTGAACCTGTTGCATTATGATCACTTGAGACTGCTGCTGCAAGCAGAGACTATTTCTCAAAACAATTTTTCAGCTATGCCCTATTGATAGGCATTTAATATTCCTAAACATCTGGGCACTGTAGTTTTTAAAATGTTACTGAAACTGCAGTAAGTCACACTTTTGTTGGGGACTATTTCCAGCTGCAGATTTGGTGCACTAGCGGCAGCAGGATCGTGTATGCCGGATCATCTTAAAATAAACACAGCACCCTGTTCTTTGCAAAGAAGGAACCCAGGAACAGTGGGGCTCACTGATATATCAGGCTTTGGCTATACTGACAATAATTGCCAGTAGGGTCAATTTATTGTTAGTCTTTTCATGGGATTAGATGACAGTTCTTACAAATGGGTAATTTATGACATGTAGGCTATTTTACACCAGTTGTTGGTCACTATAAGCAGTGACAGAGACCGTACATGTTATAATGGCTTGGTGACAGATGGAAATCAATAAATATTTGTGACTTCCAGCCTTGGAACCCAACAGATGTGTCTCACAACGATTTAGTCTCTGGGGGCAACGGTATTTCTGGGGTTCCTGCGTAGCCAGCTGATAACGGATATCAGGGCCAGGGCTTCCTCTTCTGCGGATAGTTGTTTATTGTCTGAAGCAATACTTCTTGTAGGTGTGTTAGGTCAAGCTGACATTTCTGCTAATCTTTATAAATAGATAGATAAATGAAAAGGTAGTAAAAAAGATAAATAATCGAGGAGTGATAGCCCATTGATCAACACTACACGAACTACAAACACAAACTAGAATGCTTCTGATCTGAGCTTTGATTCTCTGCCTGAATCCGATTTGGGCTGACCCAACACCCAAATTCCCCTGGGTTTGCCTATTGTTTCTGCTACTGTTCTAAAATGATGCCGCTGACAGCAGTTGTCTGAGCTGTTATACAATCT